>NC_064853.1:12751162-13061162 GCF_024139225.1 Suncus etruscus
CCTGCCCCTACACCTGGCAGATTGTCATTCTCCATTGCCATTGTCATTGTCATTCTCTACTGTCTTTCTCCATATTGAATTGTATCTCTGACCATCTTCAAGACCACTATGCTTGAGGCCCTTTGCTCTGTGCAGCCAATGCTGCACTTACATTGCAGAAAGTAGAGTTTCAGAACTTCAAGGCAGTCCCATTTTCAAGGAGTCAGCTTCCAGGCAGAAAATCATTTTTGCCAGAGTGGACGGCTTGTTCAGTTTGCTTTTTGGAACTGGCTGCAAGTGACAAAAAGCTCTTTTTGCTGAACCTTTCGTCCCCTAATCTTTTGCCTTTGTTGATTATTTACTCCGGATATTATTACCAAGGTCTCCCCAAAAAGGGGGGACGGAAGAATGGGATTTAATTTATCTTTCTGGGAATTATTTTTGGACTCGCAGACCATCAGCAAAGGGTTCGACCTCCCCTCACATCCTCTAACTCCCAGAATATTATATGCCAGGACCTCCCAGCAATCTCTTATTCACTTCCTGTTTGAAGAGAACACTATCAGATTAATCAGCATTAAAGCCCAAGCCCTTTAGGTAGCCTACTTTTAAGGACCCTCCCACGCCTACTCTGGATCTTGTTTGCACTTCTTTTGGTTAAGGTGATAGGTGGTCCCAGTGACATGCAGCAAGTACAGAAGAAGAGCAAGTCATAGGAAAACTGGAGATCTGTCTCCTCCTGAGTTATTTAAGCTTCAGAATCCATGGGAGAACTGGACTCTTCACAGATGCAGAAATAAGACTCCTATGAGAGGAAGCCAGGGGCATGGAGAGGGATGGGGCACAGTCACTTCTCAAAGAATTTCCATTTCCAGCTGAGAGTGGACGTGCTTGGCTAGAACAATAGGGGTGCTCAGGGTCCTAGGCCCCCCAGTCCCTGAGATTGTAACTTCCAAACATAGATCTCAATTGTAAAATGCACGGATGGAAGATTTTGCAATCAGTCAGTATCTGTTAGACCAGGAGGTAAGAAAAGTAGCACATAAAACCTTTTTGAGTTTCAAAGTCTCCATCTGAATGTGTCCAAGATGAAGAAATCTTCCTGTTGATAATCTGCTAAGCCCCAAGAACTCTAGGGAGAAAAATTGGGAAAGAACCTGGGAGTTCTTCAAGAAGGCAATTGCCCACAAGGTGGCGCTCGAACCATGCCTACACCGGTCAGCTTGATTTACTCTGCCTGATAAAGAATCCTACACCCATTTATTATGACATAAGCATACAATAAAATGTTTAAAAATAAATAAATACAAAAAGAATCCTGACACCCTTGAGATCTCAAAAGCCTGTAAATTAGGTTGGGACAAGATATGGCTGTTTCAGGTGCAGACAAAGATGCGAATGAGGCTGTAGCTGTGATCCAGTTTCTTTGTTTTCGTGGAGGAATGAATTCTGCCAGGAACTAAATTTCAATCAGCGGTTACTGTGGGACCAGAAGGAGCTGCTGTATCTTGCTTTTATGTCTTTGTCAGAGAAAGAATTCCACGTCAAGACAGTATAGAAAATAGCAGACAAAAAAATCCGCGAAAGTACACCGGCCCAGTGGGGCTCAGCTGTGAAAGACTGTGAGTGTGACCTGTCTATGTCTGTCTACTGTCCTCTTGCGTGAAACTCTTGCGAGTGGGGCAAAAAGAGCCTCCAGAAACCTCGCTCGCCCAGACGCCATTTTCAGGGAGGGACTTCAGAGCATAAAAACCGGCTATCCTTTGCAAAAGCTGGCTCCCTGTGTGTGACACCAGGCGGGGAAAATCCGCGAAAGTACACCGGCCCAGTGGGGCTCAGCTGTGAAAGACTGTGAGTGTGACCTGTCTATGTCTGTCTACTGTCCTCTTGCGTGAAACTCTTGCGAGTGGGGCAAAAAGAGCCTCCAGAAACCTCGCTCGCCCAGACGCCATTTTCAGGGAGGGACTTCAGAGCATAAAAACCGGCTATCCTTTGCAAAAGCTGGCTCCCTGTGTGTGACACCAGGCGGGGAAAATCCGCGAAAGTACACCGGCCCAGTGGGGCTCAGCTGTGAAAGACTGTGAGTGTGACCTGTCTATGTCTGTCTACTGTCCTCTTGCGTGAAACTCTTGCGAGTGGGGCAAAAAGAGGCTCAGAGGAGCACGGCCGCTCCGCTTCGCTACGCGGCCGTGCACTCTTTCTAAGGAAAGAACTCCATTGCAACAAGAAGGAAAAATCACACTAAGAACGGCGCTATATCACAGAAGCAAACATTTCTCTCCAGACTGTCTTCTCTGTTGCATGCTCGGGCCTAAGATTTGACCCAGTGTGAAGCTTCATCCACGGAGGACTCCCCTCCCTTAGAGGCAAGTCAGCCCATCCAGAAAGGGAGGAGCCAGAGGAGTGTGCTGCCTACATCATATAGACAATGAATACCACTACAACACGTAGAAAAACCCACAATACAAATGTGACAATGGGGAAACAGCGCAGGCCAGCATCAGACATAGAGAATGAAGATGACAATTCTGAGGACCAGATAATGACTGAACAACTAATCAACCTCTCAGATAAGGACTTTAGACTAGCAATATGGAAGGTGCTCAACAGACTCCAAGAAACCATGGATCGAGTTGAACAGAACACTAATAAGAACCAAGAAAATATGAAGGCAGAAATGACAAAACTCCAAACTGAAATAACATGTCAACTAACAGGCCTGAAAAACTCAGTAAACGAAGTGAATGACAAAATGGATAAGCTCTGGGACAGGGTATCAGAAGCTGAGAATAGACTTGGTGCTGTGGAAGATGAGATACATAACAATTCCATACAGCAGGAGAGATTGGACAAAAAACTTAAAGCAAATGAGCAGACAATGGAAAAATTAGTCAAAGAATGGGAACAGACGAAAATAGAAGTCTATGATAAGATCAACAGAAACAACTTAAGAATCATTGGAGTCCCAGAGACCCAGGAAGAAAATTTCCAGGAAGAATCAATGGTCAAGAACATCATTAAAGAGAAACTTCCAGAGCTAAAGAATATATGTGATCAAATCCTGCATGCCCGAAGAGTACCAACCAAAAGAGACCCCAGAAAAACCACCCCAAGACACATCCTAGTCACAATGACAAATCCCACAGATAGAGACAGAATTCTGAAAACAGCAAGATCAAAAGGGGAAATCATGTTCAAGCAAGCTTCCCTGAGATTTACAGCAGACCTGTCACCAGAAACGCTCAATGCCAGAAAGCAGTGGTGGGATATTGTGACAAGACTGAATGAAATGAATGCTTCACCCAGAATACTATACCCAGCAAAACTCACTTTCCGGTTTGATGGAAGAATACATGGTTTCACAGACAAAAAACAGCTCAGAAACTTCACAGACACAAAACCAGTCTTAAGAGAAAAACTGAAAGACCTAATCTAAGACAAGACTACCCAAAAGACACACCAAATTTTGAAATAAAGATGGCGTTAAATCCCAGGACAATTCTTTCTCTCAACGTCAATGGACTAAATGCACCAGTTAAGAGACACAGAGTGGCTAAATGGATCAAAAAACTCAATCCAACCTTCTGCTGCCTACAAGAAACGCACCTGAATAGTCAGAACAAACATAGACTCAAAATAAAAGGCTGGAGAAAAGTTATCCAAGCAAACAACACCCATAAAAAAGCTGGAGTGGCCATACTAATATCAGATAATGCAAACTTTATACTCAGGAAGGTTGTAAGGGACAAAGACGGACATTTTATATTAATCAAGGGGTACGTAGAGCAGGAAGAATTCACTCTCCTAAACATATATGCACCGAATGAGGGGCCAGCAAAATATTTAATACAACTGCTGACAAATCTGAAAAATAATATCAACAACAACACAATAATTGTGGGGGACCTAAACACGGCTTTGTCAACACTGGACAGGTCAACCAGACTGAAACCCAACAAGAATATACTAGACCTGAGGAGAGAAATGGAAGAAAGAGGCCTAGTGGATATATATAGGACACTCCATCCCCAGAAACCTGGATACACATTCTTCTCCAATGTACATGGGACATTCTCCAGGATAGACTACATGCTGGCACATAAAACATACCTCCATAAGATCAAGAGGATAGAAATTTTGCAGACTACCTTCGCTGACCACAAGGCTCTGAAATTATTTGTGAACTCCAAAGGGACTCAGAAGAAACACTTTAACACCTGGAAGTTAAACAGCCTCATGCTCAATAACCAGTGGGTCCGAGATGAAATCAAGGAGGAAATAAAAAGGTTCCTGGAAACAAATGACAATAAAGACACAAACTCTCAGAACTTATGGGACACAGCAAAAGCAGTACTGAGAGGAAAATTTATAGCTTTGCAAGCACACATCAGGAAGGAAGAAGGAGCTTACCTGAGTAGCTTAATGACACAGCTAATAGAACTAGAAAATGCTCAACAAAAGGACCCAAGAACAGGAAGACAGAAGGAAATAACAAAGCTGAGAGCAGAAATCAACGAAGTGGAAACTCAAAAAACAATCCGAAAGATCAACGAAAGCAGAAGTTGGTTCTTTGAAAAAATAAACAAGATTGATAGACCACTGGCAAACCTAACAAAGAAAGAGAGAGAGAGAAACTTGATAACTCGTATCAGGAATGAAAAAGGAGAGATCACTACTGATATGACAGAGATTCAAAGGGTAATCAGAAACTACTTTGAAAAACTCTACGCCACTAAAAATGAGAACCTGGAAGAAATGGATAAATTCTTGGACTCTTATAATCTTCCACGGTTGAAGGAAGAGGATGTAGCATATCTAAACACCCCCATCACCATTGATGAAATTAAAACAGTAATCAAATGTCTGCCGAAAAACAAAAGCCCAGGTCCAGATGGATTCACTAATGAATTCTATCAAACTTTCCAAGAGGAACTACTGCCAATCTTGGCAAGACTCTTTCATGAAATTGAACAAACAGAAACACTTCCAAATAGCTTTTATGAAGCCAACATCACCTTGATACCTAAACCAGACAGAGACGCTACCAAAAAAGAAAATTACAGACCAATATCACTGATGAATGCAGATGCAAAGATCCTCAACAAAATCCTGGCAAATAGGATTCAATGCCTCATTAAGAAGATCATCCACTACGATCAAGTAGGTTTCATCCCAGGAATGCAAGGCTGGTTTAACATCCGTAAATCTATCAACATAATACACAACATCAATAACAAGAAAAATAAAAACCACATGATCATATCAATAGATGCAGAGAAAGCATTTGATAAGGTCCAACACCCATTCTTGATCAAAACTCTCAGCAAGATGGGAATGGAGGGAACCTTTCTCAATATAGTGAAGGCCATCTACCACAAGCCAGTGGCAAATATTATCCTCAATGGAGAAAAACTGAAAGCCTTCCCTCTAAATTCTGGCACAAGACAAGGCTGTCCTCTCTCACCACTCCTATTCAACATAGCACTGGAAGTACTTGCTATAGCGATTAGGCAAGAAAAGGATATCAAGGGAATCCAGATAGGAAAGGAAGAAGTCAAGCTCTCACTGTTTGCAGATGACATGATACTCTACTTAGAAAACCCTAAAGACTCTATCAAAAAGCTTCTAGAAACAATAGACTCATATAGCAAGGTGGCAGGCTACAAAATTAACACACAAAAATCAATGGCCTTTCTATACACCAACAGTAATAAAGAAGAAATGGACATTAAGAAAACAACCCCATTCACAATAGTACCACACAAACTCAAATATCTTGGAATCAACTTGACTAAATATGTGAAGGACCTATACAAAGAAAACTATAAAACTCTGCTCCAAGAAATAAGAGAGGACACACGGAAATGGAAACACATACCCTGCTCATGGATTGGCAGGATTAACATCATCAAAATGTCAATACTCCCCAAGGCATTATACAGATTTAATGCCATCCCTCTAAAGATACCCATGACATTCTTCAAAGAAGTGGATCAGACACTTTTGAAATTCATTTGGAACAATAAACACCCTCGAATAGCTAAAGCAATCATTGGGAAAAAGAATATGGGAGGAATTACTTTTCCCAACTTTAAACTGTACTACAAAGCAACAGTTATCAAAACAGCATGGTATTGGAATAAGGATAGGTCCTCAGATCAGTGGAATAGGCTTGAATACTCAGAAAATGTTCCCCAGAGATACAACCATCTAATTTTTGATAAAGGAGCAGGAAATCCTAAATGGAGCAGGGAAAGCCTCTTCAACAAGTGGTGTTGGCACAATTGGATAGCCACTTGCAAAAAATTAAACTTAGACCCCCAGCTAACATCATGTACAAAGGTAAAATCCAAATGGATTAAAGACCTCGATATCAGCCCCAAAACCATAAGATATATAGAACAGCACATAGGCAAAACACTACAGGACATTACAGGCATCTTCAAGGAGGAAACTGCACTCTCCAAGCAAGTGAAAGCAGAGATTAACAGATGGGAATATATTAAGCTGAGAAGCTTCTGCACCTCAAAGGAAATAGTGCCCAGGATACAAGAGCCACCCACTGAGTGGGAGAAACTATTCACCCAATACCCATCAGATAAGGGGCTAATCTCCAAAATATACAAGGCACTGACAGAACTTTACAAGAAAAAAACATCTAACCCCATCAAAAAATGGGGAGAAGAAATGAACAGACACTTTGACAAAGAAGAAATACGCATGGCCAAAAGACACATGAAAAAATGTTCCACATCACTAATCATCAGGGAGATGCAAATCAAAACAACGATGAGATACCACCTCACACCCCAGAGAATGGCACACATCACAAAGAATGAGAATAAACAGTGTTGGCGGGGATGTGGAGAGAAAGGAACTCTTATCCACTGCTGGTGGGAATGCTGTCTAGTTCAACCTTTATGGAAAGCGATATGGAGATTCCTCCAAAAACTGGAAATCGAGCTCCCATACGATCCAGCTATACCACTCCTAGGAATATACCCTAGGAACACAAAAATACAATACAAAAACCCCTTCCTTACACCTATATTCATTGCAGCTCTATTTACCATAGCAAGACTCTGGAAACAACCAAGATGCCCTTCAACAGATGAATGGCTAAAGAAACTGTGGTACATATACACAATGGAATATTATGCAGCTGTCAGGAGAGATGAAGTCATGAAATTTTCCTATACATGGATGTACATGGAATCTATTATGCTGAGTGAAATAAGTCAGAGAGAGAGAGAAAAACGCAGAATGGTCTCACTCATCTATGGGTTTTAAGAAAAATGAAAGACACCCTTGTAATAATAATTTTCAGACACAAAAGAGAAAAGAGCTGGAAGTTCCAGCTCACCTCAGGAAGCTCACCACAAAGAGTGATGAGTTTAGTTAGAGAAATAACTACATTTTGAACTGTCCTAATATTGAGAATGTATGAGGGAAATGTAGAGCCTGTTTAGGGTACAGGCGGGGGTTGGGTGGGGAGGAGGGTGATTTGGGACTTGGGTGATGGGAATGTTGCACTGGTGATGGGTGGTGTTCCTTTTATGACTGAAACCCAAACACAATCATGTATGTAATCAAGGTGTTTAAATAAAAAAAAAAAAAATTAAAAAAAAAAAAAAAAAAAAAAAAAAGAAAATAGCAGAGATTAGATGAGGCCTGGAAGGACCAGTCCATGATATGAAACTTGCCACAAAGAGTGGTGAGTGTAGTTAAAGACATAACTACACTAACAACTACCATGACAATGATAGAGAACTTCAATACCTGTCTCAAATTGAGGCAGGCAGGGAATGGGAGAGGAAGGAAAAGGGAGACATTAATGGTGGGAAAGTTGCAGTGGTGAAGGGTGCTGGCATTTTATGAGTGAACTCCAATTATGACCATGTTTGGTGCTTAAATAAAGAAATTATTAAAAGAAAAGAAAATAGAGATTTATTAAAGCAATAATACAGGAAAGGGGGAGACTCAAGGCAAGGTCAGGCTCTGGGTTTGGGGGGCTTTAAGGAGCTAGTTAAGGGAAGGAATGTGCATAAGGTCTGGGACATGAGCAGGAGTTTAGGATGGGGCGAAATTTGCACTAGCGTATAAGGACTACAGGCTTGCTCATACATTGCATGCATTAGAATTTCCTAATTCACATGCATCTAGGGATCAGGTAAGCTAATAGGAATATCAGGTTTAATAGGAGGAAAATGAGACACAATCAGGGTCTGCCCTCTGAAGAAGCTTTTCCAGCTTCCTAGAACTGGCTTTCCAAAGTTCTCTCTGTCAGGAAGGTAATAACCAACCGTAAGTCAGCCTGACCTGGAGTCTTAAAGCCTCTGTACTTTTCTTTAGTCACAGGAGACCAGCCTTTTTGTTTCTTATAATCATGGCCCCTCCTAGAACATAATGAAGTCTCCAATCTAAGGACATTACATTTCTCAAAAGGAATATTATTGTGGGTGGGTCTTACCTAATTCTGTTCTATAGAATCTAGAGGCGAATAACCCAGAGCAGCTTAATAGATCACAGTCCCCACATGGCTTTGAATGAACACATTTCCATGAGTTCTAGAGCAGAAGGAAAATAAATTTTAACAATGAATATGAGAGCTTGGAAGAGAGCCTGGAGTTCAGTTGAGTCATACTGCTAGACTGGACTTTCAATGGTGTCCAGCTAAACCAGTTCAAGACAGATGCCCATAAGGAAATAAAGCTTATAGTGAATTTTTGGGCTATACCTGGTGGTGCTCAGGAATCATTCCTGGAGGTGTCTGGAGAACAAATAGATGCCAGGATGCACCCTGCATCCAGCAGTGCACCCTGTTAATCTTTCACAAAGCAGCAGGATAGTTTCACCTCCCCCACCCCAAAAAAAAATGAAGGTTCCATCTCTGAGAACCTTCCTCCACTGCCCATCTTTGCCAAGAGTGGGTTAAGGTGCTCCAACTTTTAGTGAAAAGCAGGGCTTGGAGATTAGTGGAGTGAGTATTGGTCAGGCTTAATGGCACAGATAATGTTTTATTTTTATTTCAATTTAGATACACTACCAACTGTCAATGAAGTAAGATATACGGCAACACTAGAGGAAGGAACTGCCCTTCAACTTATCTTCAGTTACCATTTAGGGACCCGTTTCTCGAGTTATTTTCCTGCTAGTCTGGAGAATCTCCGAAAATTTTGGCTTCATCAAAATGATGACAATTCTCTGAGCACAGAGTTAGGAGTAATTAGCAAGCACAGCTGGATATAGAGCAAATGCAAACAAACACAATAACAACAACAAAAAACTCAAACACCAAAAATTAAAAATCAATGTTGCCTTAATCAATATTTAATTAAATATTTGAATAAGTAAAACATATCTTTAAAGATGCTTATCTCATTCTTCATGGCCAGAGAAATGCAAAGCCAAGCTTTTTTTGATGATGACATGTTCACCCCACCCTGGAAATCAGCAATTGCTTCATCCAGTGTAACTTCAACAACTGGGCAATTTCTGAGCTGATGTCATAGAAGATCATATATGAGGATGGTCTGTCTCATAGTTGATGGAATTAAGTTCCTTGATCACAAACCTGAACTTGAACACAGATGATGTGGCAAAATAGGGTCTGGCTTGTGCTGAATCACATAACAGATTCTCTGACCATCTTGCGGAACTAGGCAAGTGTTGTAGTTTCACCATAAAGTTTTTTCTTTTGGAACGTTCATCACCAGTGGTACTCCTGGCTTACTCCTAACTCTTTCCTTAGGGATCACTCTTGGGTCATATGGGCTGCCAAGAAATCAAACCCTGGGTTGGCCACATACAAGGCAGGTTCCCTACCTACTGACTGTCTATCTGGTCCCCCAGAAAGGTTTTGTAAGCTCTTGCAGACTCTAAACATTTTCATGAAAGATTTTACTTTCTTTTTTTTTTTTAATGAAATTATAGAGCCTGCAAATACCAGGCTTTGCTGTAGTAGACAAGGAGAGAGATTTGCATAAAGACAGAGCATCAGCATTCCTGTGAATTCCTCTTAAGTCTTGCTTTCTAAGTATGTGTTGACTTAAACAGATGCTTTTCTCTGTTGTAGATCTCAGTGTGCTGTCTAGATTCTCAATGTGAAATCACAAGCCATTGTAGTCTGCCCCCATCTTCAGCAAATCATGGCGTCTCCCATTGGGTTTATTCACATGCAAACTCCCAGAGGTTTAATGGCTCAGTGAACATTTATTTTACATGTGGATACTATTTCAAAGCTTGATAAACAGTAAAACTGCTGGTGAGCTCTTGAAAATAAAATCAGCACAACATAAGAACCCAGACGGTTTAGTCTCAATGAAACAAATACAATTAGATGTGAAAAATTCCTCCCAGACTAGAACCTGTCCTTACTGTTAAAATAGGTAGTCACAGGGATCTGAGGAATAGATAGCACAGTATGTAGGGTACTTTGCTTGCACGTGGCTAATCTAGGTTGGTTACCCGAGTCCACAAGGAGTCACCCCTGACTGCAGAGCCATGAGTAAGCCTTGAGCACCATTAGATGTGAACCCGACCACCAAAAGATAGGTTGTCTCAATCAAGAAAAAGGTGAGAACCAGAAAGATAAAACAGAAAAGGTGATTGCTTTGCATGCAGCCACCCCCAGTTTGATCCCTAATACTATGTGTGGTCCCCAGAGAAATAAGAGTACATAGCCAGGAATAACCCTTGAATCCCAGCAGGTATGACCGAACATTATCACCCTCCCCACACACCAAAAAAAAAAAAAAAAGAAGAAGAAGAAGAAGAAGAAGAAGAAGAAGAAGAAGAAGAAGAAGAAGAAGAAGAAGAAGAAGAAGAAGAAGAACAGTGACCCACACAGAGGGTCACAGGGGCTAAGGCATTTGCCTTGCATGCAGCTGACTCGGGTTCCATCCCCAGCATCCCATATGGTCCCCCAAGCCTGCCAAGAGTACTTTCTGAGCACAGAGCCAGAAGTTACCTCTGAATACTGCTAGGTGTGATCGCCAAAAAGTGACCCTCTTCCATTATTTCTAAAAAAAGCAATACATATACATATATAATATGCTTCCTTTGTAAAAAGGAAGAATTTGTGTCAGCAACTGGAGACACAAGGTTTCATTGAACTGAAGAATTAATCTTTTCCATTTAGTGGAGAAGGTTCTCTAGCTCCACAAACAAATAACTATCCATTTTTTCCATGTGTAACTATTTTGGGGATCACAATCACCCCCATTCCCAAGTCAATTCCTTTTTGTCTGTGTCAGTAGACACGTTGACAGGTCTAAATAAAAGAGCAATCGGGGCTGGCAAGGTGGCGCTAGAGATAAGGCGTCTGCCTTGCAAGCGTTAGCCAAGGAAGGACCGTGGTTCGACCCCCCGGCGTCCCATATGGTCCCCCCAAGCCAGGGGCAATTTCTGAGCGCTTAGCCAGGAGTAACCCCTGAGCATCAAATGGGTGTGGCCCGAAAAACCAAAATAAATAAATAAATAAATAAATAAATAAATAAATAAATAAATAAATAAAAGAGCAATCAACAGAACTTAAGTCTCAGGAGGCTGAAAGTGTCCTTAGGTCTCTTAGGAATTCAGAAACTGCTTCATCCTTTGCCCGGGGTCTTAGAACCAGGACTTTGCCATCCCCCTGATCTACCAGCTTCTGCAATATTCACTTGTTTCCAGCCTTTGTCATCCACCCCTGCTGGCTCACTAACAGGCCTCTTGTACTTGTGTAAGTGATTCATGGCCATATGCTCCTTGGAATTGTGAAATCTTCTAGGTATGGGTAGAAGGTGGATTTTCTCCCAAGGACCATGGACACTGATTACTGTGCTAGATCTTAAAAGTTCTACCCAATCTGCAGTCTCAACATCTCATATTGAACTTTTGTTTCCCAAATTACTGTGCATTCCAGTCCCAAATTCATAGAGTGGAAAATGTAAAAGGAAAATAAAAAACAATCTTAGACTGGATATAAACCCAAGCACAGGGATGCTCATGGCAGCTCTCTCATCCCCACCTCATTCTATTGTCTATTTTAAGCCCAGTATAGAGCAGTGGCTGAGCCCGAAGCACAGCTCTTAGATCTTTCTCTGCTGGGCATAATTTGACCATATTGCCTTCAGATTTTTTTGATTCTAGGCCTTGTTTACCTCCTTCACTTCACTAGTCAGCTAGTTAAGTGATTTTTGTGATATAACGTGTTTTCAAGGTAGGCTCTCTTGAGAGGAATTTTTGTGAGCTTCTAGTTTACCATCGATTTGTTGGAGGTAAAGAAAGCCTTTGTGTTATTCGTGTGAAGCAAATACATATATATGTATATATATGTACAGTAGGAAAATTAAGGAAGTACTTAGATGGGGACACCTTTGTATTGGGTTAATAGCTGGGTATCATTTTACACACTCTGATTTCCAGATTTTCATACTTGAACAATCTCTGAAAATCAGTGATATATGAAAGAGATGAAAGTTACAGTGAGAATCACTGTCAGCAGGGCTCACTGTTTTCAATTAGGAGATTTATCTATTTTATTGCTAAACTTATAAGAGTGAAAGGGCTCATTAGAGATTCATAAAGGAAGATGTGGACAAACACATCAGGATGGATAACTCTATAACTGTGCACCTATGCTTAAGTCAACTACACCATGTTTCTTTTTCTTTTTCCTTTTTTTTTTAGCCTACAGCACCCAGTATTCCCAGGCGGTCTTCCATCCAAGTACTAACCAGGCCTGACCCTGCTTAGCTTCTGAGATCAGATGAGATCAGGCGCGTTCAGGGTGGTATGGCTCTAGACAACTATCGTGCTTCTATTCTCAACTATCAACAGTAGATATTGGACCAAGAGTAACCTCTGAGCAGAAGTAATAGCAGCTCCCAAACACCAGGAGGTGAGCCTCCCCCCAAAATATACACCCAAAAGTGAGTATTGGGAAGGATTTAATATCACAGGTATGTGAATTGCCTATCTTTATTGCTACATAGGAAAATGTAAGTAGCACTTTCCTATCCCCAAATTTTCCATTTCTGTATAATGTTGGGTAACCAAATTCTGTAGAGTCAATAATTTTCCAATATAGTTGGCTGGATTTAGGAATGCAGGTGAAAGCTCCCAACTACGGAGACCAGCGAATGCTCCCAGAAAGTAGACTTTCACCAGACCCCCAAAACAAGCCTTAATAGACAACCATGTAGGAGAGGTTACCCCGGAATAGGGGAGATGAATACTTATTAAAACAGTCCAGCATGCCTCCCAAAAGCAGAGCCCACATTCTGGTTTCCCTAAGCCACTAAACACTCCATGTAGGGTCCTCAAACTTTTTAAACAGGGAGCCAGTTCACTGTCCCTCAGACCATTGGAGGGTCTGACTATAGTAAAAACAAAACTTATGAACGAATTCTTATGCACACTGCATATATCTTATTTTGCAATGAAGGAACAAAACAGATACAAATACAATATGTGGCCCGTGGGCCATAGTTTGAGGACCACTGAGTCTGTACACAAATGTCACCTGAAGGTCTTGAAAACAGTAACAGCTTTCACTTCCCTTTGTTTTAATTTCCCATGTGCAGAAAGCTTTTATCCCTCCAAATAGGAAAACAGATTGAATAATGGGTGGGGATTAATTAAATTCATACATACATAAGGAAAATAAATTGAATAATCAATGAAAAAGAATAGAAATTTTACAAGTAAACATAAATATACTTAAGAATTTAAGGGATGGGGCTGGGCATTAGTACAGTTTGATCCTTGGCATCCCGTATGGTCCCATAAGAACCTCTAAGAGTAATTCCTGAGTGCAAAGCCAGGAATAACTTCTGAGCACTGCTAGATGTGCTTCCCAACCAGAAAAAAAAAGTTAGTGAAAAATATTATTTTTGTGGCATTTCTAAACCCCACACAGTTGTGAACAGGGATCACTCCTGGCAGATTTGAGGGACTTCATAGAATGCCATGGATTGAACCCATATCAGCTATATGCAAGGTAAGTGCCTTGCCTGCTGCACTATATCTCTCCAGCCCATAAATGTGAAATTTTAATGAGTACATAAAATTGTTTTCTAGGAATCTATCTGAAAACTATAAAAATATTAACTAAACGCTTTAATATCTTTAGCTGGACGATATTTAAAAAACATACACAGCTACATTCACTGTGGCTCTATTTACAATAGCCAAGATAAGAAAATAACTAAGAACCCTGGGCGAGGAATCCACAGGTCTTCCAGCTGCAGTGGGCGGTTGCTTTGCCAAAGGGGACTGTAGCTTCATAAGGAACACCTGGTCATCTTCTGCCACAATTTCCTTCTCCTGCACAAACTTTCAAACTGGTGGTTTGGTTATAATGTCTTCAAAATTATCTTCTGCTTTTAATGTTTGAAAATTTTCATGTAATATGCCTATTTTCTTATCATTATCCCACCCTGCAAAAATAAATACAGCATCTTTTTCCACGACAACAGCAGGAATCTTATAGGGAAATCCATATAGTTTTTGAACAATGTATTTATATACCAAATCTAGATTTTTATAGTCAAAGGGAGAGAGAAAGATGCAGAATGGTTTCACTCATCTATGGGCTTTAAGAAAAATGAAAGACATTTTTAACAGTATCTCAGAGACTAGACAGATGAGGGCTAGTAGGTGCAGCTCATGACATGAAGCTCATCACATAGAGTGATGAGTGCAGTTGGAGAGATGACTACACTGAAAACTATCACAACAATGTGAATGAATGAGGGAAGTAGAAAGCCTGTCTCAAGTACAGGTGTGGGGGTGTGGGGAGGAGGGAGATCTGGGAAATTGGTGGTGGGAATGTTGCACTGGTGAAGGGGGGTGTTCTTTACATGACTGTAATCATACAACTATAATCTTATTTGTAATCACGGTGTTTAAATAAAGATAATTATAAAAAATAACTAAGAGCCAATGATGAATGATTGGATAAAAATTTGTGATACAGGGGCTGGAGAGATAGTATAGTAGGCAGAGTGATTGCCTTATAAAAGGCCAATCCAGGTTCAATACCCTGCACTCCATATGACCCCCCAAGCAGGCCAGGAGTGGTCACTGAGTGCAAAGCCAGGAATGAGCCCTTTAGGTTCTGCCTCAAACCAAACCAAAAAGAATTTGTGATATAAATTATTCTTATATATATGTATATATACATGATGGAATACTACTCAGCTATAAAAATAGAATTTTCTCTATATGTAATATTATAGATTATATGTGATAGCATAATACTGGATGTTCTCACTTGTATGTGGGATACAGAGAAACAAAGCAAAGAAATAAGCAGAGCTAAGATCAAACCAAGTTTTGAGTTCTAAGTGCAGAAATGATGTTCCCAGAGGATATTGGAGGCAGGAACAATAGAAGAGGTCAATAGACAGTTGGTAGAGGTATGTTATGGTAGGCATGGTATTGTTACCAGATATTTGAGCAAGTGGGAAATTGCACTAAAACTTATGTGTTTTTTTAAGCCATGACCTCAATTAAAAATAAATAAGACAATGAAGGGTATATGAGTTTATGTGGAAGCATTATCAAGCTATACTAAGGGAAAAGGACTATATTATAAAAAGAAGTATAGACATTCTTAAAAGGCATTTCTTATAAAAGGTATGTCTAATTCAATTATTACTTATCCAACTTATTAAATATTATAAGTAGAATAGAAACTCAAGGTTGTACATGAAGGAAAACACACCTTTTATTATATATATATATATATATATATATGTGTGTGTGTGTGTGTGTGTGTGTGTGTGTGTGTGTGTATGGTTTTGGGGTCACAAACAGAGGCCCTCAGGGATTACTCCTGGATCTGCACTCAGAAATTGCTCCTGGCAGGCTTGCAGACCATATGGGATACTGGGAATTCAACCAGAGTCCATTAGGGGTTGGCTGCATGCAATGCCCTGTCACTGTGCTATCACTCTTGTCCCTATTTTATATTTCTCTGACTGGTTTAACATTTATGCTGTTCTTTCTTTATTTGATTTACAATACAAAATTAAGAAGCAATTTAGAGAATACATCCAAATACTAGCCCCTCCCCCACAGTGGTTAAAAACTCAAATAGTTAGAACATGCTTAAGCAAATGTTCAGAAATCACTATAAATCACTAATTTCTCTTCAGGATCTAAAGAACCAAGTTAAAGAGTCTTTCTGTCTAAAAAATGAATAATTTGTCGTCATAAGAAGCTATACTGCTAGCAAGAATTTGATGTGGGGTATCTTCTACATTGGCACCAGTGTGAACAATGAGAGAGAAATACTTGAATCTGAAATGTTTTCATACCCTTCCCAAAGGCGAGGCACTAGGTCTGTGGGAATTTTGAAGACATAAGGCTAACATGGATAAAATGTCTAGATTTATTTGCATAAAGTACACAGATCATGTCTTTTTACTTCAAACATTTGCTGAAATTAACAATTGGACAATCATTTAAGTTATCATCAAACAACTTTATTATTATTCTAAGTTAAGCTTTCCATCTCTCAAAATCTTGACATTCCGTATGAGTGGCAATGAATGAAAAATATTCAGTCATGTTGGATACACCTTTTCTTATGAATTAAAGAACAGAGAGTGATAGTAATTATATTTTATAGAACAATTAATGGAACAATATCTCAGCACTTGTTTCTAACATTTATTATTATCGGTAGTGATTAAGAGAATGTTAATGACATGCCAAATACCTATATATGACATGAGTTTCAAGCATAATAGAGGAAGTCATTAATAGAGGAATTTCACTATAAAATTAAATGTCTTCTAAATTCTCTCTCAGTTCCAGGTTTTCAAATAATCATGTTATATTTAAAATATCCTGTCAAAGATCCTTACAAAATTAAATGCAATGTCATATATCTTAAGCATGATTTTAAAAAATAGATTATCTCCAGATTTCCAAAATAAATAGGACTAATACACTTTGTTACAAAAATAATTCATTCAATATAAAAACTCCTGGAAACCATTTCGTGCTGCTCATACAAATATAGAGAACATATGTCAGTTTAACAGAAGTGTTTATAGTATAAGTCCAACACCATGATAGACTCAGGAGCCTTCAACTATTTTAAGCTAATTTTTTAAAAGAAATAATTAAATTTCTTTCATAAATATTTCTTATTTTTCATATTTCATAAATAACTTTTTGGGAAACTCTAGGGTTGGCTACTTTCTTCAAGAGCAGCTTCTTTTAATCACAGTAGAGTGGATGGTTTAAATTTTACTTTTTACAAGAACAAATATTTCCTAGATTTGATGAAAACAATGGTGATTTCCAGAAGGAAGGGAACAGGGATGAGAGGAATGAGTAAGGGTTCTTTTGGGTGATGGGATAGCACTGGAACTTTTGGAGTGGTGACAATTTCATACATTTAAGTTTTGGAGCTAAACCCTTGACTTGCAAAGTATTATAAAGACATGAAAACGTGACTGTATGGAAATTGTAATCAAAAATGGACAGACTTTCAAATTTGAGAACGTTTTTCCAATCATTAGTACAACGGAGGAGTTGGTTTAAAGTCCCTCTCAAGATGCCCCTTGAAATATGAGAAGCAGAGAACATTTATTTTGAAAACGACAGGAAGTGATTTGAGAGAAGACTATGTTCCTCATGTCTGGATGATAAAGGATGTACCGCATGTCCTTTCCAGGCGACACACCCTTGAAGGCCACACAGGAGCCTTTAAGCCCAGTTCTTACTGCCAGCACTGAGCACTTTGCCACCCAAAGATGCTTAGCTATCTGGTATCAATTTATGGATCTGGTTTCTTTTCCATCAACTTTCAAGAAGTTACAATGGCTCTTCCCAGGAAAATGTAAACATATGTTTGAGATTTGGAGAGAGGGGCCTGCCTGGTCTTTCTGGAAAGGGATGAGAAGAAGTAGAAGAATGTCATGAAACCTTATTCTAGGTCCATGATCACCCACTGATTTAGGAATCTCATCCAAGTATGAGTTTATTTCACCATTTGAGCTTGAGTTCAAAAAAACAGAAGAACAATCTATTCAAATTCCCCTTGTAAACGTCTGTATCTCTGCATGGTGGGGTACAGGGCTTCAAAGGGGGATCCCTCCTCCTAGCTGAACATGATATTGCCAATGAACTTCTATTCTTTACATCAGGAAACCTGTGTGGTCATCAGCTCTGACAAATGATTTATCTTCAGACAATTTGTTGAAGCATTCCATTAAGTGATGAATTTTAAAATTCCTTTTAATGAAGTCAGAATTGCAAAGACTGATTGATAGCATGTGTTCCATATAAGGTTTTGAGAAGAAATGTTTAAAATTCCAGATTTGGCTTAATTTTAAACCTATCTCAGCCTCTCTTTCATTTTTCCTTTTCTACTGAAGCTCTCAGAAGAAACAGAATATTTGACTTTTCTAAAAAAAAAAAATTTCAATGAAGATAGGGCTATCTAATGAAAGATCATTCTCACACAAGGGTCCAATAATATACCGTAATCTATAAAGTGAGATGAACTTTCAAGAGTGAAAATCAGAGTTCTAGAACACTGAAAAGAAATAGATCCTATGGATTTTTCACCTAGAAGTCCATGTTCTCTCTTGAACAAATATTCTTCTCCTTTTACATTTCTCTAAGTAATTTCTTTCCAAAAAAAGGTCGATATGTATGTATGTATGTATATGTATATGTATATATACATAAACAAATAGATCTTAAATATATTCCAATAGCCCAATGGGGCCTCTTCCATCTTCTCCATGAAATAAATCCCAGTGGAATTTCAGTATCTCTGAAATTGTTTTTTTTTTTTTTTTGCTTTGCTTTGCTTGTTTTTAAAAGCTACTCAAGTTGGTACCCATGAGCTCATGTTAATGGGCTGTCACAAAAGTCTTTAATGTAGACACCAACTCCAACAGTGATCTGAGAACTTGTACACTCATTGAAGCACACAGAACAGGCTGAGAATTTGTCACTCTTTTCTCCTGTTGTTCTGGGTTCCACATTCCATATCAGTGGTCATGTTGAGTGGACCCATGATCTATGAGCAATATTAAAATCAATGGCCCATTTTACCAAAGATTCCAGTAAAGGGATAGTTTTTGTTTTTTAAGTTCTTGAATTTCTGTGAAAAAAAATAATTTTCCCTCTTTCCTTCTTTTGACACAGACTAAATTCAGCAAGTTGAGGGGTTTTCAGCAATGTTTGTAACATGAAACAGTTTATTCAAGTAGCAAAGAATCATTAAGTGTGAAAAAATATATAGAATTGGAGTTGCGCTTTTTCTCATCATTCTTTCCAACTGCTCATTCCATAGGGAGTAGAGGAGAGATGGAGTGTAGGACTTTATTTAGCACCATAATAAAATTAATGGACTCCACAATTTAAGAGTAAAACAGATAATGTTAACCACCCACAGACTTTTTTTTAATATGAACACATTTAGATTGGTGATACTGATAACTGAAATTCCTATGTATTGGCTACTAAGCAAAGTATGCAAGTTTTTTTAATGTAGTCTCTCAGTCTTCTGTCTTGCAATATCAGGAGCTGAAATAATAAACTTCAAGGTCTTCAAATGATAAATATATATTTTTCACTTGGGGGCATACGGGGTGCTGGGATTGAATCCAGGTAAATTGTATACAAGGCAAGTGCCTTCTTTACCCATTGTACTGTCTTTCTGGCCCCCTATTTCAATGTCTTTAAAGGCAACGTTGATATCTGTATAAATTTCACTTGTAATCCAGAATTATATTTTAGTGTAATAAATTTTATCTGACTACAGTCTGTATTTTTGTTTTTGATCACACCTAAGGATGTTCATGGACTGGGGTTATCCAGTTTAGTGCTGAGAAGTTGGTAGTGCTTGGGTACTATGCAGTGCTGAGGATTAAAATCAAGTTTTTTTTACGTAAAAAGCATGTGCTCCAGTCTATTGATCTAGTTCCTTAGCACAATCAGTTGTGTGTGTTCTAATGGGTAGAAATATACATTAAAAACAAATAGTTACTAAAATTTAAAATAAAATTTAAAGTATGTGGCTTTAAATCTGTATTCTGGTTCCATCATCCATTGACTAAGTTGATGACTTTGGGCATATTACTTACCCTCCTAATATTGAAAAGGGTTATAACGTGTCATACAAACATTTGAATAGTTAATTCCAAGTATTAGCACAGTGGTTGATTTAGAAAAAGAGAGAGAGAATACTCAGATAGTGAAAAAAATGATATACTTGCAAATGAGAATGGAAAGACACAATGATTCCAGAATGACATACTGGACATTGGTATGAACTAAGTCAGAAAGTGACCATTCCAATATAATTTATAGAGAAAAAATTCAGACAGACATTTTGCTTTCTTAA
The DNA here is from genome assembly GCF_024139225.1 of Suncus etruscus. Classification (NCBI taxonomy): domain Eukaryota; kingdom Metazoa; phylum Chordata; class Mammalia; order Eulipotyphla; family Soricidae; genus Suncus; species Suncus etruscus. The sequence continues at coordinate 12,771,501 of NC_064853.1, forward strand.
AAACAAAATGAGTTATTATCACCAGAATACTCATGGGAGATACTGCCATTTTAACAGGTGGTTTCATTCAAATCAGGAATCTTAGATTTGATCAAGATTGTCTTGCTTATCAGTCTTCTCAAGCACACCTCTTAAAGTGGCCCTCCATTTGCTATTTAATAAAAGCACCCATGACCAATTTAGTAAACAGAGAAATCTTCAAATACAGTAAGCCTAGTAGCACAAATACAAAGATATCAAAAACTTTGAAAATGTACAAGGATGCCTATTAATGAGGTGTGTTCACAAATAACTGTAAAGACAATTTAGGTAAAACAACCACACCTTTGGGACCACAGTTACATCTGACAAGTTAGTCTGAAGTCTTCTTTCAGAACTAAGACTACAGTCTACACAGGTCTAACATGCACAAAAGATGATAATTGATTGACAGACTTCTAGGTTAAAAAAAAAAGCCATTGAAGATCTCCTTTCCTACTGTGGCTTGTGAACAGAATCACTAAACACATCACTCTACTGACTTTTCCCTGCTAATTACAGTTGCAAATATTACACTTCTCATGACTCACTTGAACCTAAAAGCTGAGCTAGTTTTTAATGAAATCAGACTGTGAGGTCACACATCTTATTTTCCACAATCTTCTGAGTCTGGGTGGAACAAGTCTGAAATTGAGGCAAGTAAGGTACATAAGTTTTCTGGCCGGAAGTTCCTAACCGGAAGTTATTTTCAACAAGGTGTGAGCAGCTGTCCTGGAGGAGTCTGATGTTAGTTAATAAACAGTGGGCAGGAAACGGATACAGCACCCGGGACTCATTGGTTAAAATCACACCATTCTCTCTCCTTTTGATGGAAGTGATCCCTAGATAATAAATGGATCTTTCATCATAGTTTTCTTCCAGGAAATTTCCCTCCAGTTTCAAGAGTTCATCCAGTCCTTCTGAGAAGGTCAGGTGAGGTGAAATCCGGTTGGCCTGCTGATCTGACACTATAAAGAAGCCCTGGGTTTCAATCTCCCAGGAGCAATTCGAGAAAGAGTCCTCTGACAGGGAAGTTTGGCTAGAGAAGCAAGTACTGACTGAGCTAGTAAGAAGTCCCTGCTCTTCATCGGGGTCCCCCAACTTGTAGCTGCTGATGAGAGTGGCATATTTAACAGAGGGAGATCTCCTATTTTCTTCTTCACTGTTTATCTCGCCTTCCTCGGCCTCAGAGAAGTTAGCCTTGTGGCCTGGGTGACTAATACATACAGAGCCATTGTCAACATCCGGAGTTGTCAAAAGTTGAGGGATTATAGCTGTTGACATCATCTCTTCTTGATATTTCCATGAAGTATCAATGTGGATATCTTCTGAAATGACTTCAGGCTCCAAAAGAAGAGGCCTAAATGTCACTGACTTTGTATGCTTGATAAAAAGATGCTCAAATGTTTCTGGCTAAAAGAAAAGATATATTTTAATGCTCAGTGATATTTCACAGATTTATAATTATTTTGGTTTTCTATAATTATTTGCTTTTCTATGACATGCTTGCAGTTATGGATGGAAGTATGAGAGTTTGTTGCTAAAGGACAAAAGTTGATCTCAAGTTAGTTTTACACCGAAATATAATAAATTATAAAATCTGGATAAGATAGTATTTGAAAAGAGGGGTGTAATGGGCTTAGGTCTGAGTTCTATTTCGGTCTACACAGACCTCAGACAGGTAAATTGATCTGTCTGTGCTTTTTAGAAAGTTTGCTCAACACTCAGTGCATAGCATTACAGAGAGAAATTCATTAGATAGCTTCTGAAAGCTTTTGATAAAGATTGAATATTGGGAAGTCAGTTATAGCTTAAGTGGCAGAACATCTGTCTTACACATGGGAGCACCTGGGATCAATTCTCAGCACTGTCAAAAAAGAAAGATGGCAGCAACATATCTTTTGAAAACTGAGTTACTGCCATTGGGAAGTGCTATCTTCCAACAAGTCCTTAACATTTTATGGGAACTATTTTTCTTAAATGTATTTTAAACCTCAAACTAAAAAAAAAAAAAAAAAAAGAAAAAGAAAATAAAATGAGCCATCATTTGCTAGCTACAATTACTACACATGACATCAAACATGATATGAAGGTCAAAGACTGAATGGTGAGACTTTATCTGCCTTACATCATACTGAGAATATTTGAGACTATCTGGAAACAAGAACTAAGAGTACTTCTTTGTTGAAAACATGAGGATGAAAATGATGAATATGGATTTTAAAATGATGGATTGTTTTTTTACAAATAACTTCATATAAAATACGTATTATAGGACATGGAATGAAGACAAAGACACAAAACAAATGCACATCATATTTTTTTATAAGAATGGAGGTTACATCGCAACAGAAAATCTTGTCAAGCAGCTAGTAATCAAGAATCTGTGCAAAAAAAAAAAAGAAACCAACTCAACACATACAATGTAAACACACAAAAATGAAAATAAAGAATACTGTGAATATACCACACTTAAAAATTAACACTATGAAATGAAGAACTTGAAAAAATAGTTAATTGGTCTATAATACATATAATTGAACTTTTGAATTTTTAAATTAATGGATTGATTCGGATTCTTTGCTATGATATACTAAACTACTCTTCATGATGGTAAATATATTTTGTATCAAAACACAATTCATTTAACATAGATTGGAACACTTAAATGAAATGTATTGGTGATTATTACCATAAAGAATAAATATACCACACATTATATGCAATAACATGACTTATATAGGTATTAAAATGCTGCATACTGAGAAATACCAATTTAACATAATCTTTCTTTTATTCTATGAATGTAGTTGCTGGAGAGAAAACTGCTCTGTGACTATATAATCAGATTTGTGATTTCCTGAAAGTTTCCTTAAGTTTCTTCTTAGGGTTTACTCTATGTGTTACTTGCTATAGTTTAATAAATTTAAATTAATTTAGAAAGTAACATTTAAAAAAGAGAGGCATAAAAACATACAAATTGCCCATAGCAAGCATCCAAATTCACATATATTTTTCAATTGATGTATTAGCATATCTGAAGCCCTAAAAATTTATAATAGAGAACCAATTATTGATACCAAATATTTACTTGCCTTTCATATGGATGATTTCACAAATAATGAGTAAGGCATTAAATACCCATATATATTATTGAAATATATTTTACCAATGGATTATAAAACTTTGTAAGTGTTCACTACATATTATTTCTAACTACCATGTACATTTGATTTTTTTTTTAGTTTCTAGCACTTATCAGTGCACACCTGGAAATAGTCAACTGGTAATAATTAAAGAGTATTCTCCATAAACTCATGCTTAGATTGTTTTTATATTCAAATGACATCTATTAATAGTCAATGCACTTTCTGATTTTATGTTTTTTAAAACATAAGTGCTCCATCGATGGTGTAAATTTGAATATGACTTGAATTTATTCCTTTTGGTTTGAAACTGAGAAACATATTTAGCTAAATTCCTAGAAATAGCAGGTGGTCTGTTTTCAGCAAGGAAAGTCCTGTTCTCACCACAAACTATTTATAAAAGCTTCCCAAAAAGTCTCCCTTTTTGCGTCACTGTCATTTTCCTGCATGCCAGAAGCATTGGGTGGTTCAGTGTAAATAAATTAGATTTAAGCAAGAATTTCACAAGGAGGCTGGCTTGGAGGCTGATATGTTTTTCTCATCTGGTCAATCTGACCTGGGTAAGCTGGACCATCCTAATAAAAACTGTAACTTCTACTGGCTTGTGAAAGCACAACCTGTGGCTTTAAAAACAAAACAAAACAAAATAAAAAGAAAAAAGAAATGGAAGCACTTAGCTATTGAGAAGGTATTAAAATTTTTAATTCTCAAACTGACCTAATTTAATATAAGCCTAAAAATTACAAGACATTCCACAGAACACACCTAAGGGTCCATTGATAGGCTGAAATATCTAAAAAAAAAAAAAAGAATGTAAAATGGATGTTAGACATAAAAATATATATGAAGACTTACTGCATTCTAAAGAGTGGTTGTATTTGCAAAGATATGTCAAAAGTTGCAGTCTCACAGTATGGTACAGCCTATTATACGTTTGATGGCATCTAATATAAATGTGTGGCAGTGACCATCATAACTTTTAAATGCTTTATGACCAGACAAATAATAAATCAAAAGCCAGATATGATGAATATGACTGTTTAAAAGATAGATAAGCTGAAGAGGAATCACATGTCCAAACTGAATTGGACAAGAACCTCTATCTTGATCTAGTATTTATCAATCTATTTTAAGTAACACATCAACATAATCCACCATATTTTACTAATCAAGAGTACAACTAAATTATTTTCAGAGTTTTCTCCCCTTCTTCAATATGCAAAAATCTTCTAATACTTTATAGAATGTTGGGAAGTTGGTACATTGGGTTCATCTGCAGTGATCATGATTAGACTTCAAAGAATGTCCGCTCTCTGTTTAGATAAAATAAAATAAGAAAGCAAAATAAAAGTTACTCAGGAAACCAAAGACTTAAAAAATACAAAATTTATTTTCTGCCAGGCATGGATTCTAGACTAGCAATTCTTGTATTAGATTGCAAAACTGCCTCATTCTAGGGAAGGGAAAAAGGAAAACTAAGAGGACCTCTTCCATTTTCTTACTGCATGCCTTCATTTCAACTTTAATGGATATATTCAATTAGCCCAGAAGAGAAAAAGCTACAGAAGAACTAAAAGGGGCAAAGAAACAAGAACCAGAAAAACAAAGAAGGGTTGAAGGGAAGAAGCAACAACAGCATACCTGTGTCTGGATCAAGAAAGTAAGAGAGAAGAACCCGAAGTTTTTTTTCTCATGATCAAAAAACTAGAAAAGCTGAAATCACTAAAGTATAATATCAAAGAATCATTCTCATTGCTATCTAATTAATAAAAATATTTTAAAAAATCATTCTATCTATGCCTGCTTGTCTGTCATCTCTCTCTGTATTCTGGCAAAGTAGTACAGGTCCCTGAAATTATTGGTTTAGAATGAATAAGGAGGGAAGAAAGTGATGCTTTAGACTGCATAAGAAATAATTAATAAAAAACTCTTTTGGTTTTTGGGCCACACCCGGCAGTGCTCAGGGGTTACTCCTGGCTGTCTGCTCAGAAATAGCTCCTGGCAGGCACGGGGGACCATATGGGACACCGGGATTCGAACCAACCACCTTTGGTCCTAGATCAGCTGCTTGCAAGGCAAACACCGCTGTGCTATCTCTCCAGGCCCAATAAAAAAAGTCTTAACTAAATACTATATAAATATCTGGTATAAAAAAAACCTGACATAGGAAATAATCTTTTCACAGCACAACGAGTAATGAAAAATAGCCCAGACACAAGTAAGTGAGAACTATATTTCTACTTACTGTGATAGAGTTGAACTTGATTAATTTGTTCTCTTCCTCATTAAAACCCATATAAATACCTATATATCATGTATGTATAAGCCCTGTATAGCTATATCACAGATATAAAGGTAAACAATGAAGTAAAAATCTGAAGTCACTTTTCATGGGCAAAGGGAGGAGTGCCACATCAGAAATCTAATCTCTCTTTTTTTAATTTAAACAACTTTATTACATACATGTTTGTGTTTGGGTATCAGTCATGTAAAGAACACCACCCATCACCAGTGCAACATTCCCATCATCAATGTCCCAAATCTTCCTCCTCCGCACTCAACCCCCACCTGTACTCTAGACAGGCTTTCTATTTCCCTCATACATTCTCCTTGTTAGGATAGTACAAAACGTAGTTATTTCTCTAACTAAACTCATCCCTGTTTGTGGTGAGCTTCATGAGGTGAGCTGTAACTTCCAGGTCTTTTCTCTTTTGTGTCTGAAAGTTATTATTGCAAGAATGTCTTTCATTTTTCTTAAAATCCATAGATGACTGAGACCATTCTGCATCTTTCTCTCTCTCTCTCTCTCTCTTTCTCTCTCTCTCTCTCTCTGACTTATTTCACTCAGCATAATAGATTCCATGTACATCCATGTATAGGAAATTTTCATGACTTCATCTCTCCTGACGGCTGCATAATATTCCATTGTGTACATGTATCACAGTTTCTTTAGCCATTCATCTGTTGAAGGGTATCTTGGCTGTTTCCAGAGTCTTGCTATGGTAAATTGTGCTGCAATGAATATAGGTGTAAGGAAGGGATTTTTGTATTGTATTTTTGTGTTCCTAGGGTATATTCCTAGGAGTGGTATAGCTGGGATATATATGAGTATATATCAGAGTTCAATTTCCAGTTTTTGGAGGAATCTCCATATTGCTTTCTATAAAGGTTGAACTGGACGGCATTCCCACCAGCAGTGGATAAGAGTTCCTTTCTCTCCACATCCCCGCCAACAATGCTTGTTCTCATACTTTGTGATGTGTGCCAATCTCTGGGGTGTGAGGTGGTACCTCATAGTTGTTTTGATTTGCATCTCCCTGATGATTAGTGATGTGGAGCTTTTTTTCATGTGTCTTTTGGCCATTTGTATTTCTTCTTTGTCAAAGTGTCTGTCCATTTCTTCTCCCCATTTTTTGATGGGATTAGATGTTTTTTTTCTTGTAAAGTTCTCAGTGCCTTGTATAGTTTGGAGATTAGCCCCTTGTCTGATGGGTATTGGGTGAATAGATTTTCCCACTCAGTGGGGGGCTCTTATATCCTGGGCGCTATTTCTTTTGAGGTGCAGAAGCTTCTCAGCTTAATATATTCCCATCTGTTAATCTCTGCTTTCACTTGCTTGAAGAGTGCAGTTTCCTCTTTGAAGATGCCTTTAGTCTCAATGTCCTGGAGTGTTTTACCTACATGTTGTTCTATATATCTTATGGTTTCAGGTCTGATATCGAGGTCTTTAATCCATTTGGATTTAACCTTCGTACATGATGTTAGCTGGGGTCTAAGTTCAATTTTTTGCAAGTGGCTAGCCAGTTGTGCCAACACCACTTGTTGAAGAGGCTTTCTTTGATCCATTTAGGATTTCTTGCTCCTTTATCAAAAATTAGGTGATTGTATGTCTGGGGAACATTTTCTGAGTATTCAAGCCTATTCCACTGATCTGAGGGCCTGTCCTTATTCCAATACCATGCTGTTTTGATAACTATTGCTTTGTAGTACAGTTTAAAGTTGGGGAAAGTAATTCCTCCCATATTCTTTTTCCCAATGACTGCTTTAGCTATTCTAGGATGTTTATTGTTCCAAATGAATTTCAGAAGTGCCTGATCCACTTCTTTGAAGAATGTCATGGGTATTTTTAGAGGGATCGCATTAAATCTATTCAATACTTTGGGGAGTATTGCCATTTTGATTATGTTAATCCTGCCAATCCATGAGCAGGGTATGTGCTTTCATTTCCACGTGTCCTCTCTTATTTCTTGGAGCAGAGTTTTATAGTTTTCTTTGTATAGGTCCTTCACATTTTTGGTCAAGTTGATTCCAAGATATTTGAGTTTGTGTGGCACTATTGTGAATGGGGTTGTTTTCTTAATGTCCATTTCTTCCTTATTACTATTGGTGTATAGAAATGCCATTGATTTTTGTGTGTTAATTTTGTAGCCTGCCACCTTGCTATATGAGTCTATTGTTTCTGGAAGCTTTTTCGTAGAGACTTTAGGGTTTTCTAGGTAGAGTATCATGTCATCTGCAAACAAGAGCTTGACTTCTTCCTTTCCTATCTGAATTCCCTTGATATCTTTTTCTTGCCTAATCACTATAGCAAGTACTTCCAGTGCTATGTTGAATAGGAGTGGTGAGAGAGGACAGCCTTGTCTTGTGCCAGAATTTAGAGGAAAGGCTTTCAGTTTTTTCTCCATTGAGGACAATATTTGCCTCTGGCTTGTGGTAGATGGCCTTAACTATATTGAGAAAGGTTCCTTCCATTCCCATCTTGCTGAGAGTTTTGATCAAGAATGGGTGTTGGACCTTATCAAATGCTTTCTATGCATCTATTGATATGATCATGTGATTTTTATTTTTCTTGTTGTTGATGTTGTGTATTATGTTGATAGATTTACGGATGTTAAACTATCCTTGCATTCCTGGGATGAAACCTACTTGATTGTAGTGGATAATCTTCTTAATGAGGCACTTAATCCTATTTGCCAGTATTTTGTTGAAGATCTTTGCATCTGCATTCATCAGCGATATTGGTCTGTAATTTTCTTTTTTCATAGCAGCTCTGTCTGGTTTAGGTATCAAGGTGATGTTGGCTTCATAAAAGCTATTTGGAAGTGTTTCCGTTTGTTCAATTTCATGAAAGAGTCTTGCCAGGATTGGTAGTAGTTCCTCTTGGAAAGTTTGAAAGAATTCATTAGTGAATTCATCTGGGCCTGGGCTTTTGTTTTTGGGCAGATATTTGATTATCATTTAATTTCATCAATAGTGATGGGGGTGTTTAGATATGTTACATCCTCTTCCTTCAACCGTGAAGATTATAAGAGTCCAAGAATTTATCCATTTCTTCCAGGTTCTCATTTTTAGTGTCGTAGTTTCTCAAAGTAGTTTCTGATTACCCTTTGAATCTCTGCCATATCAGTAGTGATCTAATCTCTTTCTAAGTACACCAGCTCATCACACAGCTAAAAGCTGTTCTCTGCATCCCAGGTGTTCCAGGTGATTGGGTTTCTTCTTTGGACACCTAGGGTTGACTGAGGACTCTAGAATAGTCTACTGAATTGTTTGTTTGTTTGTTTAGGATTTGGGGGTCTACACCCAGTGGCACTTAAAAATTACTCTTGACTCTGCCCTCAGAAATCACTCCTGGCAAGCTCTGGAGACCATATGGGATACCAGGGATTGAACTGGGGTCCTTCCTGGGTCAGCTGTGTGCAAGTAAATGCCCTACCACTGAGCTATTGCTCTGGCACCAAGACTTTAACTCTCATGGGAAAAATCATTTGGTTTTAACTTTAAAAGCCCTATACTGAGTTACACAGGATTTATGAAAATCAACACACATCTGTCCATTGGTCTATCTATTCAAGGAGCAAGGTTAAACAACCAACTAAACAACGACAAAACAAAAACCTAGCAGGTTATTTGAATAAAATAGGAGAAAAGTAACAGTATAGATTAAAACAATTCTAAAGAAAAGGGTGTAAAAAATATGGGCCTGGAGAGATAGTCTATTGTGTAGGATGCTTGCTTCACATGAAGCAAACCCAGGTTTGATCCCCAGCATTCCAGATGGTCCACCTGAGCACTGCTGGGTATGGCCTCAAAACAAAACAAAAGGGTAAACAAATTGAGTAAGCTTACATTTTGTAAAATACAGCTATATTTCAGAGAAAATGCAGGTGTGTTCCTACCGGAAGAATTTAGAATCTTAAATTCTCAGTTTATTTGTGCTCTAGGCGAGAATGGGGTCAATCCAGGACCTGCTCAGTAGTGCTTGAGAACTACCAGGGTTGCAGCCAGCAGTGCTGAGAGAAGAAACATGTGTTGCTAGACCTCACATACCCTGAGCATGTGTTCTTTATAGAATGAAGACTCCACACCCAAATGGCCAACTCAATTATCAAAAGCAACCCAGGAACTGTCTGGAAGTCTGGAACAGCCCTGGGCTGCTCCATCCTGAAGAGTCCCATTTCCTCATTCTGGCCAATGCCCTGTCCACAGACCCCTAGCTCCAAATCTACCTCCAGCCCCACCCTAGCCCTATCCTGCTTCACCAGAGTAACAACTTTCTGGAGATATCATACTATGGGAAATCAGCCCCAAAAGAAAAAACCTGAGGTTGGCATATCCCCCTAGTTAAACAGCTTAAGTCTTAGAATACCAAGGGCTTGCAAAGGGTGCACCCTGGAAAGAAGAAAATAAATAATAAGGCACACGCCCAAGTAAGAATAGGATACATAATTTAAAGTCTTTAGATGTCTGCAGATTTGCCATATTAAATACCCAGTCTCTGCTCTTCCAGAATCTACTGAATACAAATGTGCTTCTTAAATGTCCTTAATGTGTCAGTCAATATAAACAATGCCTTCTATGTGGGGTTGAGGGAGTAATTTCTGAGTTCAGAGCCAGGAGTTACCCCTGAGCATTACTGGATGTGACCCCAAGCAAAAACTAAACAAAAATTTACATATGTTACTATATACTAAAATATTTTAACTACAATAAACATTCCTGTTCGGATCCAAAGTAGTTGAGAAAAAGGAGAAATAAACACTATACTGTTGAAAAAACTCAGCAGTTCAGTTTTCATTATAGGAGACACTAAGATTAGTCAAGAGAGGCCTGAAGCTGATTAGAAAAAAGAAAGGTGTTTAAGAAGAGAGCCAGGAAGTGTAGAAAGTACACTGCTGCCTGGTCTGGAGATAGGACAGATATCTAGAGATCTCTAACTAAACATCACAATTTAATCTTAAGTACTATTATTTTATGTTTATAGGATTTTATTTGTTCATTCCTTCACTGATAACTGTAAAGCAATATTTTCCTAACTGCAAGCCATAGGCCAATTATCATGTAAAATTAAGTTTGTGAATTGCAACCTATACATATGTATATATATTCTTAAATGTAATGCAATTTTACTGCAGATTGTAAAACTGTTTTTATACACTGCTATTTCACTTTTGGACACCTCGTTTCATATACTAGGTTGCCAAAGCAAAATATATTTCTCATTGTGTTTTACAATAAAAGTAGTTAACAGAAAGTTATAGACATAAAGTCTAAAAACAAAAAGTTAAATAATTATATAACAAAAAGTTATTGAGAACATTTACTATAGGAACAGGTTCTAAGGTCAAATAAATTGGTAAATTAAACCACTAACATAGAGATCTAGTTACTGCAAGTGAACGAGAAATAAGGTGAAATAAGGTGTAAAATGTAAATATTTAGGAAGCAGAGAGATAGCACAGTGGTTAAGGTGCTTTCCTTGCATATGTCTGACCCAGGTTTGATTCCTGACATCCCAAATTGTCCCCTAAGAACTACATGAAGTGATTCTTGAGTGCAAAGCCAAGAGTAGTCACTGAACATCTATCTATAGATGTGACCCTCAAACAAACAAAAACCTACAAGGTCAAAACAATGATATCTGTAATTCATCATTACCAAACCATAAATTCTATTTTTCTTAATTCCTAAATGAACCCTATGAAGTAATTAAAGCAACACTGAATTTTATAGAAAAAAATAAGACATTAAAATTGATGTAAAATCTTAATGTAAGAGTATTTATCTCAGTGATTTATAAATGTTGTGTAGGTATTTTGAGATACAAACTAAATTTTATTTTTCCAATTTTGTAGGTGGACAACTAATCCTGTCTTTAGGAAAACAATGCTTAAATTTGAAAGGATTTTTTTTTGGGAAAAATCTATTATAGATGCAAATATAAATTATTCTTTAATGATTCCATCAGAAGGAATAATCAAATGGCAACATTATTACTGTTTAGGATATCTGTATAAAAGTAAGCTCAAATTGAAAATTTCATTGTGGGTTGATTTGCATAAAATCAAATTTTAGTTAGATAATTGCATTTTTTCATACCGCAGTATTGGAAGATAAGATTATTTACATAGTTTTTCATTGATTTAAATAAATAATTATGGAGATGTTCTAGAGCTTAAACATATTGATTCTTGCTTTTGTTTAAAGTTTTTGCCCAATGCATATCTAAATATTCATTTCTCATCAGATTTCACTTTTTTATTACTTATTTTCATATAATCACATTTAATAATTTCATATAAGTTCACTCTTTTACTATATTTTCATGATAATTTCATATAATAATTCTTTTTATAAAATACTTATTTTCATATAATAATTTAAATTTTTATACCAAGAGATCTGTATGTTGTTAACAAATTACCTATTTATTTTTCCTTTTCAATTTCAAATCACTGTACTTGCTGCTCTTGAAAGGATAGCATAGATTAAATAGCTTCATGTAACTAAATTAAATAACTTAATATTAAGTATTTATAAAGCTCTAAAAATCATATGGTTTCCACAGTTTGTTATTTAAAAAAACAATAATATATTTTGTGGTTAAATAAAATGACCTTCTGAAAATTAATTCCTTGTGCCCAGGAGCAATTCTTGGGATTTGGAACATCTTCCCAAAACAGCTTTTTCATTCTGCAAAGGATAAGTGAGACATAAGAATTAAAGAAAATAATTTATACTGAAAGTGTTAACAATTATGAAAGGTACAAAAAAGAAATTACAGCCTCAGACCTGAATAGGGTCAGATCCATTTATATGCTATCTTGTGAAGATTTTAAGCGAACTTAATAATCACCAAGAACATAAAAGTATCCAAGACATATTACATCTGTGTCAAACATTAGCTTAACTTTATCTTGGAGAAAATAAAATATTAATAGCCAGCAAGTGAATTTCTGAAACAATTTCCATTGGGCTGGCCTCATGAGCTCACTGAACTGCAAGATAAGTCTGATTCAAAAATCTTATCCCTTCTTTTTTTTTTCTGGGAAACACAGATTTCTGTATTGATTTGGCAAATATGAAAATCTCATGAATCTGGACCTGTCAGCACTGAGAGACACTGTATCCCGCTGAACCATTCCCAAAATTTAAGACCATTGACAAACCAGTTGGGAGCCATGTCCTGCAGATACTTAAACGGCAGAGTACAAGCTTTGGATCTGAGTAGATTCCCCTCCCCTACATTTCCATTACTGCTTGGCATGGCCCCCAAAGTAAATAAAGCCAAGTGCTTAATTCATAACTGAAAATAAGTACTCGCCACCATCAAAGTCCTCACTCAAATGACCCAACCCTAAAAGTTCTTTTGCCATCTCCAAGTATATTTTGTCTAAACTTTCCTGCTATAGGCTTACTTACTAAAATTATATCTACACAAAAGCTAGTTCTTCCATTTTGTTTTTTAAACCACACTCAGGATAAGGGGCTACTGTAGCTCATGATGGCGGCTGGGATCACTCTCAGTAGTGTCAAGGGATCATGAAATGTCAGTGACAACTCAAGCATGCAAAGCCCTGAGAACTATCTTTAAGGTCCCATAAAAGTGAATTCTACTTTTTTTTCTGAGAGGTTTTTGCTGTATTAGCAAAATGGAATGTGGTTTCCTTAAAAATGAGCTTTGGTTTTTTTTATGCCATCTTAACTGGGTACTGGTTACAAATGGAATCCATCTAAAACTTTATTTCTGATTTGGGTTTTAAATCAAGGTATAAATTTGTCTAATATTCATAACACCCAGCGTAATACCTTTGATGTGATATTAGTAATGTTCCAAGCAATAAGACTGAAGAGGAAATAATTATTGGCACAATTACATAGAGACCTGCATCATTCTGGTGTTTTTCAATATCATCTGAAAGAGAAGTACAATTTATGTAGTTCAGAAGATTAAGAAAATAAATTAACTTTTCTGTGCAAAAAAATGGTTGCTTTTAATTTCATCAAAGATCTACTATACTCAACGTAAATTTTTAAAGGAATATTTTTAATTTTTAAAGGAAGAAAGAGCACAGTTATGTTTAGATTAATAATTATTCTGTTCAGAATGATGCCATTTGTAACTTAGCAAACCTTTTATCCAGAATTATCAATTAATACCCAGATCTGTCCACTTAAACATTTAAAGTTGTATGATGAGATCAGAGAGCTAGCACAGGGGTTAAGGTGCTTGTCTTGCCTGCAGCCAACCCCCATTTAGAACCCCCAATACCACAAATAGAACCTGAGCATGCCACAAATCACTCTTGAGCAAAAAGCCTGGAACAGCCCCTGAGCATCACAAAATTGTCTCTAGCTCAAAAAATAAAATACAATAAAATTAAGTTGTTACTAAAAAATATCATCTCTCAGAGAGGCAAACTTACACCTGCCAGTCTCCATCTTATCCACCCCCCAGACACTTGAGCTTCCTTGCTGTGTTTGAACCAAGAATTGGCTGGGTCTTTCTGGGTCTTTCCAGCTGCTCTTTGCTGAAATGCTTGTCCCTTTGTATTTGCAAAGATCAACTCGGATTTGATAGAGATTGTCATCTGCTATAGTTCGACTTCACTTCCACAAAGAGAAAACCTACTCTAAAACATCACATTTGACTTTGGTCCCTTTCTCTTTCTCTTATGGCATTTCTTTCTACCAGACATTATATTCTATGTAATTGTTTATGATCTGTCAATTTATGTCACTGTTTATCCATAACACACAGTACAATGATGAATAAATAATTCCATAAGGGTAAAAAATGAGATGTACTGTTCAAGTCCTAGTGCTGAAAACAACTGAATAATAAGCGAATAAACTTTTATAATTATTTTCATTCTAAAAGCAGATTAAAATATCTTTACGCTTTTGTTAGCATGTTTGAACTCAGATATAATTTGAAAAGTCACAGAAAAATCAAAATTAGTGCTAAAAATATGAGACCCAGTGAACTTAATATCTATAACTACCTTTCCAGTTTTATGTTTAGAGCAAAGAATAGTTTCTTTAGATGCACTAAATTAAAATTTAAAGACTCATAAATTTATGCCCTCAAATATAATTTGACATGGATTAGTTTGAAGACTTGCAAGCAAAACTAACAATGTGATATAGTTAGTTTTTATAATTAGACACCTTATTGGATAGCTGTCTATTTCCCATTATTTTGTTCTCCTCAACTTCTTACCAAATTTAAGGTTGCAAGTTTTGCTTGCCTACATGAGAATTTAATGCCATGCTGAATAATTCATTTTCCTCTTTTATAAAAGTTTTTGTTTGTTTCTGGGTCACACCAGGCTGTGCTCAGGGCTGACTTCTGGCTCTGTGCTCAAGGATCACTCCTGGACAGACACCAGAGATCAAATCTAGGTCAACCACAAGCAAAGCAAGAACCCTACCTGCTGTACTATCTCACTGGCCCTTCAGACACTTTCTTATTACCATCTTGGAACACACACCCTTACTGCAATCATCCCATGACACAGCTACATGAGACTCTGAACACTCCCATGATTCCATCAAAAAGAGAACAGTCAGTTCACAACATTGCTGCTAAGTAGGAAACCACACATCTCTATTAAAAAGAAACTGAAAGTGAAAAAATTTACCTTGGGTAAAACTATTAATTATCTTTGGTTTCCCCACTCCTTCCATAAACACTGGGTAAAGACTGAACTGGTATTTCTCAATGGGAATAAAATGATCTGAAAAGAAAAAAAAAAATACTGAAGATCATTCCTATTGAAATAATGAGTAAAACCTTTGTAAATTATTCCTTATGCAAGTTTCCTCTATTTCAAAAAAAATAAATTTGTTTCATTCATAGATTAAAATAAGTTTCCAAAACTATATGAACACTTAAATTCTGCGAGTAATGACAATCATTTTCCAAATAAATATTCGAACCCTACCCAGACATAAAAGATCATAATTCTTTCAAAAGTATGTTCCAGTGATAACCAACTTGTTTGGTAGAAGGTGTATGAGTTATTTTATTTCTCTATTCAGGACATTATAC
Source organism: Suncus etruscus (assembly GCF_024139225.1). Taxonomy (NCBI): domain Eukaryota; kingdom Metazoa; phylum Chordata; class Mammalia; order Eulipotyphla; family Soricidae; genus Suncus; species Suncus etruscus. The sequence goes on from NC_064853.1 coordinate 12,786,999, forward strand.
TTTACCTTCTCTTCAATGAAGTAAATACCTCAAAGCTATCAAGAGTCCTTTTATATAGGAATTTATCCTATCCTGCTTCTTCAGTTAAGGCAACAAGAATATAAAAGTTTTGTGAATTCTTATTTTCAGGTGTTACTCCTAGACCTACACTCAGAAAGTACTCTAGGTGGTGCTCAGGAGAATATATGGTATGCTGAGGACTGAACCCAGGTCAACTGCATGCAAAGCAAGTGCCCTACTGCTGGACTATTTCTCTAGCCCCATCACCTAACTTCTTTACCTGGTTCAAAAACATGCCAAGATGTAACATCCCACAATCTAGTAATAAAATAAATTTAGTTCGGGGCCGGGCGGTGGCGCTGGAGGTAAGGTGCCTGCCTTGCCTGCGCTAGCCTAGGACGGACCGCGGTTCGATCCCCCGGCATCCCATATGGTCCCCCAAGAAGCCAGGAGCAACTTCTGAGCGCATAGCCAGGAGTAACCCCTGAGCGTCACAGGGTGTGGCCCAAAAACCAAAATAAATAAATAAATAAATAAATAAATAAATAAATAAATAAATAAATAAATAAATAAATTTAGTTCTTGATAAATAATTTTGTGTTGATTCAAATGCAAAACTCAAGGTATTTAGAGTAAAATTAAAATGAGTCTTTAGAATGATGCTTCATAAAATGAGCATGCAACCCTCAGTTTCCCTATTCAAACCTTTTTTAACTTGGAGGTGTTACACCTCTATTCTGTTCTTCAGTCAACTTCTATGTTAACGGGCGCCCTTTAGAGAGCTTATCTTGTTCTACATTAATAGCTCCTATAACTTTCTACTTATAACTTGGGACAGTGTTTGGGAAAACAACTGAGTAGTAAATGCCAAAAACCATTTTTAAATGTATTTTAAACACCATCAATGTTCTCACAAGGTTTAAGTAGATTTTGGGATCAAATGCTATATAATCATTTAAACTATGGATAACAGAATTGGGGAGACAGCTAGATTTAAAAAAATACTTGTGTTAGATCAAGATTTAAGAAATCAGAAGAAAATGATGGGTGATTACAACTACTTCAAATATTTGCATCAAAGAGGATCAAATGCTTTGTAATTTGCATCTCTATGATGATTAATGATATGGAACATTTTCCCTGTGTCTCTTGACCATCTACATTTTTTTCTTTGAGAAAATGTCAGTTCATTTCTTCTCTCCATTTTTGGATGGATTACGCTTTTTTACTGTAAAGTTCAATCACTACCTTGTATATCTTGGACATTTGCCCCTTATCTGATGGGTATTAAGTGAATAGTTTCTCCCATTCAGTGGGTAGCCTTTGTATCCTAGTCACTATTTCTTTTGAAGTGCAAAAGCTTCTCAGTTTAATGTCCTATTTGTTTTGTTTTGTTTTTTGTTTTGTTTTATTTTTGCTTCCACTTGCTTGGCCAGTAGTGTTTCATCCTTGAAGATGCCTTTAGCTTCAATGTCACTAAGTGTTCTGCCTATGTGCTCCTCTATGTACTGTATGGGTTCAGGTCTGATATCAAGCTCTTTAATTCATTTTGACTAGATCTTTGTGCATGGTGTTAAGGAGAGGTCTGAGTTCAACAATGAGATATAATCTCACACCACAGAGACTAGTACACACCATTAAAAAAAAATTCAGTGCTGGTGCAAACACGGGGAGAAAGAGATTCTCTTTTACTGCTAATGGGAATGCAGATTGGTCCGGTCTTTCTGAGAAAACAATATGGACACCCCTCAAAAAGCTAGAAATTGAGCTTCCATATGATCCAGCAATACCACTCTTGAGACATACCTCAGGAACACAAAAGCACAATACGTAAATGCCCTTATGAACTCTTATGTTCATCACAGCACTATTTTAGCACAATAGCTAAAATCTGAAAAACAAGACAGGTGCCTAACAATAGATGAGTGGCTAAAGAAACTGTGGTATATCTCTACACAATGGAATACTATGCAGCTGTTAGGAAAAATAAAGTCATGAAATGTACTTATACATGGATATATATATGGAGATTATTATGCTAAGTGAAATGAGCCAAAGGGAAAGGGAGAGACATACAATAATCTCATTCATTTGTGGGCTATAAGAAAAACAATAGATAGTATGGTAATAATATTCAGAAACAACAGAGGTAAGGGTCAGGAGATATAGCTCAGGGTAAGAAGCTTGCCACAAAGAGTAGTGAGTGCAGGTAGAGTGGAGAAAAATCTATGAGGACAATGATAATAAAAACTGATCACTCCAGACAAGACCTCAGTGCTGAAAGGAGACAAAATGACATGCAAGGCACCCTTCCGTTAACAATAGTGCAAACTAGAATGTAAAAACTGAAAGAGAGAGTGAGAGAAAGAGAGAAGCAAATTGCCTTCCTTAGAGACTGGGGGATTTGGGAAGTGGGTGGTGGCAGGAAAACAGAAGACGATTGGTGACAGAAAGGGTGCACTAGTGACAGATGGTGTGCATTGTACGACTGAAACCCAATAATGAACAATTTTGTAACCATGGAGTTTAAATAAATCCATTTAAAAAAAAGAGGATCAAATGAAATGGAACTGATATTTGTGACAAGGCAATAGAATTGGATATATTAATGTGGTAGTATGATTTCTAGTTTTACATTTTCTATTAATGACTATATTATCCATCATCTCTTAAACCATAAGAGAAACCCATCAATGAGCAGCAACTTACCATAGATATAGTACTTCTTAGCAGATGAAGGAATTTTAAGCCATTTCATTTCATTGTTTTCATTAAGCATTTTCCACTCAACAATAAAATACATGAGATTGTAATCACTGGGTGAGACCATCCAGGAAAGAATCACACAACTGCTATTTAGTGGATAAGCACTGAAAGACTGCACAATGTTTACTGAGTGGAGGGGAAAAAAAGAAAAGTCATGTTCAAATTTAAAGTTAATGAAAATCTCCTACTACCCTTTAAGAATATCTAGCCCCCTGGCTAAAAGGAGAAAGGAGAAAAGGCAGACAAATAAATATAAGGCAATTCAATTATTTTGGGATTACATGTATCAGATGAACAGAGAAGTGGAAAGAGATGGGATCAAGGAGAAACAAGTTTCTGTCTAAAATCCAAAATGAGAATTTTAGAAAGAATTTTTGAAAGTCAAAAATAAAGTGTTGTGCACTGAATACACACAAGTGTGATTCTCTTCACATTCCTTTGTCTTGCTTATGGAGTTGCCTTTTCATTTTGTTGTTCTTGTGTAGTTGTTTGTTTGTTTGGAGGCAATACACAGAGATGCTCAGGGCTTACTCCTGGCTCTACACTCAGGAACTCCTTTTGGGCTCCAGGTACCATATGGGATACTAGGGATCAACCCAGGTCAAACACATGCAAAGCAAACACCCTTCCTGCTGTACCATCATGGATATGCATTTTCAAGGTACAGATCTGAAGGCTCTAACACCTCTGTCAGATTTCTGTCTAAAAGCCTATAGTGGATATGTAAAGATTAAAGTCCTTTCAGGCCAGGAGAACCAGGTCTCTGCCTGTCTTTCTGTTTGGGGGAATCTTCTCCATTTGCAGGGTCTGATCTCATTTCCTCTCCAAAGTCACAAGAACCCTCCTAAAATAGCCTTTTGTCTCTCTCTCTCTCTCTCTCTCTCTCTCTCTCTCTCTCTCTCTCTCTCTCTCTCTCTCTCTCTCACTCTTACTCTTTCTCACTCTCACTTTTGTCTATCTCTTTTTTTCTTTTTGAGCCACACCCAGTTACGTTCAGGGGTTACTCCTGGCTATGCACTCAGAAATAACTCCTGACTTTGGGAACCATATGGGATGCCAGGGGATCAAACCGTGGTCCATCCTAGTTTAGCCAAGTGCAAGGCAAATGCCCTACCACTTGCACCAACACTCAGGCCCTCTTTTCTCTTTCTTAATTCTCTCACTCAGCTTGTATGCTTTTTTTTCCTCTCATCTCTCCCTCTCACAACGTTCTATTCTCTGTCTCTGTATCTCTGTCTCTCTCTTTTTCCCTCTCTATCTATCTCTCAATTCAGATCTCTTCAGCCCATTGCACATGACGGTGTATTCCAGTTCCTCTACACTGCCTCATGAAAAAGGCATCCCTGACCCACTGCCAGGAAAAGTTGCTATTTTCTTTTCTTTTTTATTGAAGGAGATGAAATATCTTCCCAGGATTATTTGAGTCCCTCATAGCCATTCACTTCTATGATTATTTTATGAAAATCTATCTCATCGCTTTGACGTGGTGAGTGCTCTGAACATTATAGGTTTTTCCCCCTCACATTAGAAGTCCCACCATTAGCAGAGTGTAGTGTTCAGTAAATATTTCTGGAACAAATTTACTGAAAATAGTTCAAGTATAAGTCATTGTGCAAGGTGTAGTGGAAGTTACAAGACTGCACTACAGTGCCAAAGTAACCTTGATGTGAGGCAAGATATAGATTACTCTTTGAAAGATGGAGAGGAATCTGAGATTTAAAGACACGTCTAATTAATACTTTAGTTAAGCAATAATCATCAGCATCAAGAAGGTGGTGTCATTTGCAAAGGCCATCAGTGACTGGCAGAGAGGCACAGGGAATGAACATGTTCCTTTTAATTTTGTGACTATTGCCCCTCTGGAAAAGTTCATGTTCCTTCTTAAATACCTTCCTTTCCCTCACAACATTGCTTAATTTCTCACATGCTTCACCCCCCCCCAAATTTTTTTGTTTGTTTGTTTTTGGGTCACACCCGGCAATGCTCAGGAATTACTTCTGGCTCTACGCTCAGAAATTGCTCCTGGCAAGCTCGGAGGACCTTATGGGATGCCGGGATTCGAACCACCATCCCTCTGCATGCAAGGCAAACACCCTACCTCCATGCTATCTCTCTGCCCCCCCCCGTACTTTTATAATTGAAACTATTTTTACTTCAAAATAAGTAAATAAAATTTAAAAGTAACGCTTAGAGATATCATCCAGATTAGAATTTCCTGTTGAAAATGACTAAACTCACTGATAAATAAAATATATAAATATAAGATATTTTGGGCCCAGAGAGATAGCACAACGGCGTTTGCCTTGCAAGCAGCCGATCCAGGACCAAAGGTGGTTGGTTCGAATCCCAGTGTCCCATATGGTCCCTCGTGCCTGCCAGGAGCTATTTCTGAGCAGACAGCCAGGAGTAACCCCTGAGCACTGCCGGGTGTGGCCCCAAAACCCAAAAAATAAATAAATAAATAAATAAATAAATAAATAAGCTATTTTGGCCACAGCTAGCAGTACTTTGGGGTTACTCTTGTCTGCATTCAAAAATTAATTCTGGAATACTCAGAGAACCATATGGGATGCTGAGAATTAAACTCAGGTCAGCCATGTGCAAAGCAAGTACCCTACTCACTGTATTATTGCTCTAGTCCCCAAATATTCATTATTATGGAATAATTTCCAAGTCTTTGCAATTTCTTACATGAATATATTGTCATGTATATGATATTCATAACAAATACATACATATATATTTTGTGCCCTCCCCCCTACATAATTTTATAGACTTTTACTCTTGTCTGTTTTATATACAATACTTGAGATGAAGTGAGAGATTTACTGACAATATTCACTATTCTAAAATATTTAAGTATTATATATATTAGAATATCACTTCAAAAACATTCAGCACATAGAAGTCGTGGGATCCTATTATATAGCCCGGTACAATCAGATTTATCATTTTTCTGAAAAAGAAGAGACAAAAGAAGACTTTCAAGTTCAGAAAAATGTAGAAGTCTTGGAAGATCATGCCAAAGAGTTGGCAAAAACCAAACATCAAGTGTGCAGTGGTTCATCACCTTAAATCTTTTCTTACCTTTGCTCATAGGCCATGAGAAGGTCACATTAGAATTTTCCAGGGAAGTACCAATAGAATTGACAGCTAGCACTGTGATCATGTGTGCCTGCTCTGTCCACAGAAAAGTGAATTTAGTGTCATTTCCCACATCTTCCAACCATGTTCTGTTGTAGGAAGTATGATGCTTTACTACATATCTGCTCACGCTGCACAATGATTCATTCTGCTTTAGAGGCTGCAGTAAACATAAACAGGATTAGCTAAAGCATTGTTGGCATTTGATATCACCAGAACTCAAAGAACTAACTCACAATTCTTTTCCCATGGGAGGCAAAGACAAGCCTCACCACCAACAATGACTGGTGTCAGCTTAGTAGTGGGAAGGTTTATAAGGACAGTTCGCCAGGACAATGTCTAAGCTGGTACAAAGTCTAGGAAACTTATTTTCCCCCCTTCATTCTTTTCTTGACTCATAATCAATTGCTTGAAAATGATAGAGCATAGATACAATTAGGACATTGTCTACCAAGATACTTCACCCTAGTTCTAGAGAAAAGAAAGGCTGGAGGGAATTTGAGTTTTCTCATCTAGAGATCAAACCTGGGATGACTCTATAAAACAAAAACAAGGGGTCGGTGAGGTGGCGCTAGAGGTAAGGTGTCTGCATTGCAAGCGCTAGCCAAGGAAGGACCACGGTTCTATCCCCCAGCGTCCCATATGGTCCCCCCAAGCCAGGGGCAATTTCTGAGCGCTTAGCCAGGAGTAACCCCTGAGCATCAAATGGGTGTGGCCTGAAAAAAAAAACAAAAACAAAAACAAGAAATATAAAATGATGTTCAGAATGTCTGAGTTAATCCAAGTGAGTGAGTGAGTGAGTGAGTGAGTGAGTGAGTGAGTGAGTGAGTGAGTGAGTGAGTAAAAATTGTTCATTTTTTTCCAGGGTGGAATTTGTTCAAGCAACTAAACTTATCAGGATAGATGATGCTCTAGGACTTAGAGTCTAGTTTTTCTATATTAAATTTCACAAAGTGATGCATAATCATTAATGCTTTCAATGTGAAATTAATATGTAGGCCAATTTTGTTCTTCAATTGTACTGATTATAACAGTATACCGTTTCCCCATCTCCTTCACCTACTGTAGAAAAAATTGTGTGATGCCAATTCTTAAACACCTATAGCGAGCCTGACTATATATAGTAGACTGGAACAGGGCTTCCAGGTTTATTTGTTGTGTCACTGAGCTTATCCTCTAAGTCACTAAGCTGGGAAGATTGTATAGTGGGTAGAGTGCTTTCCATGCACATGACTGACCTGGGTATAATGTCTGTCATTACATATACTTCACCAAGACATAACAAGAGTAATCACTGAGCTAGGAGTAAGCCCTGAGCATCACCAGGTATGATCCCCAAATAAAATTATTTTATAAACAGATTACTTCAGTCAGAAATCTGACTGAAAATGAAATATGGCCAAGACAAATGAACACAGATATAATAAAATGAATATAGGTATCCGGCAGGGCCAAGAATAATCTGGGTAGGTCAGGAAGTGGTGTTTTAGCAGACACTGCAAGTTAGAAAGTTCTAAAAGTCATGTAAGTTTTGCATTTTGTTTTAAGAAACTATGTCAGGCTCCAGAAGATAGTGTCCAAGGCTGGAACATATACTTTTCATGCATGAGACCCATGCATTAGACCCCTAGTGCTATAGTACAACCTCACAGCACACAGACACACAGACACACACACACACACACACACACACACACACACACACACAGAGACACACACCTGCACTGTTTGCTGTCACCCTGATGGCCTTTAAGCACTGCCAGGAAGGGTGCCCAGGGTACCACAAAAACACTGTTTGTGCTAATTAACTATACTATCAACTTAACTATACATTAAGTTTAACTGTACATTTAAGGGGGTTTTGTACATTTAAGTTTTAACTGTACATTATTATATACATTAAGCTTAACTGTACATGCATGTTTACCCTAATAACTATTAAGTAAAATTATGATCAATGTCACATTCTGTTACTTTATATTGCTATTGCTCCTGATATGATTACTGACTCAACCACATTTTTTTCAAAGAACATTAGTTTCTGTGGGGGGGGAGGAAGAACTACCAAGTGGTACCCAGGAGATCCAGAGGCCCCACCGAGGCCCCAACATGGCCCCACCATTGCCAACCTGGGTTCTCAGGTCAATACAAGACTCTGAGGTGTGATGCTGCTTGGGCCCTGTTCAGATGCAGATAACCACCCAAAACCGCCCTAGCAGTGGTAGGGGTATCCAGACCCACACCCAGCCATTCTCAGGGGAAATCAAACCCAAGTTAGAAACATACTAGGCACATGCCCTAACCACTGTACCATCTCCTGGCCCTGCCTTATTAGAAAACTGCATTAGGAACAAATGTGGGTGTAGGTCCTACTTTAGGAATAGTCTTATTTTCAGGTTACAAATCAAGGAAATACATAAGAAAATGTTCCGATATCCTTCTATATTTCTATAAGACTTCATCTATATCCATATTAAGCTAAACATGAGTTTATACTGACATTAACTCTAGTCCATTCTCACACAAGCCATTGTGCATGTATTTCTCCCTACTGCTTCTCCTGACTCATTCAACCAAGAGAAACTGTGTCCTACCAATCCCCACCATCCATTGACTGAATTGATCAATTCCAACTTGCATGTAAAGTAGTACAAGCGTTGTTTACCCATACCTCTCAGGAGAAATAACTATCAACTAGAATACAGTGCTTATGTTCAATCTCTTGCCTTCAGTTTTTAAGAATCCACTCATTACAATAACAAAGAACTGCACCTTCTTCCAGTTCATTTGATGAGATTATCAGTCTTATAATAGAACCAAGTTAGATTCCTGGCTAGGATTCTATCTCAAGATCCTTCAACCTCTTAGTGATTTCTTCTAGCCTGAATTCTTTGATATGTTCTCCTTGTGTTATAAAATTCTGTGCATGTAGCAAGTACATAATGCTAGTACTCACCCAGATAATATAAAAAATAGTTTGCTACAATACAAGTAAAATTCCCTTGGCTTGATCTTTTCAAATCTTTGCCTCATAAGGCAAAATATGATGGCAAATCTTTTCCCATCAGGAAAATCCATCCCACTGACATTTTTATCTTCTCTGGAGTTATGCTTTTTTTTTAACAATGTCCTGCATGTGGGCTAGTAATGCAACTTTTTCACACAACTTCTAACACAAGGAAATAAACATTTCAGATTTATCAATATTGTTTTCGTGACTGTATGACTTCTCACTGAATAATATTTTATTGTCTTGGATGTACCATAGCTTATCTATTCTTCATCTATAAAAATGTCTTGTTGCTTTTAGGCTTTGATGGTCATGAATAAAGCTACTATTGTAGTCAAGTGAAAAATTAAAAATATAACATTTATACACAGCAATGTACTAGGTGAATAACATAATGATTTTAACACCTATATAAATAATGAAATGATGGCAACAGTAAGTTTAGTTAACATCCATATATAACCACAAGATTTTTTATTCTCTTGTGGTAAGAATTTTAAAGATTTACTCTCTTAATAGTTTTCAAACAGACCATAAATGTTGTTAACTATAGACACCATGCTGTATGTTATATCCCAGAAAAGATAATTATTTATCTTTTAAATGAAAATTAGTTCCATTTGGTCACCATAATCCATTTTGGCCACTTCCCTCATTTTGAATTCACATTACCAAAAAATAACATAGTTTCTTACTTTCTATTTATTATCAAGTTTTATGAAATTTTAAGTGTTCTAGTAACTGTGCCATTCTGATTTAAGATTTCTTGATGACAAATAATATTTATTATGGACTAAATATTGGTGTCTTCTCCAAATCTTAACCAAAACAAGCTGTCTACTTGGGAGAAAAATCAATGCATTTGGGAAATAAAATGCTTTGAAATTTGCTAGCTGAATAGACACTGATGATGATTTTGAAATTCATGGAAATGCCTACTATTTGTATGTGATCATATAAATGGAATAACTTTTGTTTGGTGCCCTTGATATATGTGGTAAAGGCCACACTTGCTATTTTTATATTTAAATACAAAAAAGAAGGCTGGGTGGATAGTACAGTAGGTAGGGCTCTTGCCTTACATGTACCCAACTTGGTTTTGATCCCTGATATTCCATATGGTCAATCAAACTCCTTCCAAGTAGTCCTAGACACAGAGCTAATAGTGATCCCTGAGCACTCCAGGTGTGAACCCCTTTCCCACACACCAAATAAATAAATGTATATAGAGAAATTTAGAGACTTGAAGGAACACTAGACATCATTTAACCCAACCTAATATTTAACCTATTATTTAACCCAACTCAACAAAAGGCAGAAGTAAGGAATATAAATGACTTTGCCAAAACAGTACTGAAAAAAAGCAGTGGTATATTCATCTGAGAAGAGAAATAAAGTCAGCCAGAGCTTTCCACACAATTATCACACTATCTGAAATCATATATCAAAACTGAAATGAAATCTGGCATTGCAGTGCCTAGAAATGATAGCATCATAGATAATGAAGCCAATCTTTTTTGGAACATAAAAGTTAAGTTTAAAAATAACAGAAAAGCACAAATACCTTCCAAAGTAAAGTGACATTTTTCTCTTCATTAGTAGCAGTTCCATCAATCATTCTCCAAAATTCTGGACCTTTGGTAGGAACTGCAGAACAAGGAACACAAGTTGGGCTTGCTTGCATTTTTGGAAGGAATATTTTTCAGTCTTATATGATATACACACAAAGCCTTTCTAAGACACATTCACAAAACTCTGCAGACCTTTGATATCCATGACAACTGTGTAGGTTGGAGCACTCCAGGTGCTCCAATATCCGAGTCCATCCAGTCTCTTACAGCGCATCTGCACAGCATAGACTGCACACAGGTCAGCCACCGGAAGGCTGACAGATTTTGCTTTTGCTTCATATATATCATGCATCTGTAAGAGAAATCAAAGCGGTAGATTGATCATTCCTAACACATGGAGCTTGAGTCCCCCAAAGTGCATTTCATTTTATGTGCTTCCCAGTTTGATAAAGTAGTGGTTTGTCTTTTCTGGCTATATACTATAAATACCCATATTGGGTGTAGCCTGTGAAGGATTGTCCTAGTCTTTGTCTTTGCTATGTCTTTGCTAATGATAAGATTTTTGAACAGACTAACTGTCACCTTGGTTCCCAATTATTCTCTTAACTCAATAACTAAGTGTCCATGAAAGAAAAAAGAAACCTAAAACAAAACAAAAATCAATGCTCTGTTCACTGAGAACTTTTAACCTAGTGCTAGATTGGGTCTCACATATGGAATCTCTAATACTCAGCTTCTTCAAGAAGCAGTAATGGTTACACTATTTTCCATTAAAGTCATTGATTTAATTGACAAATTTCGGCTTCCTGATAGTGTCAAGTCTTTGCAGGATGCCATCAGAAATCTGAAGTGGCAAACCTTCATAGGCTCAGGGTTTGACTGTGATTGGTTGATAAAAGCAGCTTCCAAAATGTGTTCCACAGAATATGTAGTTAGTATGAAGGAATACTATGATGGTAGAGGAAAAGGAGTCCCTTGGTCAAATAAGTTTAAAAAAAATAGATGAAATAAAGTCACAGATATTTCTTTACTGTGAAACCAGGCTGAATCTTTATTATAGGATACACTACATCTACACACCAGAATATGCCACAATGCAGGATTTCCTAAATCTACTTAGTTTTTTGATCTTTTCTCAAGGACCATTTTATGGGACCAGTATTTTATAAAATTCACTTTGGGAAATAATAAATTGCAGCCCATTTAGTCCTTAAAACAGTAAAATGTATACCAATATATTGACAAAAATAACTACAAAATACAAAGGAGGCACTTTTATGCCAATAAAATTAATAGTGTGCAGTAAAATAATTTAACATTATAATAAACAGAATTTAGTGGAAGAAGTTTAAAAAATGCCTAGGTCTAAGTTACCTTCCATTGAACTTCTTTTCCACTTAATCCATAGCGAATCTGGAACTGAAGATTATTCTCTGGAAAAACTGGCTTTTCCCAAGATATTTTCAATAGTCCAGTGTTTACAGTGATTTCTGCTTTCACTCTGGATGGCGGCAGTGGTTTCACTGGAAATTTCAAAATGAGTAAAAGAGTAAAAGAAGGGAGTAAAAAAGAGTATTATGCCATAGTAATTTAAACAGTAACATTAAAAAGACTGTTAATATCTTTCACAGCTTACATTAATAAAGCAGCATTTCTTTGTTAAAACTTCCTCACTCACTTTATTCCCTACAAACTTTACATGATACATAGGAAGAGGATTAGGTCTATTTTTTTTCAGATAGAGTGGAAGAACAGAAGAACAAATCAATATACTGCTTGTGTGACATAGTAAGCTAATAGTTGCTTTAGTTTAAGAAGTTGCTGCGACCTTTACAAGTACCATCCTGAACCATCAACACTATCGCCATCAATACAGAGGCAAGACCCTTCACAGCAAAAAACAATAGTCTTTGCTCAAGGCTCTGATAATGGTTAACATGTTAGCAACAATTTAAAATTAAGTCTATAATGCATTAAATATAATACATACACAGAGATGCTAAAATAAAAAGCTCACACGGTGTAATAAGCCAATATTACCTAAATAAAAATTTTGTGCTAGATATTTAAAACAAAATAAAAATATAAACTGTAGAGCTTTCTATGGTTATTTTCACAGTTTCTCTTTGTGAACAGGATAGAAAATGAAATTTAGTGTGATCAGATAATGGCAAAATGCAGCAAACTGAATCAAACTTAATCCAAATCTATGAATAAAAATGAAGATGCAGAGTAGGTGAACATACCCACAGAATCAGGGATAATACATGTCGGTGGAGAATCAAGTGAGCCTAAGGAATGATTGATCCTAATCCACATGGTATAACCGGATAATAGAAAGATTGGCTGAAATACACATTCATAAGACCCATCTCTCTGCAACAGGCAGTCTTTGGGCTCAGATTTGGGATGAATAGATGGAACATCAGAACAGTAAAGGCTTCTCCTTAAAAGATACCCAAAAAAATGTCCATTAATATACAAAATTAGTGGAGCAGTAGGATATTTAACAATTCAATTGTATTGTTTAAAAGAGACAATTTGGGGGACCAGAAAGAGTTTAATGGACAGGAACTCGTGCTTTGCATGCAAATGACCCAGAATTGATCCCTGGCACCGTACATGGTCCTCTAGCACCATCTGGAGTTATCCCACCCCAGCATCAAGTAAGAGTAATCCTTAGCACCACCATGAATAGCCAAAAAAACTTACATTCATTGGTTAATTAAATACATAAAAGAGAATAGTTTAGTTCACCTAAATATAAATGCTCATGTTAGAAAGGCACTTTTTTTTTTGTTTTTGCTTTTTTGGGCCACACCCAGTGACGCTCAGGGATTACTCCTGGCTATGCACTCAGAAATCACTCCTGGTTTGGGGGACCACATGAGATGCTGGGGGATCGAACTGTGATCAGTTCTAGGTCAGTGCATGCAAGGCAAATGCCCTACCACTTGTGCCACTGCTCTGGCCCCAGAAAGGCACTTTTTAATTCCCCATCTATATCACAATCATTCCACAAAACAAACCTTTGTCAAATATTCATTTGACAAAAATTCATTGACAAATTTGACAAATATTCATAGAAAACAAATAAATGGCATTGTCCTAATAAGATGAAAACAAATCAATTAAAGAAAGAAAATTGGGATCTCAGATGATTAGCCTGTCAAATAAAAATTCATATTTTAAGAATAAGATTTTAAGATTTCAGCATGATACATATGGAAAGTCCCTAATGCAAATACAAACTGAGTGTTCAAGAGCAGTATACATATTGTAAATAGCTGTGAAATATTATAAAAATTAAAATTTCTATATATTTTAAGAAAGTTATTAATTAGATAAAACTCTTAGTAGACAGTATACACTATAAAATAATGCCTAGAATTCTTTTTAAAACCAGAAAGGGTAAGATATGAACAATCACCAATAAACCTTTAATAAAAAACTTCAACGTTTATGAAGAGTTTTAGGGACTAAAAATGTAGCTCTGTGATAAGAGCACATGCTTGGTATGAGGCCTTGGTATGTTGCTTGGTATGTTTAATTTCCAGCGCACACACACACACACACACACACACACACACACAAACCACATGGCCTATTTCTAAAATCATTCATATTATCTCTTATAATCTTAGGACTACTATCACTAACTTGTCCCCAAAATATTAATCTTAAACCAATATTCGTGGGTATCCAGAATCTTCAGTATCCTCTAAAACAAATCAAAATGTATAAAAACAGGGAGCTGAAGATATAGTACAGTAAGTAGGTAGGGCACTTGTCTTGCATGCAACTGATCCAGATTCCAGGTTCGATCCCCAGCACTCCACATGGTCCCTCCCAACTACTCCCAGGAATGATTTCTGAGTGCAGAGTCTGGAGTAACCCCTGAGCACCACCAGGTGTGATCCCAGTACTAAAACAAAGTATAAAAATGATTTGTTCTCAAATTCCATCACCAGTTAAAATGCAATTGCAGACTATTAATTTATCAGAAACCATAATTTAATATAAAATCAAATTGAATATTTTTACCTCAAGGGTAAATGTTTTCCAAGAAACACCAATTTATTGAATTACAATTATACATGTTCTTTTTTTAAAGATCTTTACTGATTGATTGATTTTTGGGGTACACCCAGCGGCGTTCAGGGGTTACTTCTGGCTCTGCACACAGAAATCTCCCCTGGCAAGCTAGGGGATTATATGGGATGCCGGGAATCAAACCAGGTCCTTCCTGGGTCATCAACATGCAAGGCAAATGCCCTACCATTGTGCTATCTCTCCGATCCCTACAATTATACATATTCTAACTTCTTTCAAGAAAAAAAAAATCTGTAAAACTACTCTATGATAGCATTTTTATGACGTTTTTATCTCATTAAAATGTTTTATCTCATTATAAAACATAAAATAGCCAAAATTATACATACCTGTGATACCTCAATTGCAAAGTACTTCCCACAAGCGAGTGCATTGCATTGGCTGACCATCTGCAAGTCATTTTAGTTAAGTACCCATCAGTTTCACATGATATATTGATATTGACATCTATTTAAAACACATTAAAATATTAAGATAAAGCAAAAACATCCACAAAGTTGAACAAATATAAATCTCCCAGACATTTCCAATGGGACTCCTTTCTCCAAGTTCCCATTATAGAAATGTATCTGGTGGGACAAAATGAAAATCTTAGCAGTCCTTACCAATCACATATAATTCAGCATAGCGATGATGGCATGCATGTTCATTACAACAGTACACGGCATCGTAGGTAAACTTCCCTCGAGGTTTGGTTGCATTCAGATTGGGAAGAGTAACTTTGCTAATGCGATCACCCACAACACTATATTGGCTTGGAGGAATTTTCTCAGCTAAATTCAGCCACCAAACAATTTTGTTGGAAGAAACCATCTTGTCCTCATTTTTATACATACAGTGAAAAGAAACACTAGACCCGACACTTGTCAGAATTTTAGGTGGAAAGTATATGACATCTGTAAGGAGGAAGAAAAGGGGGAATATTAGAGAAAGACAAGAAACCTCACATTGGCAACTTACACCAAATAAAGAGTATTCCCAGTACATTGATAATTACAAAGTAAAATGAATGGACAAAAGACTATCCAAATGTAATTGCCTATTTGAATCATTAGTTTCCTATGTATAAATGAAATGAGTTTCCATAAATTTCTTCAGGATTTTCTACACACAGACCTACACTCGTTGTCAATTTGTAACTCTTACTCGCTAACTGGTAGGCAAAAAAATTATTAAAATAAACTAAAACCTAATTCAGAGGTGAAATGTTTCTTATCAGACTCTGATTCCACAACCAGTGTACCTGAGGGTAAATCACTCTCAGACAAAAATCAAGATTAAAAAATGCTAGTTACTAATTGTTTTCTTTGAGGTATGAAATTCTCATATAAGCGGGTAACATAAAAAAATGAGCTTTAAATAGTAAGACAAATAAGGAAATGTAAAACTACTGATGTAATATAAACTAATCAGTAAAACCATAAATATTGGTCTGTAATGTCACTCTGAGATATTCAAAAGAATAATATGGTGTGACAACAAAGAAAAATAATATCTTCCTAAGTATTGTTTTATTGCCATGCTCTCATCCATATAACATTTTTAGTTTTTTGTTGTTAGAATCTGAGCTTGTTGGCTTTTAAAACTAGAAACAGAATACAAAAAAACAGCTGTTTGTATTAGAAGTTATTTTTGCTCTAAATACATTATGAGGTTCATGTATTGAATGGTAGTATGTATGGTAATTCACTTTTCTGCTAAGAGAATATAAATTACTTTCATACACATCTTATGGATTTCTCTTTCCCCAATAAAAAAAAAAGCACAACTTCCTTGCTAGCATTAAAACGTTCTCTTTTCTGTAATAGCATGCTCAATTTTGCATCTTTCTCACTCTGTTTATATAAGGCATTTGCAGTTTGCATGTCGACAACCAAATACAAAGAGGGAAAAAATTAGTAGCATGAAATTAGTAAACAGAAGCTATTTCATTAACCTAACACTCTGATGTTACAGCTAAGCTACTTTATGTTCCTAAGAACTTCATCCTAACTCAAGGAAGTTTCCCTTTAAAATCTCCACTAATTCCTGAAAGATTATTCAATGGTTTCAGAACGATTTTTTTAAAGGAACGCAGGGTTGGAGAGATAGTATAGTGGGTAGATTGTTTGCCTGGCATGGTCAATCCAGGTCTATCCGCAGCACTCCATATGATCTCCTGAGCATTGCCAGAAGTAATCCCTGAACACAGAACCAGGACTAAGTTCTAAGCACCACCACCAGGTGCAGGCCAAAAAGAACCCCAAGAACAAACCGACAAAAACAAATATAGCATGATGGCAATAACAGACCACAGACAACATAATAGGAGATCTGATCCACATAATTGAGTTGAGGTGAGGTTAATTAAAAGGAAGAAATTGTGGGGTTCTTGAAGGAGAGAGTTGGGCACACTGGTAATATGTGTAGTGTTGAAATTATGTGCTTGAGAACGTATTAACCAATATTTTAAACAACAGAACCTCAATCAATTAAAACGATTTTAGTGCAAAACAGATGAAAATGTAAATATGCTTATTGCTTAGGACATAATTCTCTTCATATAAATATCACTTACTTGTTATGATAAATACGATGTGTAACTTGTTGGTAGGATGCTTGCAACAAATGGTGGACAAATGCAGTTAGGATGAGAAGGGTCAACTATGACAATGAGAGTTGAAACTGATCACTCTGGATAAGAACTGGGTACTGACAGGTGATAAAGTGATATGCATGGTACCCCTTCATTAACAATAGTGCAAAGAACAGTGTCCAAAGAAGGGTAGCAAGGGAAGACAAAGAAACAGACAAACAGAGGCAGGCAGTGGGGGAATAAGAAGGAAACTGGGGACATTGGTGGTGGGAAATGTGCACCGGTGAAGGGTATATAAGACTGAAACTCAATCATGAACAACTTTGTAATCACAGTGTTTAAATTAAAGGGGAAAAAAAGAGTCACTCTTTCTCCTTAAATCTATTTCTTTGCCATAAAGAAAAAAAAAAACACACACCTATTTTACAAGATTACCATCAGAAATCAAAGTAGATGTCAAGCATTTTGAGAAGTGCCTGAAATATAAGAAGGATCCTATCCCTGTTGCTATTTTTTTGTTTGTTTGTTTGTTTGTTTGGGGGGGACCACACCCATTTGATGCTCAGAGGTTATTCCTGGCTAAGCGCTCAGAAATTGCCCCTGGCTTGGGGAGACCATATGGGATGCCAGATATAGAACCGTGGTTCTTCCTTGGCTAGCGCTTGCAAGGCAGACACCTTTCCTCTAGCGCCACCTCGTCGCCCCCCCCCCCGTTGCTATTTTTTTTTATTTTTTAACTTCATTCATTTATTATTGATTGGTTGTTGGGCCACACCCAGCAGTGCTCAGGAGTTACTCCTGGCTCTGCACTCAGAAATCACCCCTGGCAGGATGGGGGACCATATGGGTGCCAGGAATCTAACCGGGTCCCTCCCAGGTCGGCTGCATGCAAGGCAAACGCCCCACACTGCTGTGCTATCTCACCCCCCCACCCCAAAACTGTTGCTATTGAATCAAGATTCCTGAGCTGGAATAAAAGCTGAAAACCTGCAATCGGGTCAAGAAGCGCCACCTGTAGATTCAGCCCAGCAAGACAATTCCTAGACAGCTTCGACCTGGCGCCTCTGCAGTACTACGTCACCGGTTCGTTTGCCCTCCTGGGGTGGCAGTAATGAGGACTGTGCCAAGTTAATGGGACCATGCGCCCTCATTTCCATTATGCACGCTTGTCTCGACGGCCGGGTGCCAGTCGTGGGAATGGTGTTGCAGCAACCCCGTTAGGCAAGAACGCCCAGTTCCCCGAGCTGAACTCAATCAATCACTGCGTCCTGGCAATGATGGAGCAAGTGGCCAGATTGGGCCAATGTTCTGGAATTCCACGTGAGAGAGCTTAGAACCCTTGATCGGGTTCCCTAGTAAGGTCAAGCAAGATCCTCTGCCCAGTGATCAAGCACAAGCCATTCTTCCCTCCCCTCCCCTTTGGGAAAATAAATAGTTCAAGCTTCTTAAAAATGTGTGTTTTAGTAGAAAAAGGATCGACTATGAAAGTGGTAGTTGGAACTGATCACTCTGAACAAGAACTGGGTGCTGAAAGGGGATAAAGTGATGAGAGAGACAGAGAGAGAGAAACAGAGAGAGACAAAGAGAGAGACAGAGAGAGGCAGAGAGATAGAGGGGAGAGAAGTAAAACATCTGCCCTAGAGGCAGAGAGGGAGGGTGGGAGGGAGGAAAGAGGGCATGGTGAAGGTGAAAGGGAAACTAGGGCCATTGGTGGTAGCAAATGCGCACTGCTGAAGATTTTTTTATATTGCAAAACTGAAAGTCAATCGTGAACATCTTTATCTATGAAAAACATGAAAAGCCTTGTAACTATGGTGTTTAAATAAAAAAAAATTTTAAGTGTATGCTTTTAAAACCTCAAAATCTGGTTTCTGTAACCAGAATTTGTGGCTTAGACGCCACAGATATGTACAAAATTTTCTCCCCACTTTCAATTTGTACCACATTTCTGTCTTTGCCTTAAAATCATTTAAGTTCCTTGAGCTTAGAGAGATAATACAACAGATCCTGATCTTTGGGGGGCAGAGCCAGGATTATGAACTGAGTACCTTTGGGTGTGACCCCCCCAAACAACAAACAGAAAATCATCTGTGTCTCACTGGTGTCAAAGCTAGTCACTTTCTTAAGTAGTTACTTTTCCGTTTTGTTTTGTGTCTGTTTGGGGGAGACACCCAGTGATGTTCAGGGGTTACCCCTGGCTCTTCACTGAAGAATCACTCCTAGCAGTGCTCGGGGGAACCACCTTGGATGCCAGGAATCCAATCTGGACAGGCCACATATGGGGCATATAACTTACCCATTGTGCTACCATTTCAGGCCTACTAAGTTGTAAACTCTATAGTCATTTCCAAATGCACAGACCCATCCTAACTTTTAACTCTCTGAATTTTATTTTTGACTTATTTCCAGATTTCCCTCTTTGGGATATCTAAAGTCATTGAAAGGGCACCTACAATAATAATAACTACTAGTAACAACATTGTTGGATCTTTTTTAAAACAACTATATTGTCCATTTATTTTCTGTAAAGCATATCTTTATTCACACAAAATATTTGCACATGAATGGGCATATATGTGTCTACTTTCAGTGTATTTTAAGAAATCTGGCTCTGTTACTCAAAAAAGCATAAAATAATGGTTTGATTTATTAAGAAATCAAGCAACGAAGGGATGGGTGTTGAAATGGCATATGATTTTTTTAACTTTTTTTTTTGGTTTTTGAGCCACACCCGGTGATACTCAGTGGTTACTCCTAGCTATGCACTCAGAAATCACTCCTGGCTTGGGGAACCATATAGGAAGCTAGGGGATCGAAACTTGGTCATCCTGGGTCAGTCATGTGAAGGCAAACACCCTACTGCTGCACCATCACCTCAGTCCCTGATTTTTTTTAACTTTTTAGTTCAATAACTATCAACTATCTGCAATGTTTTAACTATATCTCACAGTGATGTAAAAAGAATTAAAAAATAAAAATAAAAAAATTAAGCAAATTGTGGGTGTGTACATGTGGTTTTGGACCACACTAGATGATGCTCAGAAATTACTCCTGGCAGGTTCGAGGAACTACATGGGTTGCCAGCGACAGAACCAGGATCAGCAGCATGCAAGGCAAATGCCCTATCTGCTGTACTATTGCTCCATGCCCAAACCAAGCAAATACAATCCTATAGATATATCTATAAATGGAGAAAATAGATCTATAAACAAATTTATCTAAATTAAAACATAACTAAAACTGTCCATCCAAAACCTGTTGCCAACCTTAAATCTAAGATAAAATGAATGCAGATAGCCATGTATTAGAAATAAAATTTTCATCTGGAAATGTTCATCCTTCCAAGTGAATGCCTAACTTTGCTAAGAATCATTATTAGAGGGAGTGTGGGGTCAGTGTCTCCAAAGGACCAGGTTGGCTTTGCCCAATCTTCCCAGAGAAGACCTTTTCCAACTGTGGCACTGAGCCCTGGGTCCCTCACTTAGGAAGGTTCAATTGAGAACAGAAGTTAAGCTTGAAAATGGCGGGGAGGCTGGAGAGATAGCAAAGCAGTAGGGTGTTTGCCTTGCAAGTGGCTGACCCAGGACCGATGGTGGTTCAAATCTTGGTATCCCATATGGTCCCCTGTGCCTACCAGGAACGATTTCTGAGCACAGAGCCAGGAGTATTCCCTGAGTGCTGCCAGATGTGACCCCAAAACAAAAACAAACCAAAAAAAATTTTTAAAAAAGAAAAAAAAGAAAATGGGAGTTGAGAACAGAAGTTAAGATTGGGAATGGAAGTTAAGAATGGAAGATCTCATGTTCAAGATCTCATGAAAGCAGAAGGCCTGAAGAAAAAAGAACAGATATGACCCATTTCAATTCTTTATCTTTCTCTCATGGAGATGCAGTCACAGCTGCTCTCCTTGTGTCCTAACAGAATGCAGTCTGGGACACTCTGAAGACTTAAGAGAGAACAAAGTCCTTTCTGCTCTATAAAAAAAATTTAATTCATAGTGAATTACAGCATTATAAAATTGTCCATTACTAAGTTTCAGGCACACACTGTTCTAACACCAATCCCTTTACTAGTGTCCAAAATATATAAATCACAGATAGAATTTCACTAGAATAATAATTTAATTCCATCAAAAAAAAAAAACAGATGAAAGAAAGGCCAGAATGAAAGTACAATGGGTAAGGCAGGGTTTCAATAACCTGTTAACAATGCCACTAATATGACTTATTTTAGGACTAAGCAATGTTCTCTAAATTGTATATAATAGGAGCCACAGTGATAGTATAGTGGGTAGAACACTTGTCTTACAGATGACAGACCTGGGTTTGGTCCCTGGTACCCTCTAGTGTCCTCTGAACTCTGTTAGAAGTATTCTATGAGCTCAGAGCCAGGAGTAAGCCCTGAGAACTATTGGATTTGGCCCCAAAACAAAGAAACCACACAAAGTTAAATTGTATGTAATAAATAAACATGCTGGGCTAAATGTATTTAATTTCTACTTAGTGTTTTACATGCTACTGTGGCCAAAAAAAAAAAAAAAGGAAAAAAGCACACAAAGTACAAATTTTCAAAAAAAAAAAAGTAATCAAACATGAAGAGAAACTTTTGCACTTCTTTATACAAAATATCAAAACGCTAATATTTGTAATTTATGTCAAATAAGTGTTTCTAATTTTACCACATAAGTTAAAAAGTCAAAGTCTGGATTTGTTGACTTAGAACTCCCAACCTAACTCACTCAAGCTCTTTGAATAGATTTTCCCAAGCTTCTAAATGTTGTAATAAGCTTGTGTTAATAAATTAATAAATGAAAATTATGGGGGCTGGAGTTATAACACAGTGGGCAGGGTGTTTGCCTTGCCAGACCTTTGGCTGACCTGGGTTCATTCTAGAGCATCCTATGATCCCCTAGCCTGCCAGGAGTGATTCCTGAGTGCAGAACCAAGTGTAACCCTTGAGAAACACGGCCCCAAAAGCCCCAAAATTTAAAATGGAAATTAATATTATGTTCTTCCTTTTGCCTTAGCATCAAAACCGTTAAATGCTTCTAATTAATTACCCCAACAGCTAATTTGGTCAATATACCCCCCTAGGTAGAAATCACCCTGACAACCTACCTGGTGTAGTAAAGGAAAGCGAGGTGCTCCACTCACTCCACAATCCAGGGCCATCCAGTCTCTTGCTCCTCACCTGCACCTTGTATGAAGACCCGGGGAACACATTGCCCACCAGCAGAGAAGGAACTGAGACGATCTCACCTACCTGTCAAAGATTATTTGAAAACAGAAGAGCATCAAGTCGCTGTGCAATCTTTGCCAAAATGAACCACAAGAAGGACTCAACAAAGTTCAAAAAATTAAAATCTCGCAGAGTAGTTGGCTGGCTGCACCAGTATCAAACAGAATCAATAACCAACAAATGTTTGCCCATTAGGCAATAAAATGTTAAGTAGTCTGTGAATTTAAGAACCAAACCACCGTGCTCACTTCAGCAGCACATATACTAAAATTAGAGCAATACAGAGAAGATTAGCATGGCCCCTGCGCAAGATGACACGCAAATTCGTGAAGCGTTCCATATTTTTACAATTGCAACTGTCAAAAAAAACCCAAAAGAACCAAATTACCATGAGTAGAAACCTATTTTCAACTTAAGGTGAATGTAGTCTTGACTTTTCAAGACTGGTGAGATATAGTGCAAATGAGTTTAAATGAACAGATACATAGGATAGAAGCATGTGTTAGGATAGTCAGAAAAATAAATATGTTTTTAAATCAAACATCACAGGAGGATATGTGTGTGAAGCAAGATAGTTTTTATTGAAACTTATTTAGGAATATGTAAAGGGAGTCTAAGATAGAAGCAGGTGATAGAGAGAGAACACAGGCTTCTCCAGAGTGGAAATAACTGAGGAAAAAAACATAGAGATACATACAGATACATGCTTATGGGAGAACATGGCTTGACATGCAAACTAGGGCATGAGTACTCTTAAGAAACTGACCCCAATGATAAATCAGAACAAATAGAATGACAATTTACTAACGTGAGGATAATATAACTCTGTATCACTCTCTCAAAGAACCACTAAGAGTTGTTTGGCACTTACATTCAGTTTCCCAATGGCAGATTCCAAAGCCATCAAAGGCTAGGACCTTTTCAACTATAGTACGCTAAAGTGTGAACATACTAAAAAGCATTCAGAGTGTGAAAAGCAAAATCTCTCATTGAAACCCTACCATGCCTGTATTACAGATGGAAAGATGAAGCCCAGAGAAGTCTTTACTCTGATTTTATCATATGAGATTCTAAAGATTCATGCCCTGTTCATGGTAAAATAAATCTTCCAAAATATTAGCCCAGATCTAAACAAAGGTTCAACTCTAAATTATATCAGTTACACCAAATGCTCAAGTCATGGCCTAGCTCTTCTTTAAGTTTTAAGCATTAAACACTACTCCTCTTACTCCTCAACTCTCTGATTCATTGACCTATACCTAGGCCTCATTCACATCCCTGGCCAAGATTCTCAACATAACTGTTCTCCCTTCTAAGGCAACAGCACCCTCACCTTCAAATGCTTCAGTCCTCAATAAGATCTTATATGGTATATCACAAGGAATCAACATTCCCAAATTTCTCTTGCCCTGTTCCCTTAACCCCATGAATCCTGATGGAAGTAAAAAAAAGAAAAAGTCCCCTGATTTCTAGTAGGTGCCCATCTATCAGATGATGGAAAAGAGACTTGACATATTACAGAGCAAATGAGAGCACGGACACACTATACATAAACAAGTGTAGTGGGATGAGAGGAGTGAGGACTAAATTCAAACTCAGAAACTAGAGAAGGTCAGAAAAATGATAATGACAGATTCAAGATTTGGGAATCATCTTTCCAATAGCATCTTAAATGCATGTATGTAAATGAAAGGAAGAGAGCAAGAGTGAGAAAGTGCAGGAAGGAGGAGAGAGATGACAACACAGGAAACACTATATATAAATTCTTGGAATGAAGTCTTTTCTCATACTAATTCAGAACAGCAGAAATACTGTTTAGATGGTCATTTCTTAAAGGAAAGTGAAAAACAGGGGATTCAATAAGAACTGACCTGTCTAGAAGCAGTATGCATATTTGCTATGCTAGGACAGTTTTCTATGCATATAAACAGGGACTTTTGCCTTTACTTGCTTCATAACTTTTCATTTTACTCACTGAAATATACTCACTTTTCTCAGACTCACTGTGGAATTCTCTGAATATTTCACTTGATATTGAAGTTGAAATGGTGCCAGTGTTGAACTGGTCCAAGAAATTTTTAAATTGCCAATGTCTGCTAATTCCATATGCAAACCCACCGGAGGATCAGGCTTCACTTTAGAAAGAAAAAGAACACTTAAGTCAAGAAATTTTCATTATTTCATACAATCAAATCAAATGAATTTCATCTACCTTCTGTTCCTCTAACTGCTTCTAAAATGTAATCATTCAAGGCTAATTACACAACCAAAATATTGTGTCCAGTCCTTATCCCAATCTACATATTTTCATTTCCTTCTCTTTGGCAAAAAGAATACATAGGTGCAGTAAAGTTATTTTAGTAAGTATGAATTTCTGCTTTAAAAATCTTGTTTAGCTTAGCTTAGCATTTCCCAAACTAAATTGAAACTCCCACAACTATCCACCCACTGTCTTTTGAGTTATAAAGGGGAAAAGCATTTTGCAGAACCTACTTGGAAAATGCATGAGTATTTTGCATGACAAAATTTATACAAATGTATGTAAAATTATTCAGTGTTCACACAACATTTTGAAAGTTTAACAAAGCAGATAAACCTACTCAAATCATCTAAGTATACCTATTTCACATGCAAAAAATAAAAGGCCCTGTCTTGTCACTAGAAATGGAGATGGGGCTTCTTAAGTTATAGAATGTTTAACTTAGAAAATGGTTTCTAAGTTCATATTAATATGTGTATTTGTGTATGTATATTTATGTGTTTGTATGTAGAAATAAATAATAAACATAGGACAACATTTTGAAATTATTTGTAAATAAGAGCAATAAAACAATGGAAACATCTTACTATAAAGGATTGTCTAAATCAATATTGTCCCTATTAAGGAAATCAGTAATATTTCTTATAAAGGGAAGCCTATCTAGGTATTAAAAATCAATTTGAAAAAATGTTAAAAACATATTTTTGTTTTTCAATTTTATTAAACATGTAAATTTCAAATCCTGATTTGTTAAAAATTATCAGGAGAAAACATATAAGTATATATAAAAATGATAAAAATAGATGATTCAATTTTCCTTTTTATGCACTTATGTTTTCAAGATGTTTATAATTAAGAGGAATCATTCATAGAAAAAAACATTACATTGGAATATTTACTGATTTTTATCTTTAAAAATTGAATAGTGAAGGTGGATAGATAGAATAGAGCAGTGGTCCTCAAACTATGGCCCGCGGGCCACATATTGTATTTGTATCTGTTTTGTTTCTTCATTGCAAAATAAGATATATGCAGTGTGCATAAGAATTCGTTCGTTAAGTTTTGTTTTTACTATAGTCAGACCCTCCTATGGTCTGAGGGACAATGTACTGGCCCCCTGTTTAAAAAGTTTGAGGACCCCTGGAATAGAGGGTTAGTCATCTGCCATGCATATGGTTGACCTGGGACTCCATACATGGTACCCTGTATGGTTCCTAAGCCTGCCAGGAGTGATTCCTGAGTGCAGAACTAAGAGAAAACTCTGCCTGGTATGCCTCCCAAAGAACAGAACATTAATATTTCACTTCCTATATATTCAGCAATTTGAATATAATTTCTCTTTTCCTTGAATCAAAATTAATAAAATTGTCACTTGATCTGGCCTATTTATTTTTACTTTATGTGACATATTTTAGATTATTTAAAACAGAGACATTTCAAGGATAGGTGAAACTCATTGAGTCCTCCATGGCCAAAAATATAGAGAAAAAAAAACACAAGGTCAAAGTGAAATCATAAAATTGTAAACGATTGCATATTTCCCACTTGAATATAAATAGGTATTAATATTAGAAAACTTAAATAAATCTCTCTGAGCCCTCTAGGTACCCAGATCTAGATGTAAGATATATCCCCACCTAACTGCTTCTTTGAGAGCTAACTGTAATCACTGACATTTCTCACTACATCTGCTTCCCAGGTCCCTAGTTAAATGATTATGACCAAATCTTCCCATCAGCTGTCAATCCACCAAGTCTGTTCTTTCAAGCCCACCACCCTGTGCCAATTCCAACCCCGCATGAGTGTACTCAAATATCAACTTTCCAAACATCAGCTTTTTCTGAGCAAATGAAACCTGTTTCCTATGTAGCATCCAGTTCTCGCCCCTTATTTGCCCATTTTTCTCTCAGTCATCCCTCAGTCCTTCTCACACTGAACTCTGAATGGATGGCTTCTTGCCATTACATAGACATCAGTATTACAGAGACCTATTCCACCATCACATCTCCTCTGTTTATATATGCTTCCTCAATATCCCTTGGGCTACTAATAATCATTTGCAATTTAACATGTCACATACATGCAAATTTCCCAAACTTTGTGTCTCAGTGTCATGCAAACTCCAAATCTATGTGTTAGACAATTTAGTCATTACCAGTTTCAAAATAGCTCCTAAATCTGATCAATTCTTCATATCTAAAAGCCAACTGGACAATTTCAAGAATAGCCTTCTGTGTCCTCTGTTATCACTCTTGTAATGATCCTCCCTTTCCCCTTGCCCTGTCAATGTCATTTTCCACATGAAAAGCAGATATTCAAATACACACAGACACACACAGAGATCATCTTATTTTCCTGATTCAAAAGTTTCAATTGCATTTAAAACAAAATCAAGACTCTATAATCTTGGTCTAGGATAGGATATGATTACTCAAATGACTCTGCATTCTTCAACTTTATTCTGAATACAAGACCCTTTTGGTTCCTCCAATATCAAGCTCATTCCATCTCAGGAATTTGGTGGGTGCTTTCTTCCATGAACAAATTTTGTCTTGGACTTTTGCATAGCTCTCTCATTCAACTCAAATTCTCTTGTAGAGGACTTCAGTGATCACCATGGCTTAAGGAGTAGTACTCCAGTTCTGATATCTTTCACTGTATTACCCATTTTATTTAATGTACATATAATTTTTGAAGTGATATATATGTCCAAATATAAAGAAAAATTTCCTATACCTAAAGAAAAAGTTTTTAAAACACTTAAAATTTTTTAATAAGGCTTCTTAACTAGTTTCTTTTTTAAACATCATTTTAAACTCGTTCCAATTCTAAGAGCAATAGTACAGTAGGTAGGGCATTTGACTTGTATGCAGTCAACATAGGTTCAATCCCTAACGTCCCACATGGTTCCCCAAGTCCTATCAGTAGTGATCCCTGAGCAAAAAGCACACTGGGTGTACTCCCATCCTCACAAAAAATAAAATAATAAAAGAAAAATCATTTCAATTGAATTTTGGCTCTGAATGCTTCCCCAAACTCACCTGACAGGATTAGTTTTAAAAACAAATAATAGAAGCCAGAAATCAGAAGTTTGCTTCGCAAGCGGCCAACCCAAATTCAATCCTCAACCTCCCATATGGTCCCCCCCAAAGGAGTGATCCCAGGTCAAGAACCAGGAATAAACCCTGAATATCACTGCATGGCCCCAAACCAAATAAATAAATACAGATAATATTTGGATTATACAAATAGTACAACAGGTAGGGTGCTTGCCTGGCATACAGCTATACAGATTTGATCCTAGCACCCTCTATAGTCAGCCAATCGTGTTCACTTAGCACAGACACATTGTAAATCCTGAGCACAGTCAAGTATGGCACAATAAAACAAAAAAATATATAAAGAAAATTGTGTCAGAACCTAAAAAAACAGTTCTAGTGATTTGAAAATCAATGATGCCTGTAAATAGTTTGCATACAATAATTTCAGGAACTTCCAATGAAATTGTAAAATAAACTTATCAATTCATATCAATTCCTAAAACTGTATTGGGAAATTACTGAAAATTAACATTTGCAGATACCTAAAAATATTCAGCATTCTATGATATTTAGGGCTTATTTCTGACCCTGTACATAGAGATCACTACTGGAGGTGTTCAAGGGACCATATCTATGAGATACCAGAAATTGAACTCTAGCCCCAGACCAGGTAAATGTCCTACCCACTCTATTCTCTCCAGCCCCTTGTTTAAATTTTGAATGGCTGTCTCTTCCTACTTTTCATTTGTCCCTGATGTGAGGGACCAACTTTGCCTCCCTCACCATTTCCCCCAGATCCTAGATCAGGAGCCACTATAATAAAGTCAATAAAGAAATCAATTCAGGGAAAAATGTTTCTAGTTGTTTTCATAATGGTATCTACGATGTGAAAAAGTGATCACCCAAGAGTACATAGACATTTAACAGATGCAGGATTTAAAGAAAACAAACTTTTAAACTCGAATTTCTGAGATTAATCAACAAAGTTCTGTCAACCAGGAAAGAAAATTTATCAAATTGCAATCCAGAAAAAATTCCAGCTGCAATTGCAGAGAGGCTGTGGATCCTTCCAGAAGCTGCTCTACACATTCCCGGGCTCCATTGGGGCAGGACTGGTCACTGAATAGCAACAGTGTCATGTTAGAAAAGAGTATGTTTGTGTGTCTGGTGTTTACATTATACACAACTTATACACAACTTACCAACAGTTAGGGGTTGAACTGACATTAGTGGTGACTGAAAAGTCACTCCAGCAGACTTGATTTTCAAATACATAAGAAGAGTGTTGTTGCGCTTGGCTGCTGGCACTGGCATGTGGCATTCACAACCTTCCTGAGTACTGCCTAGGCACTGAACTCTCTGAAAAATGCCTTTCTGAGAGTCCAGAGGTACATCACCTAGAACTTCCAGCCTTTTCCGGAAAAAAGGAGCAAATGTTAACACAGATGTGAAAGTACTAGGATTTGAAATATAAAACACAAGATACACGTTTAGGTAAATTATTTTGCATACTTGACTTCCAGGACTTCTGGAGTTCTTGGAGCAACAGAAACAAGGTTAATGCAGATTAGCTATTAGAAAAAATAGAAGCAAAAAGAGACAGAAGCAATCATGCAGGTTTGAAAGGGGGAAAATTTGTGATCCTAAAACCTTATATTCAATAAATTATCTTTTAAATGTAGAGGGCATACCAAAATATAGAATATCATTGTCCAACTTCGTTATAAAATTGCCAAAGAAAGTCTTTTAGACAATAAAGAAAATGAGAGCAGGGGGCGGGGGGGAGGGAATAAAAAAAAAAAGAAAGAAAATGAGAGCAGAGAGAATTGTGTTCTACTTCCAAACGAAGTTGAACTAAAAGGGCCCTTACAAACTTATTACTCGAAGTATTAAAAATAGCCATGTAGTCATAGAATAGTCTCACTCATCTGTGGGATTTAAGAAAAATAAAAGAAAGTATGGTAATTAATACCCAAGAACAATAGAGATGAGGTTTGAGAGGACTAGCCCATGATATGAAGCTTACCATAAAGAGTGGTGAGTGCAGTTAGAGAAATAACTACACCAACATCTATCATGACAATGGTAGTGAGTGAAAGAAATAAAATGCCTGTCTCAAAACAGGCAGGGGGTAGGGAAGAATGGAGATAGAGGATATAGGTGATGGAAAGATTTCACTGGTGAAGGGATGTTCTTTTGTTATTATGACTGAAAGCCAATTACAAACATGTTTGTAATCATGGTTCTTAAATAAATATTTTAATTAAAAAATAGTCATAGGGGTCAGAGCGATAGCACAGCAGTAGGGTGTTTGCCTTGCACATTGCCAACTCTAGTTCGATCCCTGGCATCCCATATGGTCTTCCAAGCCTGCCAGCAGCAATTTCTGAGAGCAGAGCCAGGAGTAACCTCTGAGTACTGCCAGGTGTGCACCCCCCCAATTAAACAAATAAATAAAGAAATAAAAAAATATACTCATGTAGTGTGGAATTTGTAGCATAAATGGTATAACACAGCAGCAGCACTAAGGTTGGGAAAGAGGAGGATTATATAATACAGGATTATATATTACAGGATTATATGCAAGCACGATGTTGGCTTAACATACAAAAATGGTACAATTTAATTTTGAGGTATAATATCAGTTAACTACAAGTTAAAAACCTATTTTATAAATCCTAAAGCAGTCACCAACATACTAAAACTAGAAGCTTTAGTAGTAAACTCAAGCAAAATATTAGTGCAAAGATAAAAATAAAAGGAAGTCATGAAACAGGATAATAGAAATCAGTAGCTTTGTGAACAGCTGTTTTTCTACAAAAGTATTAATAAAATTCTGTGAAGAAAGATACTTTTTCAATACATTGTACTGAAACACTGGGATATCCATTAGAAAAAGCAAAGAACCATTACCAACAAAAAATCCCCTTAATGTATACTTCATACCAGATTTACAAATTAATCCAGGCCTTCCTCCCCCAAATCTTCCCAGCTCCTCTACCAAACTACAAAAGGAAATAATGGCCATTGATACTCCATTGGTAGTTGGAACAAGGTTAATGCTTCTGTCGTTTATGCCTCTGTGCCATTCTCAGAATGGTGGGGCAGGGTTAAATTCCTCTTCCCATATGAACTGCAGCAGCCCAGTGCCATACCTACACCCTCCAACAGAAATGGCCCAGCTTCACAACTTAACCTTATCAAACTGCCATGCCATTAAATTTGTTTCAGATCTATAGATCTTGGATACCTCGAAATTTCATCGAAGCATCAGCCTAGTAGTATCAAAGGAAATCTGATGGGAAAGTTACATAGAAATCTACCAAGTTTAGTGACATAAATAGTAACACAAAAAAAAATCAATGAGCATTAACCACAGGCCAGTAAATCCTTAGACCTTAACTCTCAAGATACCCTAGGGAGATACAGCAATTATTTAAAATGGACCCTTGTTTGATCTGACTTTTAATAATCCTATTTGCTTGTGTGTTGTAACAAATAATATGAAGCAAATTTGCTCATGTCTGTAAGGTGACAGACTATGATGGTAGGTGAAAAATTGGTGGCGCTGGTGAAAGGAAGGTCTCACTGGCAGTGGGATTGGTGTTTGAACACTTAATGCCTGGAATAACTGTATTATGAACAACATGGTGAGTTATGGTATTACAATAAAGTTTTTTAAATGATCCAGATTGAATTATAATTCATTGATTAAATTTAAATTCATATGTATCCCATATATATGATGTATAATCTATATATAACTGAATACTATGTAATGATCATAATATAATATAGATTATATACTATAATATATTATTTACATATAGTATTTTATCTTATATAATTAATGTATTATATATTTTGTTATATATTAATTCATATGATATAAGATATATTATGTATAATTTTATAAATATAATAACAGACTACATAATGTATCATTTGAATTAAAGGTATAATAACTGAGTATTGAAATTTATTTGATATTTAATAATACCAATAGCATGCAAAACTAAAATGCCATGTCTGACAATTGGTTGTTTTCAAATATTAAAATAAAAGCAAAGGGGCATGAAAAAATGGGATAAATTGTGCTTTTTGATGTCAGAAACATGTTTTGAAGGATATAATGCTTTCACTGGAAAACATCCAAGTATTAAGGCCAAAGTAGAACAAAACAGCAAATAAGATATACTCTTCATTAATATGTCTCAACTATGTATGGTTCTATTTCTTCAAATCAAGGAATCAGCAAATTAAAGAATCACATCTTTCCTTTTATCTTTCAGTATTACAATGTTTTCATACTTATAAGAACAGAAGTTTTCCAAGTTTGTATGAAATTTGGAATTCACCAGCCATGTTACAAGTCAAAGTCAGAGTAAAAGATTTTACTTTTCAAGACTTAAAATGTTTTATTATTCATAAAAAAATACTCAAGTATACTTAACAATTTTGAGAACTTTGAAGTATAAGGATTATGATCATCAAACATTTGAACAAAATTTGGGTTTGAAGTTATTTATATTTATATTTATTATTTATAAAAATACTCAAGTATACTCAACAATTTTGAGAACTTTGAAGTATAAAGATTATGATCATCAAAATTTGAATAAAAATTGGGTTAAAATAACTTAAGAATTTAAGACTTTCAAAGATCTAAAATACCTTAAGAATTTCTAATGATATTTTTAAAATTTTAGGCAATAAATGCTTTGTCCTAATAACACATATAGTTATTCAATACCACATTTCGTTTGAGTAAAATTTAAAGTAAAAATAGTTTTTAAAAATCTTACTCTACTGCGGTCTTCTTCACAAATTTCAGATTTGTCCAGTTTTAAACTCAGAAGTAAGATACAAAAGTTTGAGTACTGGAATTTCATTTTCAGTAACCACAATAGTATGCCAAAAGCATGCTCTGTTAGCTAATTTTTAGTTACATGTTTATTCCAAGATAATTTTTCTAGACTTTGTTTTTATGGTGCCTTTATTTTAGTACAACACAGAATTTCCCAAATGTGTTCTCATGTTCTCTGTCTCAGCTGTTGCAGGTGAAAAGGGCTGAGAAGTTTTCCACTATTATACACTCACTGCCATGCCTGGTAAGCATAGTGGGTACGTGGGTAATTTACAAAAAAAATGGGGGGATGTCTTTCCCAGGAGTAAGATAAACTGTCTAAAAAAACAGTTCCAAGATGATACTCTCTCCTTTAGTTTCTCAGACAAATATTAATAACTGAACTCAAATAATGTTCTCCTAGGAGGAACATATTTCAAAGAACTTTAAATCCCTTATGGACATTCGATTTTGGTTCCTTCTAAATGTGGAATTATTTACACATGAAAGCATCTGAGCCGTTTCTTTTGTGAAGTCCCTAATGTTCAAAGAAAGTGATTTTGATTAAAAATTTTGCTATAGGGACCGGAGAGATAGCACAGCGGCGTTTGCCTTGCAAGCCGATCCAGGATCAAAGGTGGTTGGTTCGAATCCCGGTGTCCCATATGGTTCCCCGTGCCTGCCAGGAGCTATTTCTGAGCAGACAGCCAGGAGTGACCCCTGAGCACCGATGGGTGTGGCCCCCCAAAAAAATTTTTGCTATAGATTTTTTTCACTATAGAGTTTTCCTCAATGGAAGTTTAGCCAGTTATTAATGCAAACCAATCTTTTATACTATCTAGGTCTTCCACCTGATTAAAAAATAGTCTTATTAAAGTAATTTGGAGATACAGCTCACAGGATGAGCACCAAAAATTATATATCATTTAAAGGGCCAGAGTGAGCACAGTGGCTAAGGCTCTGTCTTGAACACAGCTAACCTGGGTTTAATACCCGGCACCCTATGTAGCCCCCTGAGGCTGCCAGGAGTGATTTCTGAGTGCAAAGCCAGGAGTAAACCCTGAGCATTTCCAGATGTGTTCCTAAAACACACCAAAAAATAGAATTTAAAAGAAAAGAGTCTATTTATAAAATGGACATAGTAGCCAATAGAATAAAGAATAAAACAGAGGATAAATAAGAAAATGTTCCTTAGCTGTAAGAGGTTTTCCTGTCATAATAGTTTTAGATACTAATTCAAAATAAAAACAAGTAGTTATATTTTAAATAAAGAAAGCATATGTTCATTACATTAAAATGATATAATTAAAATGTTTAGGGTGAAGAGATATTTTAGGGCAAATAAAACATTATACCCCAAATCTAAAATTGATCTTCATCCCTTCTCTCAATACTCAGAAGTTGAACTGAGTCACCTTCATTTTAGATCAATGTTCAATTTGTGCTTTTTCTGGAACTTTCCTACTCAATAGTTCTCATTCTGTCATCTTCCTTCAATGGATCTCCTTTTCCATCTCTTAGACTTTTTCTCCCTACTCAGTCATTTTCTACAGACAATAAATGATCTGATTCTTTCCCATCCTTTATTCACTCTGGATACCTGCTATTCCTCCACCTTACCCATATTCTAAAGTCTGCTATTTCTACTATGCTTCTTGGGCATCTCAAAATGAAGAGCTCAATCCTCTCGGTTATGGACATTTGTCTAAGTTTTCTCACTGCCCAGCATGTGGAAAATGTAATGGTAGGTAAGACTAAACACTGATAGTTAGAACATGAACTTCCCACTTGAATATACCCTCTCAGAAAATCTGCCTTGATGAGAATAGCAAATAGACAGGAAGCATCCAGTGAACAGACTTGGAGGTAGAAATGAGGACCAAAGTAAAAGAAAATAACAATTAAAAAAATAATTTGTCCTTTGGAGCCAAAGTGATAGCACAATAGGTTGTACATTTACTTTGCAAGTGGGCAGCCTTTTTCAATACCTGGTATTCATATGAATATGGGCCTCTGGGTTTCACCAAGAGTAGTTACTGGATGCAGAACTGGGAGTAAACTCTGAGAATTGCCAGGCATGCTCCCCCCTCAAAAGCCCACAAAAATAAATAGTGTAATGATCTACACTCAAGATTAACTATCAACTACTCCCTCTTAAGCAGTACAAAAATGAAGGTGATAGCAGTTATACATGTTTTCTTCCTGCTTAGGATGCTTGTCTGTGCTTTTATGTATGCGTTAACTAATTTCTTCCCTTAATTATTTTACATAAAGAGTTTCGGTATTATTTACAAATTTCTAATAAGTTTCCTGAACATAATTTATGTGAGGGGCGGTGGAAGTGAGGAATTCTATCCTTAGTTTT
Source organism: Suncus etruscus (assembly GCF_024139225.1). Taxonomy (NCBI): domain Eukaryota; kingdom Metazoa; phylum Chordata; class Mammalia; order Eulipotyphla; family Soricidae; genus Suncus; species Suncus etruscus. The sequence continues at coordinate 12,821,928 of NC_064853.1, forward strand.
TTGGAGAGTTCTACCTCCATATTGCTTTTCCTAGAGGTTGAACCAGATGATGGTCTTCCAGGTTTCCTACTACTTTATACCTATAGGGGGTGCTAAAAAGAAACTATGAGGCTGCTGGAGGAAAGGGGATTTTGGATCAGTCCTGTTTGGCTTTCAGTATACCCCAGCATAAATTCTTCGCTGGGGTTCCTGAAGCAAATTCCCATGACCAAGATTTCTCTTCCACCTACATTCTCAGATACAACCAGATCAAGCCTCTTTACAGTACAGGCTTCTCTCAGAATACACACCCATTTATATCTGCAGTGTCTTGTAAACTGAACAACTGGAAGAAAAAGAAAGAAGTCTATTGGAGAAAAGTGGCATTTAACTATATATATATATATATATATATGTACATATATATGTATGTGTACATATATATACATATATGTGTGTACAAATATATTAAATGCCTATTAAAATGCATCACGTATTTATTTATTGTCTCTTATAAATGTATATAAATCCAAATAGAAACAAAAGGATAGGAGAGATTTTATAACCCATTTCTAAGTATGGAAACTCTGGCTTTAAAAATGCAATGTGTCATTGAAATGTCGTCATAAATTTATTTGGTACTCACAGAACATATAAAAGATGGACCTCAAGGTCATGGTTCTTGAAAGGATTCTTAACTGATGACGCCACAGAACAAATGAATAATTTCAAGTCCTCTTGCATCCAGCACTGTACGTTCCAGTTTGCACCTGAATTAAAAATAAACTACATTGAATCTGAAAAACATTCAGAGCTGCCCAGTGAAAAAGCAGGACTAAATTAAATTTGCCAGTGTTCTAATAAAACTTCCATTGCCAACTCTAGAGAGAAAGTAAAACCCTAACTCGTGGTATGTGTTTGCCTGAGTAATTTAGACCCTTTGGCTCTAAGTCTGGTTTGGGGGGAAAGTAAAAGAATGGAAGTTTGGTGGCTGCTTTTTCTGTTCATTTTTTTTAAAAAATCTGGAACCACTTTTGTTACAAAAGATGAGAAGATTTCTCTAGTCAGTTCATGCTCACTTTCCCAAAGGCAAGAGAACATTAAATACGAAGGTATATGCAAAAACAGTGTTTCTGCATCTACAGTCATGAAAGAAGAGTGAGTGAGAGAAGAAAGGAGTCACATCTGAAGATGATGCCATCTCTCAAGTCTTTTGTATTGTAACCTCACAACCCTCCCATACAATGGGTGCAATTTTGCTCCACTGCACACTGAAGCACCTGGTAATGATAAAAAACCATTAGTGATGAATAATTTTTTTCTTATTTATTTTTTTTATTTTATATATATTTATTTTTATTTTATTTTTCTTATTTATTTTATTCTTTGGTTTTGGGGTCACACTAGGCAGTGATCTGAGCTTACTCGCAGTGCTGGAGATTAAACTACCAGTCAGCCACATTCAAAGCAAGAACCTTTCCTGTTATGCTAGCACTCTGGCCCCAAGGTGATATGAATTATTTTAAGCAGGCATAGCAATAAATGAAAAACGTCACAAATTTTTCATACAACACTAAAACATAAAATTTTGACACTATAAACTTTACCAATTTTGAAGATAGTACTAGCTGTACAGTATTCATGGCAACTCTATTGATCTCTGGAACACAAATAACTTCCTTAGCAGAATAACTGAAATATTCAGTAACTACTACATAACCTAGTAGTTTCAAGTTATGAAAACTGCAACTCATTTGGAAGTAGCTATTTATTAGCATTTATTTATCTATAGGGTTAAAATGTTCAACACCATAATCATTCCTCTATTTAAAAATAAATCAACAGTTTTTATAGTTTGAAGGTTCAACACAAAGACCCCGACTTCTCAAATTTATTCTTAAAATATTTAATAATTACTTATATATAAATTAAGTTCCCTTACCAATTGAAAACTAAAAATGTTCTTCACTTAAAAATAAGTAGCTATACCCCCACCCTGCCAAAGCCCCACCTGCTGCATCCATCAATCAGAATCACTGTTTTGCCTCTGGTCCTGCATCAGCACCCCTCTATGATTTTCATCAGGACACCAAACTTCAGTATACCAGTTTGGGAGCTAATCATGAGGGATTTTGGAGCAAGTGCAGGCACCCTCCATCCATATCTTCCTTCTTCCAGGAAGCCTGTCAGCTGTAAGCATGCTCACAAAGGAATTTGCCATGTTCTCACTGGGCCAACTCCAGGGTCTTACTCCATTCTCAGAAAAGATGTAAACCAAGCCATCAAAAATCACGGATAAACTGGCCATGCAGAAGAAAGCTGACAATCATGGGAGGACGGGCAGGTCAACCCCTCACCTTGCTAAAGCCATGCCTGCTGCGTCCATCACCCAGAATTTCTGTTTTGCCTATGGCTCTGCCTCAGCACCCCTCTGCGATTCTCTTTAAGGACACCAATATGACCAAACTTCAGGTACATCAATATATTTGGGCTGATATCACCAGGGCTTTATAAAGTGAGTATGGGCATACACACACACACACACACACACACACACACACACACACACACGGGACTGGTGAGGTGGCGCTAGAGGTCAGGTGTCTGCCTTGCAAGCGCTAGCCAAGGAAGGACCATGGTTCCATCCCCCGGTGTCCCATATGGTCCCCCAAGCCAGGGGCAATTTCTGAGTGCTTAGCCAGGAGTAAGCCCTGAGCATCAAATGGGTGTGGCCCGAAAACACACACACACACACACACACACACACACACACACACACACACACACACATCTTCCTTTTCCCTGGAAGTCTGGCACCTGCGTATATTCCCCTTAAAGTAGCAGTATCAGTAATAGTGCTTTGAATTTCTGGACAAATTTTTTTTGCTTGAGGCTGTCATCCCTATAGGAACACATCAATTTAACATAATTTACAGCTAACAACAGAGCTTACCAAGCCTTCTGCCATTGCATTAATGACTTTATTGGAGATACAATAATTTTCACAAATGTTCTTGCTACTGTACTATTTTCTTCCTTTTTTAAAATATTTTCTTCTTTTCTTCCTTTTTCTTTTTTATTTTCCTTTCTATATTTTTAAATAATAACTTTGCAATCACTTATCTTGAAACAGATGTATTATGTTCAACTATGTCAACTATGTGACACATTTTCTTTAAATAAAGTGAAGAAAAAATTAAGTAATTACAGACACAATGGAGATACTGGCTAACTTGTTTAAGATTCTGGTTTGACTATCTATGCTTTTATTATTATTTTTAAGCAAATTTCAACACTAGAATATTACTTCCATAGAATTAATGGGATTCAATGGACAAGATTCTGGGGATATCTGTTATGGGTTATAAAAAAATTTGGGGGATGCTTTTTTGGAATGAGGACTATAGGTGAAAAGTCAAGAGATTCTGCTACACTTTGTCCATCATACAGAATAGAACCTCAATTACCAAAAACTTTATGGTCTAAATGTCAATAGTGCAGAGACCAGAAAGTCTGATTGATTCTATACAGAAGTGCTATACTGGTCCAGGATTTTATTTCCACATCTTTTACGTCTTTATGCTGCAAAGGGAATTGACTCATTTATTCTTTCCAAAAGCTGAAATAATTTTCTTATTTAGCTGGACAGTTGCAAACATAGCAAAATTTAATATTCATTCAAGTTAAACAATAAAAAATACTTGACTATTGCCAAAGCTTTCTTCTATGAACCAAGATAATTATTTAGAAATACATTGAAGTTTAGAGGCTGGAGTGATAACACAGTAGGTAGGATGTTTGCCTTGCACACGGCCAACCACAATTCAATCTCTGGCATCCCACATGGTCCCACAAGCCTGCCAGGAGTGATTTCTGAATGCAGATCTGGGAGTAACTTATTGCATTTTTATTTTTCACAGGATAAGAAATATTTGGAACTTAATATTTTAATTTATTTATGAAAAATGATGATGATTCCTAGTTGAACAGCTAATTTAAAATTATATATATCCAGAGTTATATCCATAAAATATCTATATAGACATGTTTCTGAGACTGAAAACATTTGTTCAATGTCATAAAGTATTATACTTAAAACATTAAAATGCTTACCTATTTGTTGGGGCTGGAGAGGTGGCTCTAGAGGTAAGGTGTCTGCCTTGCAAGTGCTAGCCAAGGAAGGACCGCGGTTTGGTCCCCCGGCATCCCATATGGTCCCCCCAAGCCAGGGGCGATTTCTGAATGCTTAGCCAGGAGTAACCCCTGAGCATCAAACAGGTGTGGCCCAAAAAAACAAAAACAAAAACAAAAAGCTTACCTATTTGTTGAAAAACTCGAGGATCTGTTGTTGAAACAAATGTCTTCCCTTCATTGTTGTCCGCATGAACTGAGCAGTTTTCATCTTCCTCATTTCCAAAGCAACAATGGAACATTATTTCAGATGACTTGTTAGAAAAGTAGGTACCACTTGAATTAATCTTAGTTTCAACAATATTCTCATAATGTCCATTCAAGTCTGAACTGTTCTTCGAAATTGCAGCAGGTAAGAGGAAATTAAAGCTTGTATTTGATGGCATGCACAGCAATTTAAATCTCCAGGGAGGTATTGGATATATCACTCTAGATGCAGTTATCACGTAGATAAATTCTGTTAGAACATTAAAACCGAAAATAAGTCTTCACAACAACTTTATTTCCTTAAATGTAAGGTGAACCTAGCTAAAATCTTAAACAAAGGTGTTTCCCTGACTTCCTCTCTCCAGTAACCTCTTCCTTTGATATGTAAAAGCCCACCTGGATTACAGGACCTTCCCCATCCTGGTGGATTTGGTTCTGGATAATAAAGAAAGAGCAGAGCAGACTTTGGAGGGCATAGAAGAGCACATGGCAGAGAGGCCATGAGGTAAAAAGCAGGCTGACTCCAATGAATCTTTTCCTGAATCCATGATATTCTTATTTCTCACTACCCTGTTTCATCAGACCCATCTTCCTAACAGGTTAGAAACACAGTGCCTAGGAGCAGTTTCACCACTCGTGGATATTTTTATTTCACAACTGGCGCCTGAACAGGGACCTGGACCCTGGACGGTCAGATCTTTCTAAATTATGTTTCTAAAATTAGAACACCTCAACCAAAGAGACTTGTCTTTGTAAAACCATAAAAATGTAAAAACATTGCTAAAAAGGATTCTATTTTCTAGTCAGACATGGAGGATTCAGTTAGCAAGACTGAAATTAGCCTAAAATTTTCAAAGTATTGAAGAAAAACTATAGTAATGTTGACAAGAATGTGACTTAGCACTATAATACATGTCATGAGTATGTGAAGCTTTGTGTTCAATCATACACCACAAAATAAAATAAAAAGCAGACAACGAACATCACAGGTTTAGCAACTATTGAGTAGGTTTAATTAAAAGTTATCTATTTTATTTGCATGCGTCTTTTGCAAAAGAGTTTGTTTCTTATAAATGTACCCCAAACAGTAGAGTTCTTAGTATTTTCATCTAAAAATATGACCATATGTGGTCATGAAACAATATCCCAAGAGCTCTTCTGATTCATAAAACTTGACCAAACTACAAACCTTGGAATAGTCAATGTGAAATAGTAGTGTGGCACTTAATAAAAATTAGAGACTATAAGAAAAAATTAATTCTATTACTATGTAATATTCTTTACAACACCTCTTTTCTTTTGAAAATCTGTACTAAATTATACATATGACTACTGTATGAGAGAACAATATTCACAAACAGCATTTGTAAGAGAGCAATGTAAAAAGATTAGGCTGTAATTGCTAAGGGAAAGGTGCCAGGTAAAATGACATTAAAGAATGCCTAACTTTAATTACTTGATGTAGAATACATGTAAATTTGAATACTTCAGTTTCAGAACATCAACATTTTTTCTAGACTAGTTAAAACATAAAGCAAAGCAGGTAATTATAGTTCACTGAAAAGTCATTAGCCAAGTGTGACTAACTTTTTTTAAGGGTTTTTTGGTTTGCTGGTTTGGTTTTGAGGCCACATCTGGCAATGCTCAGGGGTTACTTCTGGTTCTGCACTCAGAAATCACTACTGGCAGGTTCACAAGATCATATGGGATGCTGGGGATCAAACCTGGGTCTACCACATTGCAAGACAAACACCCTATCTGTTGTGCTATCTATCCGGCCCCAAGTGTGACCACTTTAAACTTGCTGTGGCTCATGGAGATCCCAAAATTTAAATCTTATAATAGCTGCAAGAGAAAAAAATGTCCTAGCCTTTTCTTTCTATCTGACTAGCAACCCAGAGTTTCGGGGTGGCAGAAGGGGAATGTTGAGGTGGGGGCTACAGACAGTAAGGGGACATTTACTAGTATGTTTCTTTTTCCTAAAGAATATTTCCTTTCCAAGAGAGGGAAAAAAACCAATTTACTTTAAATTTTGAAAATGATTCTTATAGTACTGTTCAAGGTAGAAATTTTCAAAGGGAATATTGACATATTCCTTATATGTCATACTTGTCACTGCCTACTAAAACCATAGCATAGAATAGCATTTAAAATGGCATTTTCCCTCCACCTGAGAACAAATCCATCACTTTGTCACTGCAATTTGCTTTAAATATTGTGACACCGTGCTACTCTTGACACAGAGAATTCATCTGATATAAATTTACAATTTAACAATGTTACTTTATAATAGAAAATTTAAATATTTAAGTGTTATATCTTATTTCTAAGGAAATAAAAGGGAATCTGCATATAGATATAAATTTTCTGTACTTTTTTTGGGGGGGCCACCCCCGTTTGATGCTCAGGGGTTACTCCTGGCTAAGCACTCAGAAATTGCCCCTGGCTTGAGGGGACCATATGGGACGCCGGGGGATCAAACTGTGGTCCTTCCTTGGCTAGCGTTTGCAAGGCAGACACCTTACCTCTAGCGCCATCTCACCGGCACGAATTTTCTGTACTTTTAAAGAAAGCACTATTTTTAAAGCAAATGTCAGGCAGGCAGAAAGTATATTGCAAAATAATCCATTATAAGGACATATATTGATTATTAGTCTGTCTGGGCTAATGCTGATTAATGATAGGTTGGCTGAATCCATGGGGGGTCAGATATTTATTTAAATATTATCCCAGGGGTGTCTATGTCTTCTGGATGAACTGAACATTTAAGTAGTTAACTGAATAAATAGATTTTGTTCCTTAAAGTGGGTGGCCTCTGCTCAATCTTTAGATACTAAATGAAACAAAAAACACTGAGTTGGAAAGAACCCTTGCTGCCTGTCATCACACTGTTAGCTCTTCAGCACGCAAAGTGAACATCAGGTCATCTAGGGTCTCAGTCTGCCAACGTTCAATCTGGTATGATCTTTGGCAACTTGCCTGAGGCTCTCTTGGTCAAAGGCACATCTTGGGGACTTCTCAGCCTCCATGATACATAAAGAATTCTTTGTAGTGAATTGCTTTCAAATAGAAAGTTCTATTTGTTTCATTTTGCTAACAGGAGGGTAAATATACATTGTTTCTTAGGACATTTGTAAACCTCACTTCAGGTCAATAAATCCAACACAATATAGCCAGTATATATGGATTAAAAGGTGTGTAAGAAATATAAACGGCTAATTTGATCATGGTAAATCCCACATATAAATATTGATATGTTTATGTATTGAAATGGAATACAGTATTTTATTTCTCTTACAGGGCAAAATTAAAAGGATGATAATGTTTCTTTGGATGATTGCATTGGAAATGCTATCATATTCCCCTATTGGAATTTTAGATGATACAAAGGCTTCTGGATAATTTACATGTCAAATTGTAAGATGTATATTCTAGTGAGCAAAGAAATTCCTCTTTAGGAATATACTAACAGAATTATTTTCTCAAATATTTAAACATTATGGATTTTTATGCAGGATTATTTAACAAAAAAGAAATATCTTTCAATGATAAATTGATCAAATATAGTAAATTTGTAAAGTAATAAATTTAATCAAAACAGTCAATTTAATTTAAAATTTATTAAAGTAAAAATGAGTAAATCTGTGGTACCATTATTAAATACTTCCGTGTTATACAGCATTAAATAAGCACATAGTAAACCTTAAAAAGAAAAGTTTAAAATTTTAAAAGCTGGTCAGTGGAAGAAAGAAACAAAACAGTATGCATAGACCATTTCTATTTTGCAACTATAGGCATAAATATCTGTGTGAGTGAAAAGGTGTGTGTGTGTGTGTGTGTGTGTGCGTGTGCTTGAATTCTGAATGGATATACATCAAATTGTTTGCAAGGTTAGCAATGATTTTCATTTTCACTTTCCAAAGGGTTAAGAAAGGTTTCTCACTTTCTTTTATACTTTTATTTGTTCTGCATTTCTTTATCTTGAGCATGAAAATGCCGACTGAAAATTGGGAATTGTTAGCCAACTAAAAAAAAATGCTTTTCTTAAGGGATACTGTGTATATGAACATTCAAAAACCAAAGAACTTACCCCAGAGTAAGAAAGCCACAGAAAACTTTTGACAAATCATCTTACTTCAAAGACGTATACCTGGAAAACAGAATATCTAAAACAAACACACAAACACACAATTAACATCTATACCAACTGTTTGTGGAAAATATACAAGAAAAAGAGTGGAAATTAGAAGTCTTTATATTAAATTTTATGTTGTACTATTGCAGTATTAGAAGTATATCACATTAAAGTTTACCTATAAGGAAAAAAATTGTCTCATACACTTGCTTTTATATGGTTAAAATGTAAAATATTTTGTTTATCATGAAACTCACTTTTTTGTTTGTTTGTTGCGCCACACCCAGCAGCACTCGGGCATTATTTTGGCTCTATGCTCAGAAATTGCCCTGGCAGGCTCAGGGGACCATATGAGAGGTCAGGGGATTGAACCCAAGTCCATTCCAAGTCACCACAAGCAAGGCAAACAAACCTACTACTGTGCAATCAATCCGGCCCCCAAACCCACTATTTTTAATTTAAATAAAAGTGTTCATTATATTGGTTAAATATGCACAACCAATTACTAGCTTTATTATCGACTTCATTTTTTTTCATTCCCTTGTCTTTATTTTATTTTTATTTTATTTTATTTTAGGGGGATATGCATCCACTGGTACTCAAAGTTTAGTCCTGGCTCTGTGCTTAGGAGTCATACTTCTGTTGGTGCTTCTGGCAGTGCTGGGGTAGGCCACATGCAAGGCAAAAACCTTAAATCTTACACTATCTCTTCAGCTGAAATTTAATTGATTTTCTAAGGCATTAATATTTAGCATAATACTATATGGCCCAAGAATCATAATATAAGTAAATGACAGAATATTTCCAATAAGGAAGTAGAAAAAATTTCATGATGCTTTTGGAAGCTCAGTCTTTACTTGTAGATGAGACAATATTCACATTGAAGAGTGATTCAGAAAAATTTGATGGCTTCATAAATCCAAATGAGACAGGTAACTTTAAAATCAAGCTGTTTCCATGCATTTTATCCCTCTTGAAATATACCATCAATGATCTGTATGATTTATATGTCATGAATTATAATGATAGTTTTAAAATCTTGGGTTTAGATTTGCAATAAAACAGTGAATACCTTGAATACTCCAATATTTGAATTAGCACAAATTGGGAGCTTAAGGAAAGTTATCTGCGGGGGGAAAAAAATGTCTTAAATTAGATAATAAGAGTGTTGTGGGCTTGACCTAGGCTCCATTACTAATTAGCTGTAGGATTAGGAAACCCCAACATTCTGGACTTTGGGTTCCTAATCAACAAATCATACTGATGAAAAAACAATTTCATCCCTTTCAGGGTTGTCTAGGATTCTGAGGGTTTTCCTTTTATTTCCTTTTATGTTTGTTTGTTTGTTTGTTTGTGTTTGGGCCACATCTGCAGTGCTCAGGAGTTACAACTGGTTCTGCACTCAGAAATTACTCCTGACAAAAGTGAGGGACCTATGGGAAGCCAGAGACCGAACCCAGGTCAACTGCATGCAAGGCAAATGCCCTACTCGTAGTGCTATTGCTCCAGCCCCGAGATTTCATTTTGAATCGAAATTGCAGATTTGCTGAAAATAATCTAATAAACTGTTAAGTAAGAAATATGTCCTACATGTGATTTCTGTCTGGTTTGGCACATGAGATGAATAAATAGGAAAATGTGTGTTTAATTCACAATTTACTTAATTTTTAGGAAGAAGATGAATGCATATAAACCTTTTTTGGACTGGTAAATTTGGTTGAAAGGCTATCCATTTGTCATCCAAATTTGGTTTGTTTTTTTTTTGGGGGGGGTCACACCTGGCGGTGCTCAGGGGTTACTCCTGGCTGTCTGCTCAGAAATAGCTCCTGGCAGGCACGGGGGACCATATGGGACACCGGGATTCGAACCAACCATCTTTGGTCCTGCATCGGCTGCTTGCAAGGCAAACACCTCTGTGCTATCTCTCCGGGCCCCCAAATTTGTTTTTTATACACTGACATCACGTGCTTCTTTAGGATTTCTAGAAATTGGTTTAGAGTATGGAATTCTTATTATCTAATTATATACAGTGTATATGTCAATTCCTCTCAGTTTTTTTATGCTACCTTCTTCCAAAACAAAATTTTTTCATAAAGTAGACCCAAGGGTAAGTTTCCTATTCAGAACATAATAAAGACACAATATATCGTCATACTAATTCTTCAGATTGGGCTGATGAGTGACTAATGCCACCCGCAACTGATCTTACAACTAATATACTTTAAACTCACCTAATCTGCTGGAGTGAGCAAACAGGTAAGTTTTTCCCCAATATAAAACAATGGTTCTTTTATTGAGTGTTAATGCAAAATACAAACTTTTCTGAGGGTGTGAATTCTTGCACGTGGGTTTTATTCTCATAAAACAGAGAGATCATCATAGTGTAAAAGGACAGAGATGTAAGCTTCAAGAGATGTGAAAGATATTATCTTTGCACACCCTAAATTATAAAAATCAGACAACATTGGGTTGACAGAAATGTTTTAATTGAGAGGGAACAAAAGAAGCAAAGGCGAAATAATGGTTCAGCGGCCAACATGAATCTAGTAAGCAAAACAGGATCCATTTAAAGTTTGTCCTAAAGGATAAGCCACTAATTTGACTTAAATGTTTTTATGGTCAAATTATTCAATTATAGATCTGTGGAATACTTAAAATGATAGCACCAACTTGAGGCATGGGATAATAAAAATAATCCTAACAATAATAACTGAAGGGTTTTCTAACTTCATAAGATAACTGGAAGATCCTCATAAACACCTTGTAAGTAGCAGAGTTTCTTGGGAATTTAAAAAATCATTCATTTCTGATTTCTTTGTGGTCAATATTTTATCCCAAATCACCATTCTTTGCCCTGGACTATCAGAAGAGCTTCTTAACCTGTCTGCCTGCTTCTGCTCTAGCCCCCATCCAGTTAGTGTCAACACAGCAGCCAGTGAGATTTTAACATGTAAATCAGACCAAATCTCTTTCCCCAAATGCAGACAGACTCCTCTTAACTCAGAGTGAAAAAAAAATCCAACTTTTGAGCAGAATTCTGAGGTACCAAACCTCTGTTTCTCTCTAACTTCATCATCTCCTGCTCCCACTTATGTCCAAGGCACTCACCTTCTCAAAGGAGCTTTTCCTGATCTATCAATATAGCATTTAAATATGGCCTCCCACCAGCCTGAACCAGTATTTCATGCCTGCTGTTCAATTTAATATTTTCCTTCTTATTAAACACTATCTAACGTGAAGAGCATTTGCTTCTATTCTTACTATATAACTCTTCTCATTAGACTCTACTTGACTAGTCATTTTCTCACTGCTTCCTTTTTATTATTATACTCTTTACACATTGAAGCCTGCCACTCCCAGAGTAAATGAACTCCTTTTGTCTTTGTCTGTCTGCCTCTCTCATATAACGGGTGAATGGCAAAAGAAGAGCCTCTCTGGAAATAGACTGGGCACTGTTATCAAAATCAAAGTAAATTGGGACAGTAAAATAGTACAGTGAGTAGGGTGGATGGAGAGTCAAGAGTAAGCCCTGAACATAGCTGGGTGTGCCCTCTCAAAAAAGAAGTAAATAAATACAACTTTATAAAGATATATATACATATATATATATCCATACATAGATAGCTCTTTGAGAATTGGGCTTAATAATCAGAAAAAAAGTTTCAGAATGGTGACTTTTTTGGTTTTGGTTTTGGTTTTGGTTTTTTTTTTGGGGGGGGGAGGGCATACTCAGTGATGCTCAGGGGTTACAGTCAGGAATTTCTACTGGCAGTGCTTGGAGAAGTCATATGGGATGCTGGGGATCAAACCAGATCAGCCACATATGAGGCAAATGCCCTACCAACTATACTACTGCCCGAGCCCCAGAAAGATGAGTCTTAACCATTTTTGAATCCTGGTACATGCTAAGAGCAATGTACAACTACTAGGAGAAAGCACATACACCTAAAACTTGGGCTATTATATCAACGGATGGGAAAACTCTAAAATTCCAAAGAGAATTTAGGGGCCGAAGAGATAGCATGGAGGTAGGGGGGTTGCCTTGCATGCAGAAGGATGGTGGTTCAAATCCCAGCATTCCATATGGTCCCCCAAGCCTGCCAGGAGTGATTACTGAATGTACAGCCAGGAGTAACCCCTAAGAACTGCTGGGTGTGACCCAAAAAAGAAAGGAAGGAAGGAAGGAAGGAAGGAAGGAAGGAAGGAAGGAAGGAAGGAAGGAAGGAAGGAAGGAAGGAAGGAAGGAAGGAAGGAAGGAAGAAGAAAATTCCTGATGTAGATAAATAAATGGACTGAACCTGCATGGGTCCACTCATTGATAGATACCAAGGTAAGAGTGTGAGATAATACGGCCTAACATTCCCCCCAGATGGATTATCTATGCTGACAGTGAAAAGGAATAATGTGTCTTATTTGTAGTTGTTGACACAATCATTATAAAGAGTAGAACGACTGCTCAGTAGTTTAATACAAGTGATACAACCATGTTATTCAGATGAAGTCAATAACTCCATTTGTATAACATATCAAATAAAATCAATAATTTAAATAAGTCATTAATGGGTTAGTTAGTACTAAAAATTCAAGTAAAGAGTACAATCAAAATCTATTAAAATCTATTTTCTACGAGCTTGCAAATTATCAGACTATTTAACTTGAATTATATGGAATTGCTTCATGTGGTTTTTATCTCTCAAATTCTATTTACATATGAGCAGAATAGTCTCAATTACTGTTTGAGTGAATTATCTAAATGAAATTACAACTTGCTTCAGTAATGTCAGAGCTACATTTGTAGAAAAGCTTATGATTATGAAAATTCTTTCAGCTCTGTTGCTTTGATCAGTACACTTAATTCATTTTGTCTGCCACTCATTTTTGCCTTTCTTTTGGTTATAGAACATCCACCATCATTCCTATTGCAATACTTTTAGATAGCATAGAATTATTTATCAATGAAAACCTTTATTAAAATGTCAACATTTAAATAGCACAGCATCTATTTCTTGGTACTCATGTTGTTTACATTGAATTTTTCACTTGAGGCATAAATTTGCCTTGTTAGTTCCACTGAGCTGCTGTTGAAAACTTATTTTTATCATCTTATGTTATAATTATAACAATGCTTTAAGAGTTTATAATATTACTAAAGGAAATATGAATATTATTAATATGAGTAATATATTAGAATTAAAGTTCCATAAGCCTGAAGCTGATTCTGGCTAGCATGATAGCTCTGCTCTTCATGATCTCCAAGCCACAAGTGACTTCTGTCCGCACTGCAGACAGGCAAGTGTGAACACCACAACGCAAGTAAACTCCACCACCAGAAATTTTGCGATCACCACATCCAACTAATACAAGTGCATGCACTGTCACTAAAGGAGTGTGACCTTGAAGAACACCATGGTTCAATGGGTGAGCACCTTAAGCTGATCTTCAGCTCCTGAGAAGCAGCACAAACCATGCGTGAACATGACCCTGGTCATCATCAATGCATCAACAAAGGGAAGGGATGAGAGAAACATAAAAACAAATAATAAAAATTTAAATCTACACATACACCACATCATTTGAGTACTGGCTAAATATTTGTTACACATAAAGTACTTTACCTGTTGGTAAAAGATGTAAAAAAAAAGTTGTTTACTTCAAGATAGATTATTTAATGATTTTGTACACATTAAAAGGATTCTGAGGGGCCAGAGCAATAGCACAGCAAGTAGGGTGTTTGCCTTGCATGTGGCTGACCCAGTTTCAATCCCAGGCATCCCAGATGGTCCCAAAAGCATCACCAGAAGTGATTCCTGAGCTCAGAGCCATGAGTATTGTTGGGTGTGACCTAAAGACTTAAAAAAAATGTATTATAATACCACTATGTAGTACATCAGCCATCATTCAAAATGGCAAGTTGTCAAATAAATTTATGTTCTCCTGAATGCCTTTAGAATTAAAGTGATGCAAGTCATGTCAGACCCCTAGAAGGGGAGGGAGCCATCAACAGAAGAGAGATGTAAGCCTCTCAAGGTGTAGCATGGAGGCAGGGCGTTTGCCTCACATGCAGAAGGACGGTGGTTCGAATCCCGGTATCCCATATGGTCCCCCGAGCCTGCCAGGAGCAATTTCTGAGCATAGAGCCAGTAGTAACCCCTGAGTGCAGCCGGGTGTGACCCAAAAAAATTTTCTGGAAGAAAAGGAAGAAACAAATATGGGAGAATAAATATATTAACTCCCACAAGAGAAGCAAAAGTCTGTCACTTGAACATATATTTTTGGCAAATGATTCCATTTATGGCCAGGGTCATGAAGCAGGATGTAGGTTGCCTTTGAAAAATACCTTTACAGGGCCGGAGAGATAGCATGGAAGTAAGGTGTCTGCCTTTCATGCAGAAGGTCAGTGGTTTGAATCCCGGCATCCCATATGGTCCCCCGAGTGTGCCAGGGGTGATTTCTGAGCGTAGAGCCAGGAGTAACTCCTGAGTGCTGCCGGGTGTGACCCAAAAAAACAAAAAAAGAAAAAGAAAAATATCTTTGCATGTAAACTCTCTCTGTGAGGGCAACTTTTTGAAAATCTCCTGATATTTTTTCAGAGAAGGCAAAACTGATATCTGTAAGTCTCTGCTGACCTTCAAATGTGGTCTATATCCCTATCTTCACCCACTCTCCCCTGCTTCCCCATAGTATAATTTCAAAATGGCTGCTGAGGTATGAGTGATCAGCTTTGCTGTCTGTCTTCCATGTATTCAAAAGATGCATGTGCTACTCAGAATCAGCAGTGCTCAGGGTTTTCTTTTGGCTCCGCACTTCAGAATCACTCCTGGCAGTGTTTAGGGGACCATATAGAATGCTAAGCATCAAACTGAGGTTGACCACATGTAAGCGAAGCACCCTCCCTGATACACTCTACTCTAGCTCCTAAGAAATTTCTTACTTAGTCTCTTCTTAATATGTCTGATGTTTGTGTGATTATTTGTCCAGTTCTGAACAGTCTAATGGAATATGTGATGATTGCCTTTATTTGTACCCCTGCAAACACAACCTAAGTTGTCTGGGGGAAGAAGTTGTTGCCAATGAGCAGACAGACTGATATGGAAAGACCCTGGAGATATTATCAAGGGTAAAGAAGAGAATGGTGTTAAAAACTAAAAGAAGACTCATTGCATGTGACTTCTTCCTTCCCTTATCAACAACTCACTGCAGCCAAATCTAGCAACTAGAAATAGAGATAGAAGACACAGATAGCGGTAGAGATTTTTAAAATACACTATGGAATAACAGCTATTTTGAAATAAAAGAAATCCTGTGTTGGAAAAAAATATAAAATATACTTAGTGAAGCTATTATGCTTAGTGAAATGAGTTAGAAGAATAAAGATAAACACCAAATTATTTCATACACATGTTGTATGTAAAGAAACTAAGCAAATGAACTTGCAGACTTTAAGGCCAATTAGTGCTTACCAAAGGAAGAGAGACAAATTGGCTAAAAGGGATTAGCTATATGGTAAAGAGCGCATTTGGTGATATAAAGAAGTAGTATGTGTATATATGTAAATCACAGGGCCATTGAATTGTAAGCATGGAGCTCAGGCTACAATAATTAAACAAAAATGTGCCTGTCACACACAAGGCAGACTGAAGGTTGGAACTTGAAGACATTGGTGGAGAGAAGTTGACTCTAGTAGTGGTAAAAGTCATAAAAGTGGTAAAAGATTAGTAGTGGATTTAGTGTTGGAACATTATATGCCTGAAATTCCACGATGAACACAATTGGAAATCATGGTACCTAAATTTTAAATTTTATTTCATAAAATGCCATTTTACTTTTCATGATGAATTTGTTGTAGCATATAGATGCTGATGTTCAATGAAGCACATTTGAAATGTATGTAATGTTACATGCAAAACTATTTCAATTAAAAGTTTACAAAGTTCCACTAAGGACTGATGGGAGATAAAAAGAGATATCAAGAAAGCAATAAAGAAAAGATAGTAAGTTTCCAGAGAAGAAAAAAAAAAAAACACTGAAGGAACCATGCATGTATTTCATACCAAAATTCTAACACCTGAAGGCAATCCAAAAATGTTTGAAGGAAAAGTATTTAGTTCAAAACTCTATTAGCCAGTTAAGCAAGTACAGGAATGAAACAAATACAATTTCACTAACAGATTACTAAGAAAACTTATATCCTGTGCTTCTCTTTCTCAGAAGTAACTTGATGAAGCATTCCAGAGATGGCAAATAACCACACAACAGGAATTTAGGGGTTCAGAATTCCAGGAAAACATTTGATGAAATGCAATCCTAGAACACTTCCTAAATCTGCAACAAGTACTTTTTTACAAAGTCATAAGAACATGGATACTATTCCTTTTATTTTTCTATTTTTTTACTCAATTAAGAGGCAAAAAAAAAAGAAAATTGTCATTAAAAATATTAAACATAAAATTCTATCAAATCCTTTTTATCTTTTTATTTAGTCACTATGCAATTACAAAGTTATTCATGGTTGGAGTTTCAAGCTTACAATGTTTTAACACTAATTCTTTCACCAATGTCCACTTCCTTCCGCCAATGCCCGCCACCACACTAATTCTTTCACCAATGTCCACTTCCCTCCGCCAATGCCCGCCACCACATTTGCCTCCTATCCAGCCGTTTGCTTCTACAAAAAGGCATTTTTTTCATAGAGATTTTGCTGCGTGGTTTATGGTACTGTTGCTAGTAAGGTTTTGTACATAACATTTTACCGCCTTTCATAACTGCCTTCCCCTCCTGATTGAACAGTTCCCTCCACAATAGACACTGTCACTCCCTGTCTTATCACCTAGTCCCCTCAAGTGGCAAGTTTCTTACTGAATTGTCTTTGGGTACTCATTATTCCATCATGATATTTCTTTATATCCCATATAGGAAAGAGAAATATCCTCAAATACTGTTGTCGGAATATGGGTATCATCATTATATAAAGAAGGAAAGTGGGAAGACAAAGATGAAATTGCCCAGTCTCATGAAGTAGGGAGTGAAGAGAAATTGCAGTGAACAGATGAAGAAGGTGAAGTTAGTAAACTAAACGCTCCTACAATAATGTTAAAAGTTATTTTTTAAAGGAAAATAATAGAGTGAAAGCAAACAATTAGTATTCAAGGATTGAAATTATTCCAGTTAGCTGTTCCCAAAGTCAGGGACTGGTAAGACAAGGGTAGTGGGTCAAGGGATGATTGGGTGTTTCTGTTTTGGGTTTTGTTTGGTATTTTTTTATTGCTTGTTTTGGAGCCACACCCAGCAGTACTTAGGGTGCTCTCCTGGCTCTGCACTCAGGGGTCACTCCTAGTAGGGCTTAAGGAACCAAATAGGGTGCCAAGGATCAAATCAAAGTTGACTCCATACAAGGCAAACACCCTACGTGTTGTACTATTATTTTAGCCTCATATGGCTTCTGTAAACTAGAGATTACTTTAACACAAAATTATTACCTAGTTTCTTTAATGAAACCAATTGCTATGGACTTTCTGAGAAAGGAGTTACTAACAATAACCTAGGGTCACAAATGATCCACAGAAGTGAAATTTTAATGAAACTCCAGAAAATATGGATTCAGTCATGCTGTGCTTCTTCTATTTTTAAGATTCCAATATTTTAACACTATTGGCGTCAGGATCTTGGTGAGAATCAATATCATCTTACTATTTCCAATGACCTAAGAGCACTTGAGACCTACTTTTCATTGATTGTGAACATACAAACTAGGCACCTTCCTAATAACAAGCTGAACAAATTTATCTTATCAATATTTCAGCCAGCAATCTACTTAATGACTATTTAAAAGAGAAATATGAGCCTTAACTACTGGTTAACACCTCACACTGATGTTGATCAATTTTTTTTTCTAAAAAGAACTAACTATTTCTTATGATGTGGCCTCATAAATATCCTTGACCACACCGAAAATGATGTTGTTTGGGCAAACATTGACAAATTAGTGTTGAAAACTGACAGGAAAAATATGAACATGAAAAAGTATTCCTTTGATTTATATTTTCTTACTGAAGGAGATTATTTCAACCAAAATCTCTAAATAATTCTAAAAGAGCTACTGGCAGCTGAATTTAAAAAAAATTAAAAATTCAAATGAGGAAAAAACATAATATACAGTTCACTGAACAGTTTTTCCTTTTCCTTTTTTTTTTTTTTTTTTTTTTTTTTTTTTGCAGTACAAAAATGATGTTCCTTGGGGCTGGATCACAGCAGGTAGGAAGTTTGCCTTGCATGTAGTGAACCTGGGTTCGAATCCTCAGCATCCCATATGGTCCCCTGAGCCTGCCAAAAATAATTTCTGGGCTCAAAGTCAAGAGTAGCCCCTGAGTACCAAGTTTGGCCCAAACACAAAAAAGCAAAAAAGGGTGTTTCTTAAAAAAAAATCCATGTGTAGATTTAAAGAAGCACAATTAGGAGTGAGTACTAGAAAGGAAAAGTCAGAGATTTCTTCCAGTATGTGGAAATAACAAGAGGTACATAAGGAAATTAATAATTAATGATCCCATGAGAAATGAGGAAGAGTATGAATTAGATTATATTGTAAAAGATATCCCTACAAGATCTATTGTCAGTACATACCCATCAACAGTGCACACTATCGTCAGT
The DNA here is from genome assembly GCF_024139225.1 of Suncus etruscus. Classification (NCBI taxonomy): domain Eukaryota; kingdom Metazoa; phylum Chordata; class Mammalia; order Eulipotyphla; family Soricidae; genus Suncus; species Suncus etruscus. The sequence goes on from NC_064853.1 coordinate 12,841,084, forward strand.
ACATGCCTGGGATGGTTCACAGCTGTTTAATACACACCGAGGTTCAGCTCACACCTGGAATCAGTACACACCAGAACTAGTACTTACCATGGTCAGTACGTGCCTAGGGTCAACAAACACCTAGCTCAGCACATTCTTATGGTCAGTACATACCTGTAGTCAGTACATACCTATCATCAATGTACACCCATGGTCAGTACACAACCAGGTCCATACATACCTGTGGTAAGTACACATCCATCACCAATATGCACCCCTGGTGATAACTCACCTGTGGTCAGTACACTTCCATTATCAATGTACACCCATGGTCTGTATATACCACGGTCAATAAAAACTAAAGTCTACCCAGGGTCTCCACCAGGATCACAGAAACTCCTGCATGGGAATTGATATTCATGTTTAGACAGAAGCCTTGAAGCTCCTTGCTAGCTGAGTGCATTTTATAACAAAAATGGGTTTCTGCCCTGCTTTTTTTTTCCTACAAAAACCTTTTCTCCACCATATCAAGACTGTGACTGGTCATGTGGCTACTAGTTATCCAGGGAACTAGAGAAATGCCCATTTGGCAACCGCAGAGACCTAATATAGTAAGTATATAATACATATATAGTAAGTATGATACAATTTTCTTACCAGAGAGAACATTTTAATAATATAACAGAACCAAAAAAGTAATATAACAGAACCAACAATTATTCGTGTTTACTGTAAGCATATTTTCTCTTCATGTACAAGTTCTCCACATACATAAATAATGTGTGTGAACGTGATGTGTGTTTTCAAGTGTGTGATTTATTTTCTCTTACTTCCTAAAAACTTGTCGCTTCCATTTCAAATTTCTGTTTTATGCACATAGAAATCTAATTGTTTCATTAAATCATGTTTATATTTTCTCAATTTTCACCGGTTTAGACACCCAAATAACAGCTGCTGCTTAAATGAAATGAGAAAATATAATTCTGGAGAAAGCAGAGTTGCCCTATGCCTTCACAGGCCAGATATTTGGTAACAGCTGTTCTTAAATATGAGTTCACATACTTAAAGCCTATTAGAATGCTATTATAGAAGGTCCCGCAATCTCTTTGGCTCAAATCCTCAGCTGTCATCTAGCAAAATAGATACAACTCATACAATTCCGTAAATGTTATTGCAATTATTAGTCTGAGCATGCAGCATGTCTATTTGTCTCTCTCCTTCTGTACTCATTATCTCTCTCACCCTCATTCACTACCAAACACACAACACGCACATGTACAATTTTACAAGACAATATTATTTATATATTTTACCCATTCATTAGAAAATACTATTATTCTTATTTAAATATAATTTTTTCTTTTTAAATCTTTTGTATAGGGGTCACTCCCTACAGATATCAGCCTAGCACGAGACTATTGGGGCTTGAACTAGATGTGCTAGAGAGAGTAGGAGCCAGGACCATTCCCTGTGATGTAAAGATTTGAAAATGAACCCCACTAGGAGGAGCTAGAGATTGAACTCAGGTCTTAACATGCTAAAACATGTATTTTACCACCTGAATCACTTCCCTAGCCCTATTATTCCAATGCATACCCCTGAAGAGTGGAGCTGGAGAGACGGTATGATGAGCAGGAACGTAAGTTTTGCATGCTGAAGTCCTAGATTCAAACTCTGACACCACCTGGTCCTCTAAGTACTGAAGACAGAGCTGAGAAGTAGTCTCTGAGCATCACCAATTATGGCCTAAACCCACTCACCCATCCAAAAAGCGTTTCGTTAGCTTTCATTCATTGGTCAAAGTACTCTAATATGATTGGATAAGGTATATAAGAATAGCAAGGATTTTAAGACAATTCTCTAAAGACTTGATTCTCTTAGATTGGAGCAGTAGTACACCAAGCAAGGCCCTTGCTTTGCACACATCCAACCAGGGTTCAATCCCCAGTGTCCAAGTCTACCAGTGGTAATTCCTGAACAGAACAAGGAGTAAGCCCTCAGCACTACTGGGTGTGGTCTAAAGCCAAAAAAATATTGTGAAATGTAATATTTAACTTTAAAGTAGTATCTCTCAGTAAAATCCAACGGAAGCAGAATAAGTTTTTGTATGGCTTCCCAAATCAAGCCAAAGCAAGATATGACTCTCATTTAAGGTCACCCACAGACAGCCAGGCTTTCCCTGAGACTCTGAACCTTTACAAGCAGAGTGGATTGCCAGCTCAAGCAGGAAGACTCAAGTCTCCTAATGTTACAGAAGAAGTGACTTGCTGTTATTCATTCAGCAAAACTTCATGTCTACAGAGACATTACAAGGTCCACCTGAAACATAAGAAGTGTTCACAACTCTGGAGATTATTTTAAGTTTCCAGGTTTGTGGCACTTAAACTTGGCAGTGATTCTTACTACAAAACCAGACCTTCTGTGGCAAGTATTTCTTACTAACACTGACTAAAATTCATCGAAAATATTATAGTTCCAGTGATTATAGCATTTAGAGTGGCATGTCAGTAATGTAGATTCAGGGATTACAAGAGTAGATCATTTGGACCTCCATGTTAAATTCAAGAGGATATATGAGGATACTCATAAATTAGAATGATTCACAAAAATCTTTAGGAACAACAGAAAAAGAGGAAAGGCTGGAGAAATAGCATGGAAGTTAGACATTTGCCTTGCATGCAGAAGGACAATGGTTCGAATCCAGGCATCCCATTTGGTCCCCGGAGCCTGCCAGGAGCAATTTCTGAGCATAGAGCCGGTAGTAACACCTTATTGCTGCCAAGTGTGACCCAAAAATCAAAATAAAATAAAATAAAATAAAAGGTTTTTAGGAACTGGAACAATAATACAGCAGGTAGAGCATATTTCTTCCTCACAGCCAATCAAGATTCGATACCCAGAACTATATATGATCTCCCAAGACCCAATAAGAGTGATTCCTGAGCTAGAGTCAGGAGTAAGATTTTGAGACCTTTGGGTGTAACCCCAAAACAAGCAAACAAAACACTACAGAGCAGAATAAATTTGAGGGCCAATCCAAATAGGAAGGAAGGAAGGAAGGGAGGGAGGGAGGGGGAGGTGGAAGGGGGAGAGAGGGAAGGGAGGGAGGGAGGGAGGAAGGAAGGAAGGAAGGAAGGAAGGAAGGAAGGAAGGAAGGAAGGAAGGAAGGAAGGAAGGAAATGGGAGGGGAGGAAGGGAGGGAGGAGGGAAGGAAGGGAGGGAGGGAATGGGAAGGAAGGAGGGAGGAAGGGAGGAAGGAAGGAAGGGTGGGAGGGAATGGGAGGAAAGGAAGGAGGGAAGAAGAAAGGAAGGAAGGGAAGAGGGAAGGAAGAAGAAAGGGAAGGAGGAAGGAAGGGAGGGAAGAGGGAAGGAAGAAGGAAGGGAAGGAAGGAAGGAAGGAAGGAAGGAAGGAAGGAAGGAAGGAAGGAAGGAAGGAAGGAAGGAAGGAAGGAAGGAAGGAAGGAAGGAAGGGAGGGAGGGAGGGAGGGAGGGAGGGAGGGAGGAAGTCCTAGTCAATGCAGTAAGGGAAGGAGGGCAGATTAAAGCTTATAAAGAAACAGAATGCCATTATTCACAAATACCTACCCCCGAAAAATGAATAAACAAACGAACAGAAAACCATTTAGCATCTCTTATACGCTAGGTCCTATATGAGATACCAGAATAAAATAATGTGGAAAAAAGGAGAGGAATAAAATCAGTCTTCATGAAATTTATATGCAAAAGAAAGCAAGAGGAGCCAAAGGGATAGAAACAGCAGGCAGGGCACTTGCCTTGTATTCAGTGGGCCCCAGGTTTAAATCCCAGCCTCTTGAAGAGTATTTTCTGAGCACAGTACCAGGAGGACTAAACCCTAAGGACTTTTAGGCACGGCCTCCCAAAACCCACAACCAAAACAAACAAAGAGAATTAAGAAAGAAGGAAGGAAGGAAGGAAGGAAGGAAGGAAGGAAGGAAGGAAGGAAGGAAGGAAGGAAGGAAGGAAGGAAGGAAGGAAGGAAGGAAGGAAGGAAGGAAGGAAGAAAGAAAGAAAGAAAGAAAGAAAGAAAGAAAGAAAGAAAGAAAGAAAGAAAGAAAGAAAGAAAGAAAGAAAGAAAGAAAGAAAGAAAGAAAGAAAGAAGAAAGAAACAGGAGAGGAAAAAAGTGTAAGTGGTACAGCATTTTACTAAAGCAGGAATGTAGTAGGGAAGCAAAGGAAAAGAAAATGTTATTGCAAAGTTAGAAAATGTGCCCTTTTAGCCCTGATAAAAACAAGGTAGACCTCCTTAGAAAGTGGCATTAAAGAGGCCACCTAACAGATATCTGGGGTACAAAGAGTGCAATAAATGATACTCAAAAATAGCAAGAAACCTGCCACATGACTGAGAAGGATCATGGAATAGAGGTTGAGGGAGGAAAGAGCAGAATATGTTCAGTAAGGGATTCTAGGTACATAGGGTACCTCATCGATGAACTGAAAAGGCACTGGAGACATGGAAGCAGAAAAGAGACATCATCCACTATAAGTGGATGAGAATTTGGGTTGCAATTTTGAGAGTGAATCAAGGCTAAGGAAACTCTCTAAAAACATTTTGCTTTAGGATTCAGAGATAGTTGGTAGGAAGTCTGCCTTATCCACATCTGATCTGGGTTTGATCCCCTGCACCCCATGTGGTAGCCTGAACACCACCAGGAGTGACCTCTGAGCACAGAGCTACAAATAAGTCCTGAGAAACAGCAAAATTATCCTTTCCCTAGTTTTATTTTAAAAGGAAGCACAGGGAGCCTGGGAAATAGGACTAACATGCATGTTTTGCACACTGGAGCCCCATGTTCAATTCTCAGTGCTACCGTGGGACTTGATTGTTCTAAAGAATTCCTGAGCACCATACAGTGTGACCCAAAACTCAAAAATAAAATAAAAGGAAGCCAAGGACTGGCTTGATATTACTTAAATAATAAGCAAGTCAGTGAAAGAATGCCTCATAACAAAAAATGCTTTAAAATAAAATAAAATTCATGCCAAGAAGAAATATTTGGTCTCTTGGTATTGGGGCTGTCTCTCTTATAATTTTGTGTTGCGATGATTTTATATCTGATTTATCAATTGGCATATTTGTCTTGTGTAGTTCTCTCTGTATATAACAGTGTTAAATTTTAAATTATCAAGGATGGGTGTACATAAAATTAGTAGATATTAACGTTTTTGAATCACTGAAGTTTTATAAAAATTGAGAAGTAATATTCCTGGGGTAATTGTGAGCTGAATCCCCATAGGACTAAATCCAGGAGTGCTTTTGAGTCCTTCTGATTTAATTAAAAGCGGAATTTGTAAATCATTTAAAATCTTTAGAATTAAGACAGACTATAAGCCCTTTCCTTAATTTTTAACTCCACAGGACAAGTTTTATTTTTAAATTTTTATGTTCAGTGTGTGCATTTGGCTTTCAGTCTAAAAAAAATACAATACAGTATTTGCCCAAATGATTTTTCCTCCCCCTTAGATATTTTAATGTTTAAATTCCAAGACAGCTCCTGAAATGCTGAACTTCATAAACACAAACCACTTGGTTATATAATATTGATCTCAGTGTGAAGACATGACCATTTTTTGTGTGTGTAAACTCCTGAGAGTGTATGCTCACACATTACACCAGAGGAAAAAGCCTCCTGCCAACCATTAGGACATTCCCAGGCCATGAATGAATTGGCATGGTCAGTAAAACATGTGCAATGTTTTCAGTTGTTTTCTATAATGAGAGACCGGAAACCAGGATATTTTACTACTGCCAGTTCATTCAACAACCAAAGAATTTAACTTACTTAACCTCTTTTTCAAAGGAGAAGATTAGGAAATGTAAGAGAAGATGACAATATTAATGATTGATGACCATTTCAGCCTCAATATAAGAAGGCACTATAAACCAGTAAAAAATGTGCTTAAAAAATGAGTGCTTCTATTCCATTCCACTCTTCCAAACAGCAATCACAGTACATACTGGGGAGGAACACAGGATTTTTATCTCAGCCCAAAAACCATCCAAAAGAGCCAGTTTTATCCTCCTGATGATCACATCGAAGGTCATTTTGAATTACAAATAATGACCAAAGCTGTTCTAACATTTTCTCTGATTCAACAAACTGGTTGCTGTTTTTGCTTGTTGTTGCTGTTTATTTTAATTTGAAAAAGTAATAAAAGGTTCATGGACACTTTCTTGTACAACTTGGCATGTGTGTTTAAATTCCTAATTTTTGATTTAACTAAAGTTAACCTCTGCAATTTTCTGGGATTCATTCCAAGACAACTAAAACACATTACTAAAATTGGCATCTCTGCTATTGAGCTTAATTTCAGAGAGATTTTGAAGTGGTTTAAAACCATTATTTTAGTATTCTGCACACAGCTTTATACTAAAAAGTAACAAAGCTTTATCACCGGCAGTAATTGAAAGGTGCGATTTTTATTTTCCTCCAGAACAACTTTTATTTCCTCCAAATGCATGAATACTAAAAGAGTAAGTACTCTACTAAAGTCGCATGTTTTGTTGCAAATATTGACTTGAAATTAAACAATTCTTGAAGATAAAATGAGAAGAGATCAAAGTATTTATATACCAGCCCTAACTTTCTGAACTCTCTCAAATGTTTTTCTCTTTAATTTTTTTTTTTTTTGGAATGCTCTAGAAACATAAGCCATGAATGTGTAAACAATGCTCAGATCGATGCAGATTTTTTTAGTTTCATAAATTCTGAATTGAGCAATGTTTGGAACATGTTAACAAGTTTATGAATTGCACTTTGTACACTCATATGTAGAGTATAAACTCCTATGTGGAATACAAAGAAACACAGTAAGAGAATAGGCAATCGGCAGCTATAGCAAAGCCAGGGAAATTGCCTATACAACTGAGTCTGCAAAAAGAGACGGGAAGTGGTGTTGATATTAAGGGATAATAAGCGGTAATAAGTGACAACGGTGATGCTCTGGTGGCTGGTGTGGTGAAATGACATTGCATTCCCGAATCATGATCAACACTATTGTAAATCGAGGTACCTAAATTTTAAGAAATAAAAGTCTTCTAAACAAAAAATAAGAAATAAAAATGCCTTATAAATTTTTTTAATAACTATGGTGTAAGGACGTCAACACTGATGGTGGGAATGGTCCTAATTCACTGTCACTATGTACCTTAAATACAACTGTGAAAGACTTGTAATTCATATTGGTCTCAATAAAAATTATTAAAAAAAAAAAAGAGGGGCCGGGCGGTGGCGCTCGAGGTAAGGTGCCTGCCTTACCTGCGCTAGCCTAGGAGACGGACCGCGGTTCGATCCCCCGGCGTCCCATATGGTCCCCCAAGCCAGGAGCGACTTCTGAGCGCATAGCCAGGAGTAACCCCTGAGCGTCACCGGGTGTGGCCCAAAAACCAAAAAAAAAAAAAAAAAAAAGAAAAAGAAAGAAAAAGGTTACCTGTTTTTAAATAAGAGAGAGAGAGAGAGAGAGAGAGAGAGAGAGAGAGTGTGTGTGTGTGTGTGTGTGTGTGTGTGTGTGTGTGTAAGCTCGGAAGCATCAGAGAGTGTGTGTGTGTGTGTGTGTGTGTGTGTGTGTGTGTGTGTGTGTGTGTGTGTGTGTGTGTGTGTGTGTGTGTAAGCTCGGAAGCATCTTCCAAACCATTCAAAGCTCCTTTGAATCTTAATACCATTTTTCCAAATTCACAAATGAAGAAGCCGAGGCCCAGAGAACTTAAAACTAACTCGAGCAAAACAGATCATAACCCAAATCCAGACATTCAAGTCCAGACTCCCGAAGTCCAGAGCTTTAAGTTGAACGTTTGTCATTTTTGCAGCTATATCCTTATGGAAGTGAGCCGGAGCCCACACGGGATGCATGGAGCAGCCCCTTCCCCAAAAGAAAGACTGGAGTGGGGGTACAAAAGCCAGTCTCAACGTCTGCAAATACAAATCCTGGAAACAGCACCCCGACAAGCAGCAGTTTCTAAGACAGTCTGGTCCTACCTTGGGGATCTCAGGGCTCACCTCTACAAAGCGCATCCAATCCTTGGGAGCTGGTTTTGGGGTTCTTTAGCTCGCATTGGGGTAGAAAGGCAGAAAGAGGGTGAGAAACAGCAACTGGGGTGGGGTTATAACTACCCCTCCGCCACCCACATCGAGGAAGCAGATCATTATCCCACACCCCCAAAAGCGCCCCAAGACTTACCGGTTCTCTCCTGCAATTTGCAAAGTGGGAAGGAGACCTGGAAAAAGAAGTTGGCGGGCGTTTGGAGGGCTCCGGGCAGGTGCCACCCCAGTCCGGACCGAGCCGGGAATCTCTGGAGCTCCGATCGCGAAAGTGGGGGGAGAAACCTAGAGTCACCCCAACTGCGACTAACAGCTCCGGTGCCGCCTCTGCGCTTTCCCCGCCCTGACCCACTAAAGGGGCTCTGTCCTGCGCCCCACTGAGCAGCCCCAGAGCCCCGATCGCTGAGAAGAAGATGAGGGGGTGGCCTGGGAGAAGAGGAGGGTCCCCACCTTGAATCTGGGTCCGGGGGCCGGTCCCCCCAGCAGGAGACCGAGGTGGCGCTGCCAGAGTCGGAGTCGGGCACCTGCGTGGCTGCAAACTCCGCGCTCGCGGCTCCCTGCAAGTCTGCGGGGAGGCGGACAGCGAGGCGGGCTGGACTGGCTGGGCTGGTGGGAGGGGAGACTGGGCGGAGCGGACCCCCAGTGGCGAGGGCGGATCTGGGGGGCCCCCTCCCCCGGCAGCAGCACCGCTGGCCCTTGCGAGGAACCTAGCGGGACAGCTGGCGACGTCACTGCAGCCAATGGTAGTGGAGGGAGACGCCCCCCAAATCAGGGGTTACCTCCAGACCCTGGACAGACAGACAGACAGTCAGACAGACAGACACACACACACACACACACACACACACACACACACACACACACACACACACACACACACACACACACACACACACTGATCTTGAATGCAGCAGGTATGCAAGATGCACAGCACCCATGATGGCAATCCCCAAGGCATGGGGCTTGGGGAGAGGGAAAAAAGAAATGGGGGACCCGGGAATCACTAAGAGGAGAGTTTCCAGTCCCCAAGAAAGGCTCAGCCTTTTTTGGTGGTGGTGCTTGTCGTCCAGAAGGCTAAGTGAATTTTCAAAATTCAGTGACGTTGGATGGATGGAGAGGAAAACAAAAAGCCCTATTTTTTTGCACAGTCTAACCCCAAGTCAACAGACATCTCCCCCACTTCTCCCCTCAGGTTCTCTCATCGATTTGTTTTCATAAATGCGGCATGTTTTCAGGAAGGGGCTTGGTAGGCAAAGTCCTCCTGGGCTGTTTGGTTTTGCTGTTCATTTTGTGGGGTGGGAGGGATGTCATACCCTGCTGCACTCAGGGGTTACTCCTGGCTCTGGGCTCAGAAATCGCTCCTGGCAGGCTCGGGGGACCATATGGGGTAGCTGGATTTGAACCACCGACCATCCTGGATCAGCTGCGTGCAAAGCAAACTCCCTAAGGCCGTGCTATCTCTACGGCCCCTGGTTTTCTGTTCCTTAAGGGAACTTCGGCCTTGTGAGATCTTTTTTTTTTTTTTCAGTCAGACTTTTTTTTTTATTTATTTAAACAAATTTATCACATACATGATTGTGTTTGGGTTTCAGTCATATAAAGAACACGACTCATCACCAGTGCAACATTCCCATCACCAATGTCCCAAATCTCCCTCCTCCCCACCCAAACCCCACCTGTACTCTAGACAGGCTTTCTATTTCCCTCTTACATTCTCATTATTAGGATAGTTCAAAACGTAGTTACTTCTCTAACTAAACTCATCCCTGTTTGAGGTGAGCTGTAACTTCCAGCTTTTTTTTCTTTTGTGTCTGAAACTTATTATTGCAAGAATGTCTTTCATTTTTCTTAAAACCCATAGATGAGTGAGACCATTCTGCATCTTTCTCTCTCTGACTTATTTCAATCAGCAAAATAGATTCCATGTACATCCATGTATAGGAAAATTTCATGACTTCATCTCTCCTGATGGCTGCATAATATTCCATTGTGTATATGTACCACAGTTTCCTTAGCCATTCATCTGTTGAAGAGTATCTTGGCTGTTTCCAGAGTCTTGCTATGGTAAATAGTGCTGCAATGAGTATAGGTGTAAGGAAGGGATTTTTGTATTGTATTTTTGTGTTCCTAGGGTATATTCCTAGGAGTGGTACAGCTGGGTTGTATGGGAGCTCGATTTCCAGTTTTTGAAGGAATCTCCATATTGCTTTTCATAAAGGTTGAACTAGACGCATTCCCACCAGCAGTGGATAAGAGTTCCTTTCTCTCCACATCCCCGCCAACACTGTTTGTTCTCATTCTTTGTGATGTGTGCCATTCTCTGGGGTGTGAGGTGGCATCTCATCATTGTTTTGATTTGCATCTCCCTGATGATTAGTGATGTGGAGCATTTTTTCATGTGTCTTTTGGCCATTTGTATTTCTTCTTTGTCAAAGTGTCTGTCCATTTCTTCTCCCCATTGTTTGACAGGATTAGATGTTTTTTTCTTGTAAATTTCTGTCAGTGCCTTGTATATTTTGGAGATTAGTCCCTTGTCTGATGGGTATTGGGTGAATAGTTTCTCCCACTCAGTGGGGGGCTCTTGTATCCTGGGCACTATTTCCTTTGAGGTGCAGAAGCTTCTCAGCTTAATATATTCCCAGCTGTTAATCTCTGCTTTCACTTGCTTGGAGAGTGCAGTTTCCTCCTTGAAGATGCCTGTAATGTCCTGGAGTGTTTTGCCTATGTGTTGTTCTATATATCTTATTGTTTCGGGTCTGATATCGAGGTCTTTAATCCATTTGGATTTTACCTTCGTACATGATGTTAGCTGGGGGTCTAAGTTCAATTTTTTGCAAGTTGCTAGCCGGTTGTGCCAACACCACTTGTTGAAGAGACTTTCTTTGCTCCATTTAGGATTTCTTCCTCCTTTATCAAAAATTAGGTGATTGTATGTCTGGGGAACATTCTCTGAGTATTCAAGCCTATTCCACTGATCTGAGGACCTGTCTTTATTCCAATACCATGCTGTTTTGTTAACTATAGCTTTGTGGTACAGTTTAAAGTTGGGGAAAGTAATTCCTCCCATTTTCTTTTCCCCAATGATTGGTTTAGCTATTCGAGGGTGTTTATTGTTCCAAATGAATTTCAAAAGTGCCTGATCCACTTCTTTGAAGAATGTCATGGGTATCTTTAGAGGGATCACATTAAATCTGTAAAATGCTTTGGGGAGTATTACCATTTTAATGATGTTAATCCTGCCAATCCATGAGCAGGGTATGTGCTTCCATTTCCGCGTGTCCTCTCTTATTTTTTGGAGCAGAGTTTTATAGTTTTTTTGTATAGGTCCTTCACATTTTTGGTCAAGTTGATTCCAAGATATTTGAGTTTGTGTGGCACTATTGTGAATGGGGTTGTTTTCTTAATGTCCATTTCTTCCTTATTACTATTGGTGTATAGAAAGGCCATTGATTTTTGTGTGTTAATGTTGTAGCCTGCCACCTTGCTATATGAGTCGATTGTTTCTAGAAGCTTTTTCGTAGAGACTTTAGGGTTTTCTAGGTAGAGTATCATGTCATCTGCAAACAGCAAGATAGACCACTGGCAAAATTAACAAAGAAAGAGAGAAACTTGATAACTCTTATTAGGAATGAAAAAGGAGAGATTGCTACAGATATGGTAGAGATCCAAAGGGTAATCAGAAACTACTTTGAGAAACTCTTTGCCACTAAAAATGAAAACCAGGAAGAAATGGATAAATTCTTGGACTCTTATAATCTTCCACAGCTGAATGAAGAGGATGTAGCATATCTAAACACACCCATGACTATTGAGGAAATTAAGAAAGTAATCAAATGTCTGCCCAAAAACAAAAGTCCAGGCCCAGATGGATTTACTAATAAATTCTTTCAAACCTTTCAAGAGGAACTTCTACCAATCCTGGCAAGACTCTTTCATGAAATCGAAAAAACAGGAACACTTCCAAATAGCTTTTATGAAGCCAACATCACCTTGATACCTAAACCAGACAGAGATGCTACCAAAAAAGAAAATTACAGAACAAAATCGCTGATGAATACAGATGCAAAGATCCTCAACAAAATCCTGGCAAATAGGATTCAATGCCTCATTAAGAAGATCATCCACTATGATCAAGTAGGTTTCATCCCAGGAATGCAAGGCTGGTTTAACATCTGTAAATCTATCAACATAATACACAACATCAAGAACAAGAAAAATAGAAATCACATGATCATATCAATAGACGCAGAGAAAGCATTTGATAAGGTCCAAAACCCATTCTTGATCAAAATTCTCAGCAAGATGGGAATGAAAGAACTTTTCTCAATATTAAGGCCATCTACCACAAACCAGAGGCAAATATTGTCCTCAATGGAGAAAAACTGAAAGCCTTCCCTCTAAATTCTGGCACAAGACAAGGCTGTCCTCTCTCACCACTCCTATTCAACATAGTACTGGAAGTACTTGCTATAGTGATTAGGCAAGAAAAAGATATCAAGGGAATCCAGATAGGAAAGGAAGAAGCCAAGGCCTTGTGAGATCTTCCCAGAGCGAAGGAACCAAGAAAGGAAACCAAGAGGAAGAAATAAAGGAATAAAGCGATTAACCCTTTTTAGACTGGCAATTATTCAAGAACTCTGGAAATTAATGTGTGTCACCCCCTTGAGAAACTGAAGCTGCTGGAAACATCGGCCCAGACACTGGAAGGAGAATCTTGATCCAGCCCCTCTGTCAATTTTGGAGCCTCAGAGGGATCCCTCTAGTTGCCCCATGCAGGAGCTTTTCTGCTAGACCAGGACAACTTATCTAAAGTTCCAAGAGCTCCAGAATATTTATTGAAATGGGCTTTCTGGGGCAGAGGTGGTCAGCAGGCAATGCCTTTAAACCATCTTTTTCTGGTTTTCTTTAAAAACTATTTCCATAGGAAGGAGGCAGAACTGGAGTGGAGATATTGTTTACTTTTTGTTTGTTTTGTTGTTGTTGTTTTACTGCCATACCTGGCGGTACTCAGGATTTATTCCTGACTTTACCTTCAGGGATCATTCCTGGAGGGCTCAGGGGACCATATGGGATGCTGAGGATAGGACTCAGATCGACTGTGTTCAAGTCACACAATACACTCTGTACTATCGCTGTGGCCTCCTGGAGTGGTGATAAAATCCTCCTAAATTATTATGAAGGGAAATGTCTCAACAGAACTTTTCATGAACTTATTCTCCCAAGATTATGAGAACACAGTCCACAGTCCCGAAGCTTAAAAGGGGCTCGAACAACAGAATGAGGGTGGGAGGTTACACCACTTGCCTTGCTCCTATACCACTTATGGTCCCCTGAACACAAGGAGAACTGACTCCTGATCTCAACATCAGGAATAATCCCTGAGCATCACCAGGTGTGGCTCAAAAAAAAAAAAAAAAAAAACATGAAGTTCTCTCTATTCTAACACCAGAAGTACAAAACCCAGGTTATCAGACCCCTCAAAGTTTCTTCCCAGGACTGAAGAGGGAACCATTCCTTGACTGGTTCAGATGGCTGGGGTGGAAATGGAAGTATGGGGGTGGAGGGCCCTTTAGTGTTTTGGGACTATTTCTGTGACTTCCCTTCTGAGCCAGAAAAACAAACTGGTCATTGGATTTAGGAACCAACCAAATAATCCAGAATAACCTCAATTTAAGATACATCTGAAAAGATGCTTTTCCAAGTAATTTTATACTCCCAGATTCTAAATGGGAGGCTATAGACATAGAGTAGGGACAGTGGAGAGAGGCAGTAAATAAGCCATCATTCAACCTAAAAGCACTGAGTTAATAGGAGTCACAATTATTGTGTATTTTGTTATCAGGTTATCATTGGCTGCATCATTGTTCAAAATTGTATTGTCACTAAGTAGAATTTGCTCATTGTGAGCTACTAAAATAGGTAATTATGAAACCTAGAGCAAAAGAGACTCCATTTTGTCCACCCAATATTAAATTTCCATTTAAGGCTAACAAGGCTAAGTTTCCATTTAAGGGCTAAGTTTCTATGCCAACAATAATAACGCAGACCCCCAAGGCTGCTGTAAACCATAATATACCGCTATAGACATCTAGCCATAAAAAGACATGATAAAATACCCTTGACAACAGCCAATCGACTGAAAGGCCAAGACTTACCGCTTCTAGCCCTATATAACCTTGCTTGTGACAAGACCTCAAAGAAAGGATCACCTCCTACCAGAGATGGCCCTGGTTGGCTAGTTTGTTGGCTGATGGAATAAAGCTTTGCTTTGCTTTATTTCAATTGTGTGGTCTCATCCTTCAACTCCAGTCCCTAACAGGTATTACCAAATCTAGCCATTCTGAAGAACAACTGCCCCAGGGAAAGAAGAACAGAGACCTAGAGCCTTCGACCTGTCTTTGAGTCACATTCTATAGCTGAAGGCAAAGTATGGCTTCCCAGAAGCTACTGTGCCAAATGAATTCAAAAATGCACATATATACATGTGCTCCAAAATGCTGAAAATAGGACCCAATATCTGCTGTCTGCTAGGCACAGGGCTGAGTCAGGAGCTCTGGGGAAGTTTACGCCCTAGATGAGAGGACACCTTTGTATCTCATTTCTGCTGGCACAAAGCCTGCTTCATATCTGAAGCCTGATAGTGTTGAATAAATAGGAGAGTAAAAATAAATCATTCCCAATCAGTAAGGCAATTATGGCCACACAGAGAAACATCTCTGTAATAAGAAGATAGGATTTACTAGAGCAAAACAGATTAACACTCTGACTCATTCACTATTGTCTTGAGTGAGAGAAAAAAAATTCCCTGAAAGGAAATCTTTGATTAAAAAAAAAAGTAATCATAAATCTCCCTTTATCGTTTTTGTTAAAATATCACTAAGATACCTATTTACACAGCTATATTCCTTCTGGAAGGAGTCCACCATGACTGAAGTTACAATTATTCAAAGTGAAAAGAAAATTTTGTCTAAGTATTCTGACTGCTAGTTTCACAGACATGATTATCATGTAACTATTAATTGAATGGTATTGACATATCACTTCTTGAAATTGTTTCTAAAGAATGATTTCAATGAATCTATGCTCTTCTTTTTATTTTCTTTTTTGGTTTTTGGGTCACACCCGGCAGCGCTCAGGAGTTACTCCTGGATCTACGCTCAGAAATCACTCCTGGCAGGCTCGGGGGACCATATGGGATGCCGGGATTCAAACCACTGTCTTCCGCATGCAAGGCAAATGCCTTACCTCCATGCTATCTCTTCGGCCCCGAATCTATGCTCTTCAAATTTGATTCTTCAGTCATTGAATTTCTCATTCTTAAGCTATTACAATTTTATGCTTTGATTTGTTTGGGGCTTGTTTTTTGAGGGGGTGCATGGCATGTCCGACAGGTCTCGGGGCTACTCCTGGCTCTGTGCTCAATGATCGCTCCTCATAAAACTCAGAGCACTATACGGATTGCTTGGAATTGAATTCCGTTGGATGCTTGTAAGGCAAATATCCTACCTGCCATACTATCTCTCTAGCCCCAAATTCTTACCATTTATAACCATTAATATAACTCGTTTATTTAAAAAATGATAATATAACTCATTTATTCAACTTGGCTCACAGCCACAGCACCAAGAGTTCAAATATAATAATATATAATATATGCATTATATTGACATATAATGACTATGCAGTTGAGTGACCTGTGTGTTCCTGAAAAAAGGGAACTGGGAGGAGAATTAACCAAATAATCCATAATGGGGCTGTGGTGCCCCAAAATAAAGTTAGGCTGCTATTAATGAAAGAAAGACAAATAGGCACAAAAAATTAAAAAAAAAAAAAACATGAAAAAATGTTCCACGTCACTAATCATCAGGAAGATGCAAATCAAAACAACAATGAGGTATTACTTCACACCACAGAGAGTGGTACACATCACAAGGAACAAAAACAACCAGAGCTGTAGAGCTGTTTGTGGATGTGGGGAGAAAGGAGAAAGGAACTTCCTCACAGCTGGTGGGAATGTCGACTGGTGGGAATGTCGACTGGTCCAGCCTTTATTTAGACAACAATATAGACATTGCTCAAAAAGAAAAGCTTGAAATAAAAAATTTAGAAGAAATGAGGAGCTACTTTAAAAAAAAAAAAGCTTTCCTCCCCTTAGATAATACCTATGTAACCATGAACAGACTTTTGGCAGAAATATGGAATACCAAGTTGCTACTGGTGAGCATTAGTGATGGGACCAGAGGGATAGCACAGCGGTAGGACATTTGCCTTGCACGTAGCCAACCCAGGACAAACCTGGTTCAATTCCCAGCATCCCACATGGTCCCCTGAGCCTGCCAGGAGTGATTTCTGAGCACAGAGCCAGAGTAACTCCTGAGCGCCAGAGTGTCTGACCCAAAACCCACCCCCCCCAAAAAAGTGAGAAACCTGGTATTAAATTTTTTTCTTTGTCTTTTGGGCCACACAATCCTCAGGGTTTATTTCCTAGCTTTGTGCTCAGGAATTACTCCTAGAGGGCTCAGGAAACCATATGGGGCGCTGATGATCTAACACGGGTCAGTCACCTACAAGGCAAGTGTCTTACCTGCTGTAGTATTGCTCCAGCCCCTAGTGTTGAAATTTAAGAAAGTAAAATCTTCCTTACATAGTAACAGAAATCTTGGCAAACTCACCTGCATTTATGTAATAAGAAAAGAGAAGAGAAAATAAAATAAAAGAAGAAAATAGAATAGAAGAGAAAAAAGAAGAAGAAGAGAAAAGAAAAAAGAAAGAAAGAAAGAAAGAAAAGAAAAGAATGGTCGTGGGGAAGAGGGAGATTTGGGACATTGGTGATGGGAATGTTGCACTGGTGAACAGGGGTGTTCTTTACATAACTGAAACCCAACTACAACCATATTTGTAAATCAAGGTGTTAAATAAAGATATTAATAAAAAAAGAAAGAAAAAATGTTCACCAAACCAATTTTTTGTGTCTGCAAAGGGGCAACCTAGAGTGGTGAATGGAAATTTGAGGACACTGGTGAAAAGAAAGTCACACTGATGGTGGGATTGATTTTTGAAAATTTAGTTCTTGAAACAAGGATTAAGTTGTCCTTTATTATGAACAACTTGGTAAATCAATGTGTTATAATAAATTTTAAAAAACAGGATTTTTTTCAAAATCACGTATTTCAAATTCACTTTTATTCTAATCTAAAGTACATGTTAAAAATGTAACAAATTAGATTATACCATTTATTTGGGTTTTGTTAATACTTATTTGAACAGATGTAAATTTTATAAGTTTGAATCTAGAGTTAAATATTAAAGATTGTTGAGAGAGAGAAATAAAGAGAGAACTCAGAAACAATGAGATAAGACATATTGCTTAGATAATTTCCAAAGGAAGTATTGAAAGTGCATCTTGGATTTTTCTTGCTTCTATTGTAAAATGTAAGAAAGAGAAATTGAGGAAATAATTCATAAATATAAAGGCATCAGATTTGACTATTTGAAATGTTCTTATTTCCCCCATATCAAAAGATACCAGTATCTTAATTTATTAATTTACTACTAAGATAATCCAAGGTCCAGTGAAACCTGGCTGGTCAACCTTTGCTAATACTTAAAAAATGTAAGTCAGTATATTCAGTCACACATCAGGGTTTCTAAATAAATTAAGTGTTTTAAGATTAAGGGTGTTACAATCCCCTCAAAACTCCCAAAAGAGAGATAGTCTAATCTAACAAGAGACATTTTTCTTTCCTTCTGGAGTGATTTCCACAGATACAAGGAAGAAACTACAAGGTTCTTGAGAAAGTGAATCTGGTGGTAACACTGCCACTTATGAGATAAGGTGTATATGAGAGAAAAGTGTTAGACACCTAATATTTTACAGACAAAAAAAAAAAAAAGCTTGGTGAAACACCCTTCAAAACAGATCATACTACAAAATAGACAATAATCCTGTGCTTGATCTTAAACCAAGTGAATGAAAACCTCTGAAGTGGGAAGTGGACCCCAACATTTAATGGCTATCCAAGAAAAATGAAGGAAAAAATTTCTTTGGGAAGAATATTATCATTTACTTCAAATGTTAGAAAGATGATATAGTCATCATGAATATGTAGTAGTTTTTCTTGGTAGCTCCTCTAAACCCAAATTAAGATCAATGAGTAAAGATCATAGATTTTTACCAAATCAAAGGCATAACTTTTTAGCACTCACTGCTAGGTGCTCCCTAGTGAGAAAACAAGCTCTTTAATAAATAATAGTTTTAAGTAGAGACTAAAGGGCTATCCATCAGAAAACTTGTAGGCTAATCTTGAATGGAAAAAAAAAAGTTTTAAGTAGCATATTGGTATTGTATCCTCCCACTACTTCCAAGAATCTATTATTTGTAACTGCAATGCCAGCATATTTCCCTGAAAAAAAAATTGCACCTGGGAGTGTAAATGACAAGGTAGGTTGTAAAATAGTTACCCACTAGCTAGCCACAGAAGAATTAATTCACAAGAACATGAACAATCATTTCTTCGAAGGTGATGATTGCTTTAGTTAATTAACCTTCATCTGTTCACTGTTGAAATCCATCCATCAATCAAATACCTTCTTTTCAAGATGGTTGTGATGAATAAGCAAAATTGAAACAGGATAATTAATTGATTTAGACAGACTACTACTTAAACATACATATGCAAGCTTTAACTTTAACCAGTTTTTGTAAAGCAGTCGAAAAAACACTAAACTGATAGCTTCTCGTGCATACATTTTGCTGTGACTTACAGCCTAATAGTGTCTGACCCTTTTAAGTCTGGGACACAACTACTCTACAGAACCATTAGTTTCTATGGCTCTAATGGTATTTAGCAAAGTTTTCTTGACTTAGATCAGTTTTATAATTTATATTCCATTAGTAAAGTCAAACAGGTCAGGAGGAGATAGTAGTTGTGAAAGGTATTACTGTTAGCAACTAAAAACTATGGGAGATTATCCAAATATTAAGATTTCATGAGGATTATTTGAGATTGTGTGGTTACTATGGCCCAAAAAGAATCATTAAGCCTGGTTTCCTTTTTTGTGGCTACCACAGTTTGGGAATCCTACAATTTTCACAATTGCTCGGATTCACTCTTGGCTTTGGCAATGGGAAAAGGTGATGGAGTAGTAAAAATATGAATCTCTTTAGACCTGAACCCATAAAGTTAATTGAAGTAAACAGCAATGGAGCACTTCAAGATTTAGACCTCAAAGGAGTCTTGAATGATAGGATGCCAATGGCAAGGGGAAAAAAATCTAAATAAATGGGTCTACATCAAACTGAAAAGTTTCTGTACAGCAAAAGTAAGATGGGCTAAAATTAAGACAACTAATTGATTAGGAGAAAATATTTTCACTCAACTCATTAAATAAAAGGTTAATGTCTAGGACATATAAACTACTCACAAATGTTAATAGCACAACACCTAAAAACTCCATCCAAAAAATGGAAAGATGAAATGAACAGACACTACTGAGGATGGCAAATTAGCACATGAAAAAAGGCACATATTAAAAATATGGAGAACAGGGGCCTGAGTGGTGGCGTAAGAAATAAGGTGTGTCTGCCTTGCAAGCGCTAGCCTAGGACGGACTGCAGTTCAGTCCCCTGGTGTCCCATATGCTTCCCCCAAGCCAGGAGAAATTTCTGAGAGCATAGCCAGGAGTAAGTAACCCCTAAATGTCAAATTGGATATGCCCCCCAAAAAAATATGGAGCATAATTTGTGTTGGTGGGAATGTGGTGAAAAATGAACTCTCGTCCACTGCTAGTGAGACTGCTGCCTGGTTTGACCCCTATGGAAAACAGTATGGAGGGTTCTTAATAAATTAAGAATCTATCTACCATATGACTCATCAATCCCACCTTTGGGTATCTACTCTCAGGACAGAAAAACACTGATCCAAAGGATGCATATACCCTGCTATTCATTACAGTGCTCAATACAATAACTAAGACTTGGAATCAATCTAGATGTCTAACAACAGATGAGTGGATCATGAAGATGTGATATATACATATATATATGTATATATAATATATATAAAATAGAGAACACGAGATAGCTGGAAGGAATGATGCAGTCATGCAACTTGCTGCAACATGGATAGAACTGGAAGATATTAAGTTAAATGAAGTAAGCCAGAGAGGATAAATAATACCATTTATATATGGTATTTAGAATAACTGCATGAAGAAATGCAATGGTTTAAATGCATAAATGGAGTTGTCAAGAACATTCTAGACCACAGAGTATAGTGAGAAGAAAAGAAATTGAATGGAAGAGGAGAAACACAAATATAAAAGAATGGGGGACAGGAGCCAAGAGGTCTCAGGTACATTGGTGGATTTAATAAAGGGCAGAACTAAATATCCAAGCCAGAGTCAACAATAATGAAATCATAAGACCCAAATTTTAACAATCAAAACTTAATATGGGCCTGTCATTCTGGCAGACCGAGGCATGGGATGCACTCTGAAAACATTGATGGAGGAAGTTTGGTACTGATGGTGATTTGACCCTGAAACATTGTATGTCTGAACCTAATTGTGAAGGACTTTGTAAATCATAACGGTTTTAATAAAAAATAAATAAATCTCAGAACTTGTGATGATGTTTTAGTTAAATACAAAGGATCTGACTATTAGAACTTTATCTTTTCAAACTTAAAAGGTATTGTGCTAAAAAATAAAATATAAGTTGATCCTAATAAATATTAAGTATATTCTTAGATTTGAGTAAATATAATCTTATGGTTAATTCTACTAACTTGCATCAGTTGTATAAACAATATAATTGTTCCTGAGACCAAAATAAACATTAAAAGAAGAATCTTTTTACATCAAGGTGCTACATTTGAAGGCTTATTTGACAAGACACTTGCAGATAATATTTAGGCTTACTTATTTTAATAAATAGGAGCCAGTATCCTGACTATACCACGAATACATTTAACAGTAGAGGCTGATTTAATTAGTGCATAAATACGTTTTCTATATTTTTGTTTTGTTTTTTAATAAATAACTTATTTAAGCATCATGTTTTCTGTATTAAAAGCAAAATTTAATGCATCTCTAACACTCCCAACCTGACACAGAGTCCCACACTCCTTGTGGTGAGTGTTCTCACGTCTTGTTTTGCTTCATGCTATTTCATCCTGCATGCTCTTCCTTCTTCTACAATATAGCCCTTCCTTAGCCATCAACTATCATCACCACTGGTGAGTGAAATCCTGATCAATAGCAACCCTTTAGTGTGTGGAATCTCCCAGCCTGGATCATGTATCTGTGGGTTATAATCATCTGGAAATGATTTATCTAGTCTTCAGTATCTCACAAAGCACTTTTCCTGTAGGGTCAGTCATGCAATGTTCTGAAGGCAAAGAATGGGTTGTATCAACATTTATTTATTTGGGAAGTGGAGAGAATTGGGCCATACCTGGAAATGCTGAGGATCTATTTTTGGGTCTTTACTAAAAGGGCCAGTTGGAGTCAGAGATTGCACTAGAGTTGACCACATACAAAGCAAGTGCTTAAACCCCTGCATTCTTTCTCAGGCCATTCAACAATATGTGTGTGTTACGCAAGGAAGTTTTTATTGAAACTTATTCAGAAAGGTGTGATGGTAGAGAAAGGCAGAAATATATGTTTAGGACAGAATACAAGCCTCTCCATAGTGGAAATAATCCAGCAAAGAAACAGACAAACAAGTGAGATATATGTTCAAGGGAAACCCTGGATTTCAACAACGTTTTATCACAATGTCTTGGGCATAGTCATTGTTCAGTTAGTATTTAAATTAACTAAAATATTAATGGAAAATTTTAGGTTTGCATTAGTACAACTAAAAGGAATTATCAAAAATGGTCATTTCATGAATAATTCCAATAATTATTGATGTCTAGCATTGTCATATAAAACTGGAAAGGCTCCCTGCTTAGGGAGGCAACTTGACCTTTATTATTGTTTAAAATTCACAAACAAAATAGTTTTATTTTAAATTTTCATATAATACACACTATAGGAATTACATATGTAAAATCAACTCAGTGAATTTTAAAATGCTTTATGTGGGGCCAGAGCAATAGGACAGAAGGTAAGATGCTATCCTAGCCTTCAGACTAACTGAATTCAGTCCCTGGCATTCCATACAGTCCCCCTGAGTTCTACTGAGTAGTCCCTGATTGGTGGTGAGAATGTTGCACTGGTGAAGGAAGGTGTTCTTTATATGACTGAAACTCAACTACAATCATATTTATAATCAAGGTGTTTAAATAAAGATATTAATAAAAAAAAACTAGGCAACAACAACAAAAAAGAGTAGTCCCTGATCACTAAACCAGTAGTAAACCTGGAACACTTCCAAACAAAATAATTAATAGATAAAATTCTATAGGCACATAAAAAATGACCAGGAGCACACCAAAATGTTGATAACAGGGTTACCTTGAATCAGGAAATGATAGACAAATTTGTTTAGTCATTCATTTTCATCTTTTCAAATTATTTACAATGGTTATATTAATTTTATAGCAATGATAAAAAAAGTTATTTGAAGATATTTATGTAAGTACTTACTACTTACAAGTAGTAGATTTATATCATTATAAATGTTCCTTTATTTTGGTAGGATTATGTCCCAGAAAACCCATCCTATGGTTTTTAGCACACTTACCCTGTTGAATGAACAGCATACCTTAAATGTGAACAGAATCCACTTGAACCATTCTACAGACTGAGAAAAGTCACCTAGAAAAGGCGATTTTATAACAAAGTTTTGACTATATTTTTTAATTTGTTGCAGATTGTATTAATGGAAACAAGTGTACTGCTATAAACCTGGTGGGTGTGTGGTTTGCTGGACCCCAAAACTCACAATATTTCACACCTCCAGCTGTCGCCCTCTCCACCCAGCATCTAAAGTAACCCCAGCAAAGAATACCAACCCCATTCAAAATATGGTTTCTATTGAACTTAAATCGCTTTCACACCATGGTAAGGTTAAGCAAACCCCAAAAAAGCAAATCAAAGACATGTATCTATCTCTTATTATTATCTATCTCTTCATCAGAAGTGGACCCAGAATCTAGAACAAAATGACAATATTCTCCAAATGTTATGCTTGAGCTGGATCAATGCCTATTAATCGTGCATCTTATTGACCTTTCCCCTTATTTTCTAAAGATAAAAATAAACAACAGTCAGAAAATTAAAGTGAAGAAATCAGCCCTAGACAATTGCCAGAAAGGATTGTTGGTAACAAACAGGTGGTTATAATCTTTTCCAAACTATAGCTGGTTTTCACCAAAATGCCTGTGAGATTGAAGTCCCTGTAGACCTTTAAGTAAAGTGGCCAATGTTTCTGAGCATCATGATAATCACTACAAATCCCTATGAACCAATTCTCACATAGCACAAGCACTTTGATCGCTGCAGGAGTATAATGGGGCCTTGAGAGCAAAAAGCAACACGCTATTCATGGACCTATAAATCAAGTCTCCTAGTTGTGCTGCTGCAGAGATTACAAATTTACAAGAAAAGATTAGGTGTTGCTTTTGCGGATTTATTTTTCTTTCAGAGCCCAGGTTACAGTTGTGAGCTAATGAACAGTAGGGTGTAAAATAAAACTAAAAATATAAATCTACAAGTTGGTGAGACAGCCCCAAGCACCATATTTCTATGCCCTTAGGTGTATGGGTCTGATGAAGCAGGGTAGTGGAGGAGCAATAATACCATCCAGTGAATTAAAGTTTCATTCGAGTTAGTCTGCTTTTAGCTCATGGCTTTTCTCTGTCATGAGTCTCTCTGTCATGTGCTCTATTCTCTTCAGAACCCCAAGCCAGACTTTTCTTTATTCCCTAGAACCATTTCCACCAGGGAGGGGGAAGGTTTTGTAATCTAGGTGGGCTTTTACATCTCAAAGGAAGAGGTTAGGGGGAAAAAAAGATGGCAGAAGGATTCACGTACAAAAGAGCACATAGAATTTTGTGAATTATTTTAGCTACTTGCCTTGTACCATTTCAGTGTGTAAAGAAAACCTTTAAAAGTCTAGTCTTGAACTAGACTAGTAGCTTCAATTTATTTGACTTATCACCTCCTAAAAAAAAATCACAAAGCACCTTCACGCCTAAAGATGCCTTCATTACTACTGTCTTCCAGTCCCTGCATGGTTCCAGTGACCGTTACCAGAGGGATCAATCATTATGAGGAACACCAGTCAATCCCAACAGTCTACCATACAGGACATTATTTCATTAGGTACCTCCCTCTCTCCTTTCCTGCTAGTCAGGGTATTACTTTTGGGGAAGGAGCCGCTCAGATCAGAGCCCACCTTAAGCACATAGGTCTGGGGGTACGGCCACGGACAGAATCCTGGCTTCAGAGTCTTCTTTCAAGCTACTGTTGACTAACCCAATATAAGAATTAGTTCATGGGACCATTTTTACTTCATAAAATCAGTAAGATTTAAGAAGATAGTTAAGGGGCCAGGAAGGTGGCGCTAGAGGTAAAGTGTCTGCCTTGCAAGTGCTAGTGTAGGACGGACTGCAGTTCGATCCCCCAGCATCCCATTTGGTCCCCCCAAGCCAGGGGCGATTTCTGAGCGCATAGCCAGGAGTAACCCCTGAGTGTCAAATGGGTGTGACCCAAAAACCAAAAGCAAAAAAAAAAAAAAAAAAAGGTAGCTAAGAAGAATTACTATTATGAAGAACAGTCGAGAAATTCCAAACCACCAGTAAGCTACCTTCTCCATCTATTATCTATCTACTTCTGAACAAGAATGAATTCATTTCCTCACTAATAACTCTCTCCACACATAGGGAAACATAGCTGCTGACCAGCTTCATCTGGCATTCAATGTCAGGATGAAAGTAGTAGTATTTAATGCTACTATTAATCTGTTTCAATAGTGGAAATGCAAAGACACTAAAACTTCTTGAGTTCAGCAATTCTTTTACCACAGCTTATGTCTGGATTGTAAATGAGTACAAATTCTTCTCTCTGAATAGGCTATTCCTTTAACCTAAGTTCTCTTTTAAAAATATATAAAAGATAAAAATACCCAGATATAATAGAGATGAGGATTGGAATGATCAGCCCATGATATGAAATATGAAGTGATTGGTGAGTGCAGTCAGAAATATAACAACATTAACAACCTGACATAACAATGGTAGTGAGTGAAATAGAATGCCTGTCTCCAAGATAGGTAGGGGATGGGGGAGGAGAAAGATGAGGAGCATTGGTGGTGGGAAGATTGCACTGGTGAAGGAGGGATGTACTTTTTCTAACTGAAACCCAACTACAAACATGTTTGTAACCATGGTGCTTAAATAAAGATATTATTAAATAAAATAAAAGCTCCTGAGTGCAGGATCTTACAGTAGGGCAGCAGCTGCCTCCCTAGCCTAGCAAAAAATAAGAATAAATAAATAAATAAAAATAAAAGTATATTTAAAAAAAGTTGGCTTTTTAAAGACTATTACATGTCTTTTCTAGTTTAAATAAAGAGAGTCGAGGGAATAAAACAAGTGGCAACCAAAAGAAAGCCATTTGTCAATGCCTTTGTGATCAAAATTTAGTGTAACACAACACAGCAAAAAAGAATATTATATTCCCAGTCATGAAAAATTTCAGGATCAAAGAAATATGTCAAAGGGTATGGGCATTTGCCGTGCATGCAGTTAACCTGAGTTCAATCCCCAGCACCCTATATGGTGCCCTGAGGACTGCCAAAAGTGATCCCTAAGTGCAGAGCCTGGAGTAAATTCAGATCACACAAGTGTCGTCCCCCCCCCCAAAATACCCAAACAAACAAACAAACAATAAAAGACCAGCAAACAATCCTTTCAAAAGAAACTTCGATGAAAGCAAATCTATCCTTCCTAAGAAGAGTGTTTCAGATATTTTGCTTCAAATTATAGATAGGTTGGCTGTGTTTGATATTATGAAATACATCCATTCCCAAGCACTAGTGTGTTTGTGTGGCTTTGTGATGGAGTCTTCTACAGTTGAGTTTCTGTAATTGTTTATCACAAAAAAGGGACTTGAAATACTATGAATATAAAATTGCTTGCCTTGTAAGTTTTAGCTCACTCTCACCAAATATCCATATTTGATGAAAGAGTCCTCTCAACTTCTTGAGGAAAAAAAAAAATCCAGAGATGCTCTTCTTAGCCTCTTTTTCAATCCCTTACCCATCAGAATGCCAATGCAATACAATATGAAGAGAGACAGAAAATAACCACTTTCACTTGCCTTATTGCTTCTGTTTTTCCCAATTCAATTTCCCTTTTCCAGAAATGAGACAATAAGTTATGCAAACAACTGAACCTCAGTGACTCGAGTGCCTGCCATGACATAACTCTCAGATGGGCAACTCTGTCCAGATTTGTAAGATTCTTGTGGTAAAATGAATTATAGTTGGATTTTCTTCATGTTTCACAGTCAAATATTCATTTCCATCAATGATTCCCAGCCAGTGGATTTCAAACACAAAATTTAAAAAATGTGTGGTTAAATCAGCAGAGTTTTGCCAAGTTTTTTCTTCAGCCAAGGAAGGATTTAGAGTAAAGAAGGTTTTATACTATCAGCACCATTTCACAAAAATAAAAGACACATTTAAAACCAAAGGAGGAGGCAATATATTATCTCAAGTTCAAAACAAAAAGGGCTGGTCATCATTCCTGGTGATTCTCAACAAGAGTCTCTGCCCACTGACTGTATCAGCCTAAATTCAGAGAGGAAAGAGAATGCTCTGATTACTTCTCAAAGAGTTAAATGAAAAGATTTTCAGCCAAGAGACTATTTACAGAGGTGTGGGCAAGATTTTTTAAATTCCAGCAAGGGATGGTGAATTATCCAGAGAGGAGCTACAACAAGAAGCCAAGATTTCTTCGTAGGCCTGAAGAATGAGGAAAAGCAAATGTTTCAAAGCCATCTCGGAGTTGAACAAAGACAGCCACTGTTAGAAACAGGATCAAGAAGGAGGCACCAAGAAGTGCTTTTTCATCCTGTCTGAACCCAACAGGAAGTCAGGGGGCTAAATGGCCACAGGTGTTTTATATATATATATATATTCACTTTTGGTCACAATAAAAATTAGTGTGTATATATATATATACACACTAATTTTTATTGTGACCAAAAGTGAATAACAAATCTTTTACAGTAATATTTAAGGTACATAGTGACAATGAATCAGGGACATTCCCACCACCAGGGTTGTCCTCCCACCACCCCTTTTCCCAGCATGTGTCCCATATCTTCCCCTTTTGCCCCCCAGAGTGCTAGTGTAACTGTTCCCCTCTGTATATAACTTGTTGTAGAGAGGGTATCGATTCTGTTGTTGTTGACTTTGGGTTTGGTGTTTAAGTCTGATCATTTTTTACATATAGCTGTTTGGTCCTGGTACCGTTCATTTTTATTTCCCCCCTCAATTCATAAGGCAGAACAAGATGATTCAAGTTGTGTGGATCTGCTGGAAGAAGAAAGAAGAAAGAAGAAAATAGGAGAAAGAAGGAAGAAGAAGGAGGAGGAGGAGAAAAAAAAATAAGGAGAAAAAGAAATAAAAACAAAAGAAGTGCTGGTGTGGCAAGGTTTTGTGCTCCCCCTTATTTATTTATTTATTTATTTTGCATAGACACAGTAAGTATTGGGGAACAGATCAGGTGAAACTGGAGAGATAGCAGTGATAGGGTGTTTGCCTTGCACGTGGCCAATCCATGGCCAATCCATCCATCAAACTGACCAGTTTGATCCCCCAGGATCACATATGGTCCGAGACCACCAGGAGCAATTTCTGAGCACAGAGCCTGAGTGCCACAGCAGGTGTGGCACAAAAACAAACAAACAAACAAACAAAACACAGATTTAGATTTTAAAAAAAGTGGAGGAGGATTAAGGTCAGGGTGAAAAGGGATTAGGGTGTGGGTCCTCAAGCACAGATTGGTATATTCTGTTGAGGAGGACTAGGACCTGACAGAGATGGGGGGATTTTTTTTTCATTTAAATTGTAGGAAAATTACAAGACATTTTATTTTAAGACATAATATGGCTAGTAATTATGTGCTTGATATATTTGTCAATTAATGACTCAATATTCAATACCAAGGCATCAAGTGGTACTCAGATAGACAACTTGTCCCAGTACTTTATTTTTATCACAGAGGCACAAAATTAGAACCCACTCTCTACATTCTCACTTTGTCTGGAACATTTTGAGTAAATTAAGAATGCTAAAATATAACAGTTTCTAATGCTTCCAACTGATTTCCCCTGGCCCATAGTTTCCTAAATGGGCTGTACTTTTGGCATCCTGGGGGTCATTTTAAATAATATTGGTATCTGGCACATGAACCAAATGTTCTGCTGTTTAGTATGAGGTGGAACTTGTCCTAGGAAGTTTTTTAATTTTATTTATTCATTTATTTATTTATTTGAATTTTGGGCCACACCCGTGACGCTCAGGGGCTGCTCCTGGCCATTCACTCAGAAATCGCTCCTGACTTGGGCGATCATATGGGACACCGGAAGATCAATCCTCGGTCCTTCCTAGGCTAGTGCAGACAAGGCAGACACCTTACCATTTGTGCCACTGCTCTTGTCCCATGTCCTAGGAATATTTTTAAATTCAAATTTTGTTATTAAAGTTTAACATTTAAGAAAAGCTAAGAAAGTGGTGTCCTTACATCTTGCATAAGTATGACATATCAGTCACAATCAATGAATCCAATATTGATAGATATTTTCTTTTTTTTTTTTTTTTGTGGTTTTTGGGTCACACCCGGCAGTGCTCAGGGGTTATTCCTGGCTCCAGGCTCAGAAATTGCTCCTGGCAGGCACGGGGGACCATATGGGATGCCGGGATTCGAACCGATGACCTCCTGCATGAAAGGCAAACGCTTTACCCCCATGCTATCTCTCCGGCCCCTGATAGATATTTTCTAAATAAAATCCATATTTTATTCAGGTTTTTTTTTTTTTGAGATTTTACCTTAGGTTCTTTTTTCTGCTCAAGGACCTCACCCCGAATGCCATAATACATGTTTTCAGTACATTTTCTTAAGCAACTCTTTTGACAATGGTCAGTTCTCAACTACATCTGATGCTGATGGTCTTGGTGTGCTAGAGAGTCCTGATATTTTGTACACAAAATGCTCACTAAAAATTATTTTATACAAAATATCTCAACTGGGTTCCATGTCATGTTTTTCTCACTATTAGACTTCATCAAATGATGTGTGAAGAGGAAGACAATCAAAGTCGATTATTCCCAACACGTGCTAATGAGCATGTTTTGCCATCATGACTTATCACTTATTACTGTTTTTGTTTGTTTGTTTGTTTTTGGTATTGGGCCACACCTAATGATGCTCAGGGGTTACTCCTGGCTATGCACTCAGAAATCAATCCTGGCTTGGGGACCATATGGGACGTCAGGGGATCAAACCCTGGTCCATCCTAGGCTAGCACATGCAAGGCAGACACCTTACTCCCTGCACCACTGCTCTGGCCCCAACACCTATCACTGTTATTATCACTTATCACATATCACTTATGACTTATCACTGTTAGTGCTGACCTGAGAGCCCTGGATGAGAAATGCAATCTATTTATTGGGTAAATTTACTCTTCCCCTTTTCATGCTGTGTTTTTGGAAGAAAATTACTCAGCATAGTCCACACTTAAGGAGACATAAACTATGTCCTGAGGTCCAAGAGCTTCTACAATGATCTGGAACTCTTCTGGCATAGGAGCTTAGTCTACTCTCTCCAATTATTTGCTTACTCGAGCATTTGTTCCTATGAGCATATACACATGGATATTTATTTCATACCCCAGATTATATTTTAATGCTTTGTTACATAAATTTGAGGCATTTGAAACTCCAACTTCTTCTCACTGGGTCTTGAACTACTTCAGTTGGCTCTTGTCTCTTTGAGATACCTCATCTTTGTGACTTTTTGTCACTGTAAAATGCTCTAGGCTCATCTTTATGACTTATTTAATCAATAATCAATACTACTGTCAAGGATTTCAAATTTGTTTATTTTATAAGAGCCACACCCCACAATACAGAGAACTTTGAGATCACTCCCAGCAATGCTCTATCAGTGGTAAAGAAAGGCCTAAAGGTTCTGTGCTAGGGACCAGTAGTGTTTGGGACCACCATGACCACAACAGGTGGAGCCTAGCAGAACATGCAGTACATAACATAGTACATAGTAAAATATGTACATAGTAATATGCAGTACATACAGCCTTGAGCAAACTCAGGGCTACACAGGCCACACTTGATCTCCATCACCTAAATGAATTCCTTTGCCCAGATTCCTAGTATTTTGATTTTAAAATAGAATTAAAAATAAATAGAAGATTGTTACACTATTTTTTCTCTTCCTCACCACTTTCTCTTCCTTTTCTTCTCCCCTCTCTCATATCCACTTCTGAGGGCCAATTTTTCTCCACAAGTTGTTGTTCCCCAGTAGTCCCAGAACTTGCCTCTCCCCTTAACTCTCAGACATACTTATCACCTCTTAGGTTTTGACATCTCCTTCCTAACTTCCTCCTATGGTCCCAGACACAGTCCTAGATTATTTTTTTGTCATTTCCTCTACCTGAACCCTCTACCATGAGGTGTTCTTGCCTCATTCCTTCATCTGGTTTAACTGTTTGCTTAAATGTCACCTTCACAATGAGTCCTTTATGACCAAAAATTCAGTCTCCTAAATGATAATCTTCCTGGCCTCTCTGTTTCCAAATAATTGATTCTATCTAACCTACATTTCACACACACACACACACACACACACACACACACACACTCTTACCTTAGTTGTTGTGATGACAGATTCTCACACAAGTTTCTTTGTAGTGCTCACACACTTGACCATAGTGCTTAGAGTGGACTATGGTCACAGAGGTTTGTTGTTGTTTTTTTTTAATTCTTTATTATAACACTGTGATTTACCAAATTGTTCATAATGCAGTAATGTCAGGCATTAAATGTTCATCAGTATGACCTTCCCTTCACCAGTGTCCCCAGTTTCCACAAACCACCCTAGACTGCCCAGTTGCTGGCACAAATAAATTTACTTCATATTGTTTGTTACAACATAAAGGTAAATGGATTATCAAAATTTAGATCAAAAAATCAATTTGTGATCATTGTTATATCTTATATTGGTGTTACTGAAGTCACTATCGAGGATTTACTGAGCTGTGGTTGGTGCTAGTTGAGCTTCTGTCTTATTTCTAGGCTCCCTGAGCTGGATGGTCTTCTATGCAACTTTCCCATCAAATTTACTGTGATCCTACTTGAATTACATTACTTGAGGTGTTGTGTAGATGCTGTGGCTGTGTGGCTCAGTATCTATAGATCTAGGGGGGAAATGATGGCTTAGCAGTTTGATATGGTTTAGTTGTAGAGTCGCTGTTTCTGTGGAAGGGTGTCAGGTGTGACTGTGGACTGCTGTTCCTTCAGGCACAAAGGGAAATCTGACCTCCCCACCACCATTTTGAGAACATCCCAGAGTTTTTGGTTTGGACCAGACTACGTGGAAAGAATCAGTGGATATCATTTTCTTTTGGAGCTTAGTAGAGGAACTGGGCTATTGTTTTGTAGGGAAGATAGCCAGTGGCTCACAGACTGTTTTAGTTATGGCTGGTATGCGTGCCAGGGTGCATACTCCTTTATAAATGCTTGGGCACATTCTGGTGGTTCTAACACACTTGGAGGGGCCATACTCTTGGAATGGTGCTCACACACCTTTTATCTGCAGGCAGTCTGTTACGGTGGTAGAGATTTCATATCATAGAGCAATAGATATCATGCCTGTCTGTCATGTGGGCAGTATCATGGATCACACTCTTAGTCTCACACTTGCAAAGCAGATGCTTTTCACCAATGAGCATTCCCTGGGTCCTCATAATTATATTGTTGCCTTTTCCCATCTACTAAAATATCAGCTCCACAAGAAAGCTTAATTTTCAGCCTGTAGAACACTATCGAACTTCACTAGTCACTCAATAAATAAGAACCTAATTATCCAAGGGAAGTGAACTTCTCAAAAGTTCCAATATGCCAGCGTTAGCTCAGATTATACTGTCCAACCCTCAATCAAACCCAGTAACTAATAAAATATTCTGCTGACCTCCTTTGCATTAAGAGAGGGCTCACAGAGAACATGACACTGAAGCAGACCTTGAATGCACAAGTAGGATTTCAATAAGTAGAAATAAAAGAATATTGTAGAAGACGAGTTACATTGTAAGGGGCAAAAATTCATGATATGTTGAAGAAATGACAGTAGCTCATAGGGTTTGATATTTGTGGTCAGATTAAAGGTGCCCTTCGCCGCTTTATAAAAAGTTTTAACTCTTCCTCAAAAAATTGAGACCCAGAATAATAAGTATAAATTGTTAGGGAGACATATAAAACTTAATACAAATCCTAGTGGATGACCAACATGGAGACATTCGACAACTGTGGACAGGAAGTCTGAATGCAATTAGAAACCTGTCCAAAAAATATTTGTTCTAAATTTGATCTAAAATAAAGTATCAATGATAATGCTACCATTTCCCAGCTGCTTAATTATATTTATTATACATTTTATATATATATATATATATATATATACTATTGTATTAAACCTGACAAAACCTGTCTGGGGTGGAATTTATTATCAATATTGTGCCCTTGGAGAGACAGAAACTTGAGCATTATCTCAAAGTCAAGAAACTAAAAAACAATGAAATGATGTTTGCTTCATTGTTCAAACATAAATTTGGCTTCTTACCGCAACCTACCCCAACCCATCCTACAGCCCAGGATAAAAATCTTGGAAGATAGTATATGGATAAGGCATTTGCCCTGTACGGGGCCAAATCCAGCATCCCATACAGTCCCATTCTGTTCCCATATGTTTCCTGAGCCCACCAGCAGTGATCTCAGAGCCAGGAGTAAACCCTGAGAACTGGTACAGGTGTTGTCTGCCCATCAACAACAACAAAGTTTTGAGAAACTCACAGGAAAGAGCTTTTGCAATTTTGTTTCAACCCTCTCACACAAAGGGAAGAATATGGTAAAGGGCAAGCTTTTATTTGGGAAGTCCACTTTTCTTGACTTGCGATTGATTTCCTATTTATTCCCCCCCTTTTCTAGTCCTCGAAGTACAATGCTTCAACATCATATGCATTTAATAGCTTTTGTGTTCCCAGTGGTAGTCAAGGACATCGGGTGCTTTTTGACATAGTAAAAGACCCTTTTGAAGTATAGATGAAGTACTTCTCCTTGGGCCACATTGGCTTTCCCTTTAAGATAGAATCACTTAGTGTTTTCCTATCAATGTTGAAGACCATTTTCCTTAGAAATATGCATAAATGAATCATCCTGTTTTCTAATGATACAGAATTGCAGGGCAGGGTGGGAGTAGGCTGTACCTTAAGTCCTGCTTGTAACTTCATCATATAAAAATAAGAATACAGACTTTTTATTGTCCCTTTTTATATACTTTATTTAAACAGTGTAGTTTATGAACTTGTTCATAATAGAGCTGTCTCGGGCAATCAATGTTCCAGAACCAATTCCACAACCAGTATGACGTTCCCTCCATTATTATCCCCGGTTTCCCACTCACCCCCAAGCCTTAGGAAGCACAAAATAATTTATTTTATATTACTTGCTACAAGCAAATGACTAATGGAATTATGGTTTAAAAAAACTTCAATAAAAGAAAATCGGTGAAAATTGGTATGTTTCACAATGGGATCATTAAGTCATTCCCTGGGGGACTTCTGGCTGAGGGTTCTGTGTTATTGTTTTTGTTTACTGAGCTTATTTGGCATCTGTGCTACTTTCCCATACAATTTGGTGTGGCTTGGGACCAGAGAGATAGCACCGCGGTAAGGCATTTGCCTTGCACTCTGCCAACACAAGATAGACCCGGTTCGAATCCTGGCACCCTATATGGTCCCCCAAGCCTGCCAGGACCAACTTCTGAGCACAGAGCCAGAAGTAACTCCTGACTGCTGCCAGGTGTGATCCCCTTCCCAACGTCCCCCCCCCCCCCCCCAATAACAATTTGGTGTGTCCTACTGGATTGTGGAATTTGGAGTTGTTGAGCAACCACTTATATGGATGGCATCCTGCTCCAGGAACTTCAGAAACTGGAGAAGAGTATCAATAAGTTTATTTGGTAGCTGATATAGAATGGGAGTGTGGCTGCTGAGGCTTCTGGAAGTAAAGGCAAAGATGCAGGGAAGGCTGTCAAGAGCCACTCTGAGAAGATCCCAGAGTTGTCCAACTGTGTGCCTGGAATTTTCATCAGTTTGACGTTTCTATTGAGATTAGTTGAGAAATAGTGAATCTGGGCCTTAGCGTGGCAGTAGGTATGTGGTGTGGGTGCAGATTCCAGGGCTTTGGCATGGTAGAGTCTTGGCCTGTTTCCCTCCCAAGGGTGCCCCAGAGCTTTCAGCCAGAAGACATGTGTAACTATAAATTTTAGCAGCTTGGCTTTTATCTATTCCAATATTAATAATAAATCTGTGAAGTTGGATT
This sequence comes from Suncus etruscus, assembly GCF_024139225.1. Lineage (NCBI taxonomy): Eukaryota > Metazoa > Chordata > Mammalia > Eulipotyphla > Soricidae > Suncus > Suncus etruscus. The sequence goes on from NC_064853.1 coordinate 12,875,698, forward strand.
TATTAGAAAATAAATAAAAATAATAAATAAAAATAATAATAAATACTTTTAAAAAAAGGTACTCTTCCGCTTGATGAAATAGGATAGAAGCTATTAACTGATGAACTTTTAAAGAAATGTCAGATTTATTTCTTTTGAGAAACTAAATATGACACTGTTGATAATATACCTGCACATCTTCGGCATTGAAAGAAATATCAATATCACTGCAAGATACCCAGCTGCCCCCTTTTGAGAATCTCCACTAAGCTAAGAACAAGGAAAACAGGGCCAAGATAGAAAAACACCGGAATCAAACAATTGCCTTCCTCCTCTGCTTATATAATAAATGCACTTAGTGTTACCATGGCAAGGGAGCAGATCTGTTTTTTCCCATCCCTCTGTTTCTACCCATTATGATATCCAACACCAGTAAATGGTGTGTCGCATTATCAACCTTCCTACATCATATTCATCTACTTTCCTAAATGTTTCTGTATACAGTCTGCATTTATTACTAGCCCCACATGACTAATATACACCTAGAGAAAATAAAATTTCAGAAAAGAATGATGGTAAGAAAGTGGGTAAAAATATAGAGGAAGTTATTTGGTCTTCTAAACAGTTTATAATTTTAGGGGCCTGTTAGGTGGTGCTAGAGGTAAGGTGTCTGCCTTGCAAGCGCTAGCCAAGGAAGGACCGCGGTTCGATTCCCCAGTGCTACATATGGTCCACCCAAGCCAGGGACAATTTCTGAGCGTTTAGCCAGGAGTAACCCCTGAACATCAAATGGGTGTGGCCCCCAAAAAAATAAATAAACAGTTTATAATCTTAGAAATTCTAAAGATGGGGGCCAGAGATATAGCAGACAGTAGGTCATTTACCCTGCACGCAGCCGATGTAGGACAGATGGTGGTTTGAACTCAAGTATCCCATATAGTCCCTCATGCCTGCCTGAAGCGATTTCTGAGCACAGATCCAGGAGTAACCCCTGTGTGCCATTGTTGTGTCCCAAAAACCAAAAATAAAATTTTAACTATGGAAATTCAAAAGAGGAATGGTAGAAACTCTAAGAATTTCAGTCATGGCAAACTCCACCAATTTAGTTGTGGTATTTCTGCCTTACTAGCTAGGTCCTGGATGCCTCTAGCCTGACCCACTGCCATCTCAACAAGTAAAACTCCACATCTCCTGAACTGCACAGCCACATATGAGTAGAGAGATCTCTCTCAATTTAATCCCTCAGAGAATTCCTCATGAATTATGAAGATTTACCCTCAGCCTTACAGGAGCATAGCAAACCCAATGGGAAAAAACTCAATGAGTATAAAACGGTAACATGAAAGGCCTAACTAGCACCATCTTTCTAAATCCTTAAGAGAATATCTTTAGGCTCACAGTTGTGAGGTTCTTTGAGTCACTCAAAGAAACAAAGACACAATTAGCAAAACACGAGAAAGGATGCTATCAGAAATAAGAAAACACAATCAGAAATGGCAGAAACAAAGAGTATGATAGTGCTATTAAAAACACTCAATAGAAAATCTGAGAATCAGAATGACAGTAGCTGAGAAAAAGATCAAAGAGCTCCAAAAAAATGAGATGGAGGAAACCTCTAGGAAACCACAGAAGATAGAAAGAAGTTTTAAAATAAATGAACAGCACAACAAAGAACTCAGAATGAAATCAAGAGGAACACAGAGGAGTCACTAGAGTTCCTGAAGAACAAGCAGGTGATATTAATGAATAAATAATACTTAAAAAAATAATAGGTAAGAATATAGGAGACTCGAGTCATAGTTCAGTACATAGGACACTTGCTTTGCATGCTGCTGACCCGTATTCAGTCTCCCCCATATGGTTTCTTGAGCCAGCCAGGAGTGATTTCTGAGTAAAGCCAGGAGTAACCCCTGAGCACCACTAGGTTTGCCACCCCCCCAAAAAAGAAAAGAATTCCTCAGAGTTAAAGAATACAGGCATCTAGAGCCCAGAGGCCCAAAGGATTCCAGCAAAAATAGATTCAAATAGAAAAAATCCAGGACAATTTATACTCAAAATGACAAAAGCCAAAGAAGATACAGAATAATGAAAGTAACCCTATCAAAAAAGGAACTTACATATTAAAGAATGCGCATAAGATTCACAACAGATCTATCACATGATACTATGAAACAGAAGAGAATGGAGATATATAGTACAAAAACTCAATGAAATGAACATGTCACCAAGAACACTCTATCCTTTACCATTCAAATTTGAAGAAACAATACAGAATTTCATGGAGAGGTAAAAGCTTAGGAAATGAGCTTATACAATAGCCTTGAAAGCAATTTTATATGTGTTAAAGGAGTTTCTTAAAAAAAAAAAAGACAAACTTCTCAGCATTGAATATAGCATTCACTTATGAAGTTTTTGATTGCCTTCACAAGATCAGGAGAGGTCTTTTATTTTATTTTATTTTTTTACTCCTAGCTTGCTAAGAGATTTTATACATTTTCAATAAAGAACTAACATTTCATTTATATTGAATATTCTATATCAGGTTCTGTTTCTAATGTTTGACAGTCAGAGATTCCCATTACAATTTTTTACTTACTAATATACTTAAACAGTATAATCATAACATATTTTAACATAAAATGAATATTCCCTTTGTTCAGATCAAACTCACTTTTAGTCTTTTCAATGTCTAGATTTTCCCCTTAAGCCCTACATTTAAATGTTTTCCTAAATTCTCATCACTCTTAATACATTTTACATTTGTAAGAATGATCATTTTCACGTAAATTTTTAAATGAATTAGCACAGAATTATTAACAATATTAATTTTAAAATGTGTATGCCCTGTTAAAAAATAAAAGCAGCCAGTTTTTGGAAAACTTACTCTATCAACAATTTTAGGGAATTCCAAGAATTTAGCTCTGTTACCTGCCTGTATGGAAGCAGAATCACAGTACCACTTCCAACAAGAAGTTCTCATTGATTTGTTGCCATCTTACTGAGAATAATAATTTGCCAGCACAGAAACTTCAACTTTGTGTTCCTGGCTTTCTGCCTTCTTAAAATAAAGAAAACACGGTTGTCCCACCCCCCAGGACAAAAACAACAGCACCCTGGGAAGTCAAAGGCGAAACCTTTAGGGCAGATCAATCAGCCCCTTAGGCCAACCTATCACTGTTGACGTTCAACTCCCTTGTTGACGTCAGTGGAAATGTTTTCAAGATGCTTCATTGGTCGGGGAACAGTCTGGGAGCAGAGTAGGAAAGCAGATGATGAATTGACCATGCATTCCTGTGCAGTTTGATATGAAAGACATACACAGCTCTGTCCTGATAAAACTTTCCATGGCAGGGGACAGAGATGCCTCAGTGATCGATTCCCTGCCTCACAGTCACGAGGTTGGGAGTTCGATCCCTGGCACCACCCCATTTGTCCAATGTTGATTCCAGCGCCATGGCTGTTTATGATCCTTGGCACCACAACAAAGTATCATCTTGCGGCGAGCACTGCACCAAGAACAGACAACACTCGGTCTTCACAACAACCAACCAAAAGGTAAGGGGAATGCGGGGGCGTGGGGGAAAGAAAGGTAATGGGCAAAATAAAGCAAACTAACGAATATCTGTTTTAAAAATGTCTTGAGAAAGCTGGAACTATAGTGGAGTGGCTAGGGTGTTTGCCTTGTAAGCAGTTAAACTGGGTTCGATCCCTGTACCCCATATGGTGGTCCCCTGAGCTGATCCCTGAGTGCAGAGCAAGGAGTGAGCTCTCAGCAACCACTGGGTTTGGCCCCCAAATATTTTTTAAGTACTAGAGATTGGTGATATGACTATGGAAATAATCTTAGCATTGCTGAACTATATACTTAAGTGTGATCAATATGGTAAATGGTATATTATGTTTTACAAAGTGTTTTACAATGATGAAATGGTTTATTTTCTTCCTTTTAAATGGAGGGGGGGAGGCATGAATAAAGACAAACAAGATGGGTTTATCTCCAGGCAAGAATGGATTTAGGAGACAATGGAGTAAAAGCAAAATCTTACCCAAGGATAAATATTTACTTTAGGAAACATATACATAATGTTCAAAATCCCTAAAGATTATCAAATGGATAATTATTCATGATTATCCCTATGTCATCTCTCAGCATTATCATGCTAAGAGAATAGGCATTCCAAAGAACCAAAAATGGAGATGAGTATAAGGAAAAGAGAACAGAGAAGGCAACGAACAGGGAATATCCAAGAACTGACAAAATACTTGGACATTCCACATACAGAAAAAGAATGTCAGACATTATTTTTCTTACAAAGCCCACAGGAACTTTGGACAATGCTAGATCCCTTTCCACATTATTATGAATGTGCAGAATTCAAAGTATGCAGAAACAGTCAGCAAAGCTGGGTATTAAGGCTAACCGTGGAAAACTAGTAGATCCTTGGTAATTCCAAGGATCTACTAAAAGGAAGGGGAGATGAGGAAACCCTTGCTAGCATAGGAACCAGCTAAGTCAGTGTTCAAAACTGTGGGACAAGTAAGGAATGTCTAAGAAGAGGTCTGGATACACAATATTATTATTAAAATAATAAATAAATTTCATCTATGAAACGAGATGAAATCTCCCCCTTTTGCAACAGCATGGATGGACCTACGAAGCCAAAGAAATAAGTCAGAGAAAGACAAACTATGTATGAGTCCACTTAGATGTGATATTTCAAAAAAAAAAAAAAAAGATGAACTAAATAAAATGATAAATGTGGAACTAGAAAGCAAATTAGTGGTTATGAGAAGGAATTGGGGAAGGCAGTAAAAGGGGACAGCAAAGAGGCAAAGGAGCAAAGGAGACCCCAATTTACTTTCAATAATGTGACCCCCAAAACCCATCTGTTATAAGGTGATCCTTCAATAAAGCAAGAGCAGAGTTTGGTGACTCCATCCCAGAATCCCCTAGATGCCATCTTTGGTAGAAGCCAGTCCCCTAAACGAGAAAGCTGCAAAGCTCTTTGTTCCTCCTGCCTGAATATAAGGCTCAGAAACCTCCCATCCACCCAGTGTAAGAAGTTGAGGAGAGAGTGAAAACAGGGGGACAGATTGGGGTATCTATTCCTAGTACAGCCTGACTTTTCTAGGACTCTTTAAGGTAGGGATGATGTGAATATTCCTGTAGCACAGAGGGAGGCAAGAAGCAGATAACTTGAGGGGGAAAAAACTATTTAGTCAGACCAGGAAGTGGTGTTAGAATTATAATTTTGACTGTACTTAATGGCATACTCAAAAATTATCTAGTGGAAGATGAAGTGAAAGTACTCTAGATATTTGACAACTATCCAAGGATATGATTAAAAAATGCAGTAACATAAAATGAACAAACTGGAAGCATACATCTGGATCGTTCATACCAGCTAGCAACAAAATTATTATAAGGGGCCGGGCGGTGGCGCTAGAGGTAAGGTGCCTGCCTTGCCTGCGCTAGCCTGGACGGACCACGGTTCGATCCCCCGGTGTCCCATAGGGTCCCCCAAGCCAGGAGCAACTTCTGAGCGCATAGCCAGGAGTAACCCCTGAGCGTCAACGGGTGTGGCCCAAAAAACCAAAAAAAAAAAAAAAACAAAATTATTATAAGAAGTGCAAACCTAGTGAAAGAGAGGCAGGGGTTATTATAACATACCAAATGAGTGCATTTCCTATTTTTTTTAAATAAGGCTCACATCTGGTTGTACATGGGAGATATCAGGGCTATATCCAAATAGGAGAAAATAGTACCCAGTACCATTTGGTACTGAGAACATAACTCAGATCCTAGAAATTGCTGAGAAAATGCTTTAACACTTGAGCTAAATCCTTGTACCAATTTCTTTAAGCTGTTGGAAAAATAGAATCTGAGAGAGACCCAGAAAGAATTCTAAGCTGAGGGTCTCACAGTTTGGATCTTACTAACCCAAATGAAGAATTCAAAGTCAAAGGGTGCTGGTATTTAAATATATTATAAGGAGAGAGTGTATATTCAAAACTTACAGAAATGCGGACAAAAAAGATTGTAGTCAACATAAGACTTCATCTTGACCATTGCTGGAATTACCAGCTGGTATATGTAATAAAGCATAGATTTTGTATGCAACAAAGTACATAATAAATGTTTGTAGAATGAATAAATCAATGAGTAATAAAGAAAGATTTGATTTATAAAATCAGAGAAACTGAGCAAGGTAAATGACAGCGGTAAATGGAAAATTGAGAACAAATAGCAAGAAAAAAGTCAGAAATCAATTAATTTACTATTAAATTAACAATAGAGAAAAATATGAGTTTAAAGTTTGGAGTCAGAGTGTTTGAACAAAGGACTGAGATGATTATGAGTCTTTTGTCTTTACCTGTGCACAGAAAAGATATTTACATTAAATTCTTCTCATTAAAGGCATAAATGTTTGTTTTTGGGGGGTTCACACCTGGCAGTGCTCAGGGGTAACTCTTGGCTCTACACTCAGAAATCGCTCCTGGCAGGCTTGGGGGTCTATATGGGATGCCAGGATTCGAACCACCATCCTTCTGCAGGCAAGGCAAACACCCTACTTCCATGCTATTTCTCCGCCCCACCATAAAAGCTTCTTGAGCTTTGTAAGCCCCCACTGTTCAGAAAGGAACATAATAAATTGGTCATAATTTGAATTTACAGATTACCTAGCATTCCCTTGGGGAACAGTTATAATAAAATAGCATACTTAGTTTACCTAAAAGAATTTTAAGCAGGCTGGTTACTTTAGATTCCACTCCCCTTTCCTAAGCAGAAAATGACAACAAAAGGAAAGCTAGTTAGAAACAGAAATGCTGCACTAGAGCTTGCCTCACAATTCTAGAAGCAATTCATTTCCTTTCATCCTAAAAGAGCCCCTCTAAAAGGCAAATATATTGATCAAACAAGACTCAATGTTCCCAACTCACAATGTTTCCATCTCTGCCCCCTGGGTGCTAAATTAAGCAAGATGATCTATATACTTCCTACTATATTATATGGCTATTTCCTAAAAAGGATGTTTGCTCTTTACACTAGATGATATCCTCATATTCTCTGAAACCATCAATGAAGAGGGCAGCTCTGTCCTAGCAGAGGAAATATACTGCCATAGATCACAAATAAATCTGACCATTCTTGTTGCAATAAATCTGAAACTGATGCACAGTTAATGGAGTCTGCTTCTCTTCACAGTTAGCCAACCTGGTAATCTCATTTCTTGCTTCCAAGAAGCATGAGCCGGGCCGGAGAGATAGCATGGAGGTAAGGCGTTTGCCTTTCATGCAGGAGGTCATCGGTTCGAATCCCGGCGCCCCATATGGTCCCCCGTGCCTGCCAGGAGCAATTTCTGAGCCTGGAGCCAGGAATGACCCCTGAGCACTGCCGGGTGTGACCCAAAAACCACAAAAAAAAAAAAAAAAAAAAAAAAAAAAAAGCATGAGCATTTGAGATTTTTTTTCCTGAAGGTTTATAAATACACACAAACCTGTTTGGTGAACACAGGACATATAAGAGCTCTTTGTTCTCCTTGAAACATTGTGCATATAAGGAAAGAACTATCTAGAGCTCTTACCAAAATGGGACTTTATGTGATAAATAAGGAGAGCAACTAGTCTTTTAAGGTCAGATCAATCTATCAGGCAACAATAAGGATTTGCTTGAGGTATGGTAAGGAGATGGGGGCACAGAGAAAACAATGGCATATTGCTGTGTCATCAGTTTTAAATTTGGAGTTGTAACTTTGTGGTTACTGGGCCGAATTAATTCTGTTTTATTCTGTTATTTAATATCTGTGAGTATCTTCTCTTCATCTTCTCCCAATGAATTTGGTGCAGCATTTTATAAACTTGACCAATTAACCATACCTTGACCAAATAATCATATTATCATGACTCTTTTGTCATTTTGAGTTTTAGTCCCAAGGAAGTCATTCAGGGAAGAAGATGTACAATTCATCCAAGGAGATGGAAACCCAACTACAACCACTGTTGCCTTTAAAGGCATAGCAGTAGAATTTCTTTTGTTTTTCTTTTTTTTCTTTTTTCTTTTTTTGTGAAGTGGACGTCACACCCAGCAGCACTCACAAATTACTCCTGGCTCTATATTCAGAAATCGCTCCTGGCAGGCTCAGGGGACCATATGGGATGCCTGGATTCGAACCACCGACCTTCTGCATGCAAGGCAAATGCTTTACCTCCATGCTATCTCTCCGGCCCCATAGCAGTAGGTTTAGTAAGAATTATTTCTTACTTTTGAGGAAAATAATCACCTTTTTTTCACAAGATTTTAAAAATAGATGAAAACTTATTGTAGAATTATCAATCATTTAGAACACATTGTACTAAACATATTTTTACTAGGTCCCAATCGCAGCAGTAGGACCTTGTTAAAAAAACCCACTAGGCTTTAGGGGACATGAATATCCACAGGAAACAGAAAATAAAGTACAACAAGGGGGTTTTCTCTCACAGAAAATAAAATCTAAAATAGTCTTCATAAGAAAGTTTATGTTGGGGCCGGGAAGGTGGCGCTAGAGGTAAAGTGTCTGCCTTGCAAGCGCTAGCGTAGGACAGACCGAGGTTCTATCCCCCGGTGTCCCATATGGTCCCCCAAGCCAGGGGCGATTTCTGAGCGCATAGCCAGGAGTAACCCCTGAGCGTCAAACAGGTGTGGCCCAAAAACCAAAAAAAAAAAAAAAAAAGTTTATGTTATTTCCAATTTATGTCTCTTAAAAAATTGTGTAACCACTGACAAATTCATAAGATTTTTTTTCAACTAACATTTTTTAAAGAATATATTTAATCACCATGATTACAAGCATGTTTGTAGTTGGGTTTCAGTCATTAAAAAGAACACCCCCTTCACCAGTACAATATTCCCACCACCAAAGCTCTTCAAGAGCCAGGGTGATAGTATAGTGGGTAGGGCACTTACCTGGCATGTGACTGAATTGGGTTTGATCTCTAGCATCCCATAAGATCCCAAGGCCAGAGGGATAGCACAGTGTTAGAGGGTTTGCCTTGCACATGGCTGACCCAGGACAGAAGTGGGTTCAATCCCATATGGTCCCCCAAGCCAGGATCAATTTCTGGGAACAGAGCCAGGAGTAATCCCCAAGTGCCACTGGGTGTAGCCCAAAAAGCCAAAAACAAAAACAAAAACAAAAACATATAATCCTGAGCACTACCAGGAGTGAGTTTTGAGCATCACCAAAAGTAGTCGAAAACCCAAACAAATAAATAAAATGTTTCCCTTGATCTTCTGCCTTGCAAGTTATGCTTCTATTATTTTGACAATAGGAATAGCAAAACCTTGCAATAGTGAAATGAATAATAAAAGCTGCCACATGTTGAACACTGGTGTTCAACATATGAACACCAACATATGAAGTATTTTATCGACATTGAGTCTTTTATTTATTAAGGATTTGAGGTCCACCCTCAATCTAGAATAGGAACACAGCTATGGTCAGGATAAGCCTATGACCAGTACACAGTTGGGGTCAGCTCACACCTAGTATTGATCAATACACCAAGAGTGAGCACATGCCCCTGGTCAGTACACAACCTGGAATCCCTACACACTCAGGTCAGCACACACAAATGATCAGTTACACATGTGGTCAGTACACATCCATCAGCAGTATACACCCATGGTCTGTACATCATAGTAGACAGAAACAAAAGTCTACCCAGGGACTAGAGAGATAGCATGGAGGTAAGGTGTTTGCCTTGCATGCAAAAGGTGGGTGGTTCAAATCCTGGCATCCCATATGGTCCCCCAAGCCTGCCAGGATCGATTTCTGAGCGTAGAGCCAGGAGTAACCCCTGAGCACTGAAGGGTGTGACCCAAAAAAAAAGAAAAAACTGAAATAAAAAAGTCTACCCAGAGTCTCCACCAGAATCACAGAAACTCCTGCATGGGAATTGATGTTCATGCTTAGAAACAGAAGCTTTGAAGCTCCTTGCCTAGTTGACTGCTTTTTATAGCATGAAAGGGTTTCTACCCACTTTTTTCCTATACAAATCCTTTCTCCACCATGTTAAGCCTTTGACTAGCAGTGTAGTTGCTAGTTATCCAGATAACTAGATAGCTAGTTATCTGGATAACTAGATAACTAGAGAAATACTCATCTACCTACTGGGGAGGCCTAATATAATTAATATATCACAATTTGCTTATCAAAGAAAATATGTTAATATAATAACACCTAAATATTGGCTGCTTATTATAAGTACATTTTCTCTTCATGTATATGTATGTGTGTTTTCATGTGTGTGTGACTTGTTGTCTCTTTTGCTTTCTAAACACTTACCAGTTTGATTTCAATTTTTGTTTTATGCACATAGAAATCTAATTGTTTCATTAGATCATGTTTATACTTTCTCAATTTTCATTGCTTTAGACACCCAAATAACAGCAGCTAGTTAAACTAAATGAAAAAATAAAATGCTGAGGAAAACAAAGTGCCCTATACATTGACAAACCAGGTATTTGTCCCCCTGCCAAAAAAAAAAAATGAATGAATAAATGTAAAAGGTGACTTTTTTAAATCTCATATCCCTCATCATTAAAGCAAACCCCATGAACGATGGGGTTGTGATGGTGGTGAAGAATACCCCATGAAAATTAGATTAAGAAACATGAACAGAAGAAAAAGTCCAGAGTATTTATTTGCTGGACTGTAAACGGCATCCATTTTCTTTACAGAAGAGTGATCAACTCTCCCTCACTGTAGGATTGTGTTAGAAACTGTATTCAGTAGAAACCCTGGCTTCTACATATTTAGATCAAAATTGTAGAGTACAAGCTACATGTTTATATGTATAAATCACACAACACTCTGATTATGTATCCATTATGTATTTACTACACCTTCAACAGGCCAACGCAAATCTAAGTGGAAAACAGGAAATAGACAGAATGTTCTCTTTGCTCCCATAAATAAAGATAGTAGACATCATGTACTTTGAGCCCAGCGCAGGCTTCCATTCAAAGCTTAAGAACTTCTGTTTTACTTGTTATTGTTCACCAACTCAGTATTTGGTAACCTGCTTGTTTTTCATTCTACTGTTGATAAAAGTAAATAGAAAGGGGAGATTATTAAAGGCAGTTGTCCTTGTCAACAGAAAAACAAAGTGACGGGCAAATAGTGAAGTTCTAAAAAGTACCGATGATAGTAGCTGCTTCATAAACTATTGTTGACTGAATGGGTGACTGAACAACCTTGAAATAAAGTACATTTCATTATCAGTTTCAAAGCATTTTATCCACACATGCAAATAAAAATCCTGAGCATTTCAATTCTCATGGATAGAGTAAGGGTTGATTAATATCTTTATTTAAACACCTTGACTACAAATATGATTGTAGTTGAGTTTCCGTCATGTAAAGAACACCCCCTCTTCACTGGTGCAACATTCCCACCACCAAGAATCAAAGCTCCAGTAAGCTTGAAAAACTGTTCTATGCAGTAATAGTGTGATTCAAGGAGAGCTAAGCAAAGCAAACTTTAGTAAATTTTGTGGTTAAGTATGTGGGTGTGTGAGTGAGTGTGTGTGAGTGAGTGTGCAATTGTGTTTTGTCCATGCATCAGGGAGAGCCAGGAAGTTGGCCAGCTCCTAGGAAGTCTGGGGCTCTCTGTCATCCCAGCTACCTCTCTGTTGCTCCACTTCAGCTCCTTGCCTCTGTCTCCCTTTCTAACCTCATTGCTAAAGATTATTCAGTTAGTTCTACAAAATAAACTGACTGGGACAGAGAGTGCTTAGGGCACACGCTGGGCATACCCCTAACTCAGATTTAATTCCTAGCTCCCATGGTCTCCCTAGTGTTGCCAGGTGCAGTCCTAGAGGTAACCAGTACCTCCAGGGGAGGACTTGGAGGCCCTCCAGCACCCCTGGACACTCCAGCACCAACATGCAGCACCCCAGCAGTATCTCATCTTCAGGGCCTTGTGCTGAAGCAATGAATGACTCGGTTGGCCTAAAATTGTCTGTTCTTTTGAGCACTGCTTGGGAGTCACCACCCCATAACTACCACAAAGAAACAAAATGAATCTGAATTCCAAATTTCTAGTAGAGGCTTCTGAGTAGGCCCATTAAAGCCACATTTTGAATTTCAATCTAATCAAGTTTCCCAGTAACTGCCTATTTATTCACTTGTCCTTGAATTTGCTCACACAACCATTTGCTGATATTCCTGTCCCACGTGTGGACTCTGACCCATCAGAGCTCATTTTTGAGAAGAACTCATGTCAGTCACATGTCATGTTTCACATCCAGAGGACCAGAATATTTTCCTTCCTTTATGAATGATACAGAGAAATGACACCAAGCTTAGGGATGGATGACAGTATGACTCAGTGCTGCTGAAGGAGGCAGAACTCAAGCAAGCAAGGGAAACTCACAAGAGGCAAGAGAAGAAAGATCTCTAGCCAGTGACAGAATAATCCAGAAGTGAAATCAAAATAACCCCAGCTTGCAATAAGCATGTCCAAAATGTTCTGGCAGGGGAGAGAAAAGGTGAAACTTGAAATGCATTTGCAGGGCCTAAAAGATAGTCTAATGGGTAAGATCCTTTCCTTGCATGAGGCCACCCTGAGTTTGAACCCTGGAACCCCTTGAGTCCATCAGGTGTGCTGTATGCTTAGGAGTAATCCCTGAGCACAAAACCAGAAGTAATCCCTGAGCACCACTGAGTGCGGCCTCAAATCCTGAATGAATGAATGAATGAATGAATGAATGAATGAATGAATGAATGAAACAAATAGTATTTGCTGATCTTTTTTAATTCTAAGATTATAAATTCAGGAACAAAAGCTCAAAAACTATGTCCACAGCTAACCTGATTTCCCTGTAGATTGAAAGTATTAACAGTGCTTCCCAACAAGGCCTGATGATATTTTGCTCCAACCTCATGCCTCTCAGTGGTACTCTCTGTGCAGACAATATTGCAGAAATGTCCAGATACCTACTGTGGCTCCAAAAGCACATTTTGATAAATAATGCTGTGGGCTGACTGGACAAATTGCTATTAGAAGCACCATGGACTCCATTGTTACTCATCTGTTTATAGAACCATACTGAAAGCCATGACACAACTTCTAACCAGAAGAGGAAATCGGCTGACCTGGCTGAGTGGTCATTGTGTGTCTGTTTCAGCAACCGAGGACTGATGTAAGCAGCGACCTTGAAGAGTTTCTGTATCCCCCCACCCTGATGTTTCTATGGCAACAGGGAGGCAGTAACCCAGGTTTTTACCTGCACATTTCCAAGCCTGGTTAATCCAAGTCTAGATCCTTGCTCCCTAAATTCTACCCTATATTGGTTTCCTGTAAAATGCCCATTTGTAAAATACACATAGTAAGCACATAACCATCCTGAGCCTGGGGCAGTGCTTGATTCCAGTGAACCCTCCATCGACACTAGCTGCAAAAAGTTTTCTCTTTTTTGGTTTTTGGGAGGTGCCAGGTGCCCAGTGTTTATTTCTGTCTTTGTGTTCAGGTTCACTCTTGCCAATGCTCTGAGAACCACACCAGTATGAAGGATTGAAGCAAGGTTAGCAGCATGCAAGACAAAACCTCAGTCTACTCAAAACCATCAACTTTCCGTAAAATGCATATGAGGTGAGAATTCTATTTTATGTCTGACTGCTTTCCAAGCATTATCTTACTGTCTTCCCCCTTGGGTGTAAGAAAACTTGGGATGGAGAGGATGAGGATAAATTGTTTGAAACCAAACAGTGAGTATCCAGGCTGAATTTCAGCCTAGTGGTTTCTAACCATAGGATTGAACTCCATCTGAAGTCTCTCTCTAACTGGTCTTAAATATCAGATTTTTTTTCCCTGAAATGATGTCTCTTTGTGGTTGTAATTTGCATTTACCAGATTCCTAAAGAGTTTGCATAGGCGTATATAGATGTTTGTTTTTTTCTCTTCTTGTTTGCAGAAATACTGTAAAGTCAGACACATGAACGTGTATGAATGTTTATATATAATACATATATGTATATATACATATATAAAGATATGTAGCATATAATAGAAATATCTTCCCTTCTCTGCTTTTTTTAAAATTTAAATTACATTGAGGGACTGGAGAGAGAGCATGGAGGTAGGGCGTTTGCCTTGCATGCAGAAGGACGGTGGTTAGAATCCTGGCATTCCATATGGTCCCCAAGCCTGTGAGAAGCAAATTTCTGAGGGTAGAATCAGGAGTAACCCCTGAGTGCTGCTGGGTGTGACCCAAAAACCAAAAAAAAAAAAAAAACCAAACAAATAAAATTTAAATTACATTGAAATACAGAGTTAAAAAGTTGCTGATAGTTGAGTTTTGGTCATACAATGTTCCAATGCCCATTTCTTCACCAGTGTTAATTTCAATTTTCCCAGTTACTCCAGTTACCCTCTCATCATTTCAACCTCACCCCCAGATTTCCCTATGACACTTTTCTTCTCTCTCTCTTTCTCTTCCTTTTAAGTACTGTGGTTTGCGATACTTTTACTAAAAGGGGTGGGGGGTGTGCATATCAAAAAGTCTTTTTGCTACTTTTATGGTCCTTTTCTGATAAGGAAGGAACCTTGTCATAATAATCTTTTCAATAAATGTAGGCAAATGTTTTAATATTGTACTTCATGGCTTATATCCTTTGAGCCATGTTAACCTATTTTCCTACACTAAGTCACGAGTATTTCCTTATATTTTCTTCTAAAAGATCTAGCCTTCCCTCTGCATTAATATTTTCACTCTGTAGACTTGTATTTATGTTGTTCACTGTGGAGATCCAATTCTCTTTTCCACTGATCACAACCTAATCATTAATCACTTCATTTTATACATTTTATATATCAATATATAAATGTTTTTTATATATCAATTGTCTTATGTTCCATGATTCTCCTGGTGTCTCCATCCTCATACCAATATTTCACATCTCATTTTATACATCATAAAATTTATTAGTGTTTTATTAATACTATTTTGGCCATTTGGGGCCCTCAATATTCTATAAAATAGTTTTCAAGTTTTGTTGTGACAAACTTTTCAATCCAACATGATTTTATATTTTTATATAGCATTGACTATATTTTTCCATTTGAGTAGATACAATATATTCAAGCATGTCTATTTATTCCCATATGTGGGAATAATTCCTATTAATCCTAGCATCATACTTTTAGAAATGTTATCATTTCCCCTAAATTTTTTATTTATTATTACTTTGTGTGTGTTGCTCCCATGTGCTCAATCACTGAGCCATATCCTTAGCTAAAATAACTTTATTTTAAAAATCTAAAGTTGCATCTTTTTTCCCAAGGTTGTGTTCTTTTGAATGCATCTATCTATCTCTCTATCCCTCTAAATCTATATCTCTCTGTAGATAATATCTGTAGATAGATATGTAGATATTCTACTAAAAGGTTGATTGATCAACCAATTTATTGATTTATGCATGGAGATAGATATAGATAGATGATAGATAAATAGATAGATAGATGATAGATAGATCGATGAAAGAAAGAAAGAAAGAAGGAAGGAAGGAAGGAAGGAAGGAAGGAAGGAAGGAAGGAAGGAAGGAAGGAAGGAAGGAAGGAAGGAAGGAAGGAAGGAAGGAAGGAAGGAAGGAAGGAAGGAAGGAAGGAAGGAAAGAGGACTTTAGTCTTTTCCCTCTGACCTCTCCTGCCTCTCCATCTGACCCCTCCTGTTTCCTCTCTCTTCCCTCTGACCTCTCCTGCCTCTCCATCTGACCCCTCCTGTTTCCTCTCTCTTCCTTCTGACCTCTCCTGCCTCCCCATTCTGACCTCACCTGTTTCCTCTCCCTTCCCTCTGACCTCTTCTGTCTCCTTCCTCTCTCTAATTTTAGTCTCTTCTCTCTGACCTCTCCTGCCTCCTCATCTGACCTCTCCTGTTTCCTCTCTCTTCCCTCTGACCTCTCCTGTCTCTTCCTTCTGACTTTAGTCTCTTCCCTCTGACCTCTCCTGTCTCCCGATTCTGACCTCACTTGTTTCCTCTCCCATCCCTCTGACCTCTCCTGTCTCCTCCTTCTCTCTGACTTTAGTTTCTTCCCTCTGACCTCTCCTGTCTCTTCCTTCTGACTTTAGTCTCTTCCCTCTGACCTCTCCTGTCTCCCGATTCTGACCTCACTTGTTTCCTCTCCCATCCCTCTGACCTCTCCTGTCTCCTCCTTCTCTCTGACTTTAGTTTCTTCCCTCTGACCTCTCCTGTCTCTTCCTTCTGACTTTAGTCTCTTCCCTCTGACCTCTCCTGTCTCCCGATTCTGACCTCACTTGTTTCCTCTCCCATCCCTCTGACCTCTCCTGTCTCCTCCTTCTCTCTGACTTTAGTTTCTTCCCTCTGACCTCTCCTGTCTCCTTATTCTAACCTCTCTTGTTTCCTCTTTCTTCCCTCTGACCTCTCCTGTTTCCTCTCTAACCTCTTGTCTCCTTTCCCTCTGACCTCTTCTGTCTCCTCTCTAACCTCTTGTCTCCTTTCCCTTTGACCTCTCCTGTCAGAAACTGTTTCTTGCCACTTAAATACCTTACCTTATCTTCTGGCTAGTGTGCCCCCCCCCCAAAAAAAAAGGAAGGAAGGAAGGAAGGAAGGAAGGAAGGAAGGAAGGAAGGAAGGAAGGAAGGAAGGAAGGAAGGAAGGAAGGAAGGAAGGAAGGAAGAAAGGGAGGGAGGAAGGAAGGAAGGGAGGGAGGGAGAGAGGGCCCGGAGAGATAGCACAGAGGCGTTTGCCTTGCAAGCAGCCGATCCAGGACCTAAGGTGGTTGGTTCAAATCCCGGTGTCCCATATGGTCCCCCGTGCCTGCCAGGAGCTGGAAGGAAGGAAGGAAGGAAGGAAGGAAGGAAGGAAGGAAGGAAGGAAGGAAGGAAGGAAGGAAGGAAGGAAGGAAGGAAGGAAGGAAGGAAGGAAGGAAGGAGCTCTGAACAGCACAGTATATGAGTATAAAATAAAACAAAGAAACCTGGAAGCAACCATTATATCCTTCAGTGTGCCTATGAATAATGAATTCTAAAGTATCCATCAGTGAGATATTCTTCACTATAAAGAGAAACCAACTGCTAAGAACCACACAAGCATAGATGAATCTCAAACACTTCTTATGAAGTGGAAGAGGCTAAATATCAAAGGCCTTGCATTTATGTTTCCATAAGTAATGACTTAAAAATAAATTTATGGGGGCCTACACCCAGGATGCTGGGGAGTTACTCCTGGCTTAGGAATCACTCTGGGTCATGTTCAGGGGACCATATATGGGATGCCAGGGATTGAACCCAGTTGGCCACATGCAAGATAAGTGTTCTACCCGCTATACATCACTTCTGCCCTGTTATTCATTTTTATGGACATTTATTATTTATATATGTGTATCTAGTTTATCATAATAAATGTCATAGAGTAAATAATATTTGAAAGTCCATTATATATTTATATAAAATAAACACATAAGATGTTACTTATTACTCTTATTTTACTTTTGATATACAAATGTATGAGTATAAATTTGAGTATCTGAGCATTTATATGAATATAAATATTCCATCAGATTTCTGTACCTTTGCTTTAAAGATCAGCCTATAATGTTTTTAATTTTTTTTTCAATCTGCTTCAAAATGAATCAAGCTAATCAAGCTAATCAACTTTTTTTGGAGCTAGATAGTAAAAGGATTTTCTGTACCTCAAAATATATATTTAATTCACCTGTAAACCAAACCAGAAATCTATTTAGGGGGGATTGGGGGAAAGTGGTGAAAGGGAAAGGAATGTAACCATATTATTTATGGGATGTCTCATTTCCTATTTCAACTTTAGGCTAATAGCCCTTTTTTTTCTTCTTAGAAATCTACTTTTCCCGTCTATTCGAGATTGATTTGTATTCCCAGGAAACTCCCATGTTGAAAGCCTAATGCTCCGTACCTCCAAATGTGACTTGGAAGACCTTCAAAAAGATGACTAGGTGAACAGAGGTCCTCTGGATGGGCTGTGCTCCAGTTCCAATGGTGTCCGTAAAGGAAGTGACATGAACTCGTGGAGAAATTTGGCGGCAAATGCTCATTTCTCTGGCGCAGAGAAATATTGCACAGCCCACTGACCAACTGACACCACGGAGTGTGGCCTTCAGAAAGCAAAGTGGCCAAGACCAGTTGCATTTGTGTTTATTTTTCCCCCATTTTATTTCAGTTTTAAACTTTATTCGTCCTTCTTTTAATATTTTGCTTTAGCCAGGAGTTGGACCGAAAATTTGGTGTGGTGCGCGCACCGACCGCTGAGGGGCTCCCTGGTGTCACCCACAGATCAGTTGGCGGTTCTAAGGATCATGATAGAGCTGCTGTGTTCGCATTTAAGAAACGGCGATGTCACCAAGAATTGTATTTACAGCCTCCTGCTTGCAGATACTGAACCAGCTCTCAATCTCCTTTGATTCTTGGTTTCTAGCCTCCACAACTGTTGATACTGATATGCGTTACTAGTGGCTGACACTTGGAGGTGAATTAATTTAACGCAAATTGCAGTGTAGGAGTCAATATTTAAGCCTCCCAGTCTGGGATATTTTATTAATATGTTATTAATATTATAAATATTAATATTTTATTAGTAGCTGCATCAACTAATACACACAAACCAACACATACATGTAATTGAAACATCCACATCCACAAATATAGACAAATCTTGAACGCATAGACTTACATATTTATTATTCTGAAATATAAACTAATTTTTTTTGTTTGTTTTTGGGCCACACCCGTTTGATGCTCAGGGGTTACTCCTGACTATGAGCTCAGAAATCGCCCCTGGCTTGGGGAGTCCATATGGGACGCCGGGGGATCGAACCGAGGTCCGTCCTACGCTAGCGCTTGTAAGGCAGACACCTTACCTCTAGTGCCACCTTCCCGGCCCCAATATAAACTAATTTTAAGTATCTCTTTTTTTTTTTAGACCATTGCTTTTTATTAAAGTCATATTTATGAACACAAAGTTACAGTGTTACATATTTTCTTTTTAATTTTCATGCTATAATAATAATGATCATGCAGTCCTGGTCCCCTGTGAGTCATATTTCTACTAGATGTTTCTATGAACATATATTTACCATAGCAGTGATACTCAGGACTTACTATTGAATCTCTACTTAGGAATTTCTCCTGCCAATGAGAACGAGTATAGTGTTGGGGTTCAAATTCTGGTTGGTCTTATGCAAATAAAGAGTCTTAACCCTTGTATTGTCTTCTCATTCTTCCATAATACATTCAGAGTTTCAACATGTGAATGAAATCACATAGTGTTTTCACTTACATGAAAAAAACATTTTAAACAGCTAATTATTTTAGCATACTTATTTTCTTTAATTTCCAAAGTCTATACATGTTATTTTAAGTGGAAAGAATATCTGCTTTCATGATTAAATAAGATATATACTCCTCAATTAATGACCTACCTGTTTAGCGACCACTCGCACTTATGACCACCTCGTCACCATTATTTTATTTTATTTTAAATATCCTTTTTCCAGCTTGTAAACTCTACAGTACAGTACTGTGGGTTTTGGTGCTTTAATGTACCAACTTTACTAACTTTATGTTCTGTAATACATTGCATTACTGTGTGTAAATGACACAATCTATGCAAATTAAAACAAGTTTGATCTTTCTTGTTATTTAACTTAGTCAGAATACTGTATTCTTTTTTTTTCATTCTTTTTTTTATCTTCATTTAAACACCGTGATTACAAACATGATTATAGTTGTATGATTACAGTCATGTAAAGAACACCCCCCTTTACCGGTGCAACATTCCCACCACCAATTTCCCAGATCACCCTCCTCCCCACCCCCCTACACCTGTACTCGAGACAGGCTTTCTACTTCCCTCATTCATTCACATTGTTATGATAGTTTTCAGTGTAGTCATCTCTGCAACTGCACTCATCACTCTATGCGATGAGCTTCATGTCCTGAGCTGCACCTACCAGCCCTCATCTCTCTTGTATCTGAGATAATGTTAAAAATGTCCTTCATTTTTCTTAAAGCCCATAGATGAGTGAAACCATTCTGCATCTTTCTCTCTCCCTCTGACTTACTTCACTCAGCATAATAGATTCCATGTACATCCATGTATAGGAAAATTTCATGACTTCATCTCTCCTGATGGCTGCATAGTATTCCATTGTGTATATGTACCACAGTTTCTTCAGCCACTCATCTGTTGAAGGGCATCTTGGTTGTTTCCAGAGTCTGGCTATTGTAAATAGCGCTGCAATGAATATAGGAGTAAGGAAGGGATTTTTGTATTGTATTTTTGTGTTCCTTGGGTATATTCCTAGGAGTGGAATAGCTGGATCATATGGAAGCTCAATTTCCAGTTTGTGAAGGAATCTCCATATCGCTTTCCATAAAGGTTGTACTAGACGGCATTCCCACCAGCAGTGAAAAAGAGTTCCTTTCTCTCCACATCTCCGCCAGCACTGCTTGTTTTCCTTTTTTGTGATGTGTGCCAATCTCAGTGGTGTGAGGTGGTACCTCATAGTAGTTTTGATTTGCGTCTCCTTGACGATTAGTGATGTTGAACATCTTTTCATGTGCCTTTTGGCCATTTGCCTTTCTTCTTTTTCAAAGTGTCTGTTCATTTCTTCTCCCCATTTTTTGATGGGGTTAGTTGTTTTTTTCTTGTATAGTTCTGTCAGTACCTTGTAAATTTTGGATATTAGTCCTTTATCTGATGAGTATTGGGTGAATAATTTCTCCCACTCAGTGGGTGGCCTTTGTATTCTGGGCACTATTTCCTTTGAGATGCAGAAGCTTCTCAGCTTAATATAGTCCCATCTGTTTATCTCTGCTTCCACTTGCTTGGAAAGTGCTGTCTCCTCCTTAAAGATGCCTTTAGTCTCAACGTCCTGGAGTGTTTCACCTACATGTTGTTCTATATACCTTATAGTTTCAGTTCTGATATCAAGGTCTTTAATCCATTTGGATTTTACCTTTGTACATGGTGTTAGCTGTGGGTCTGAGTTCGCTTTTTTGCAAGTGGCTAACCAGTTGTGCCAACACCACTTGTTGAATAGGCTTTCCCTGCTCCATTTAGGATTTCTTGCTCCTTTATCAAAAACGAGGTGGTTATATGTCTGAGGAACCTTCTCTGAGTACTCAAGCCTATTCCACTGATCTGAGGGTCTGTCTTTATTCCAATACCATGCTGTTTTTATAACTATTGCTTTGTAATACAGCTTAAAATTGGGGAAAGTAATGCCTCCCATATTCCTTTTCCCAAGGAGTGCTTTAGCTATTCGAGGTTGTTTGTTGTTCCAGATGAATTTCAGAAGTATTTGATCCACTTCTTTGAAGAATGTCATGGGTATCTTCAGAGGAATCGCGTTAAATCTGTACAATGCTTTTGGAAGTATTGCCATTTTAATGATGTTGATCCTGCCAATCCATGAGCATGGTATATGTTTCCATTTCCGAGTGTCCTCTCTTATTTCTTGGAGCAGTGTTTTGTAGTTTTCTTTGTATAGATCCTTCACATCTTTAGTCAGGTTGACTCCAAGATATTTGAGTTTGTGTGGAACTAATGTGAATGGGATTGTTCTCTTAATGTCCATGTCTTCCCTATCATTATTAGTGTATAAAAAGGCCATTGATTTTTGTGTGTTAATTTTGTAGCCTGCCACTTTGCTATATGAATCTATTATTTCTAGAAGCTTTTTGGTAGAGTCTTTAGGGTTTTCTAAGTAGAGTATCATGTCATCTGCAAACAGTGAGAGCTTGACTTCTTCCTTTTCTATCTGGATTCCCTTGATATCTTTTTCTTGCCTAATCGCTATAGCAAGTACTTCCAGTACTATGTTGAATAGGAGTGGTGAGAGAGTACAGCCTTGTCTTGTACCAGAATTTAGAGGGAAGGCTTTTAGTTTTTCTCCATTGAGGATAATATTTGCCACTGGCTTCTGGTAGATGGCTTTGACTATATTGAGAAAGGTTCCTTTTATTCCTATCTTGCTGAGAGTTTTCATCAAGAATGGGTGTTGAAACTTATCAAATGCTTTTTCTGCATCTATTGATATGACCATGTGATTTTTTTTTGTTTATGTTGTGTATTATATTGATAGATTTACGATGTTAAACCAGCCTTGCATTCCTGGGATGAAACCTGCTTGATCAAAGTGAATGATCTTCTTGATGAGGCACTGGATCCTGTTCGCCAGGATTTTGTTGAGGATCTTTGCATCTGTGTTCATCAGGGATATTGGTCTATAATTTTCTTTTTTGGCAGCATCTCTATCAGGTTTTGGTATTAAGGTGATGTTGGCTTCATAAAAGCTATTTGGAAGTGTTCCTGTTTTTTCGATTTCATAAAAGAGCCTGGCCAGGATTGGTAGTAGTTCCTCTTGAAAGGTTTGAAAGAATTCATTCGTGAATCCATCAGGGCCTGGGCTTTTGTTTTTGGGTAAATTTTTGATTACAGTTTTAATTTCCTCAATAGTGATGGGGGTGTTTAGATATGCTACCTCTTCTTTATTCAACTGTGGAAGGTTATATGAGTTCAGAAATTTATCCATTTCTTCCAGGTTCTCATATTTAGTGGCATAGAGTTTCTCAAAGTATTCTCTGAATATCCTTTGAATCTCTGCAGTATCTGTAGTGATCTCCCCCTTTTCATTTCTAATACGCGTTATCAAGTTTCTCTCTTTTGCGTTGTGAGTTTTGCCAATGGTCTATCAATCTTGTTTATTTTTTCAAAGAACCAACTTCTGCTTTCATTGATCTTTCAGATTGTTTTTTGGGTTTCCACTTCGTTGATTTCTGCTCTCAGCTTTGTTATTTCCTTCTGTCTCCCTATTTTTGGGTCCTTTTGTTGAGCACTTTCTAGTTCTATTAGCTGTGTCATTAAGCTACTCAGGTAAGCTCCTTCTTCCTTCCTGATGTGTGCTTGCAAAACTATAAATTTTCCTCTCAGTACTGCTTTTGCTGCGTCCCATAAGTTTTGATAGTTTGTGTCTTTATTGTCGTTTGTTTCCAGGAACCTTTTGATTTCCTCCTTGATTTCATCTCGGACCCACTGGTTATTCAGTATGAGGCTGTTTAACTTCCAGGTGTTAAATTTTTTCTTCTGTGTCCCTTTGTAGTTCACATCTAACTTCAGAGCCTTGTGGTCAGCAAAGGTAGCCTGCAAAATGTCTATCTTTTTTATTTTATGGAGGTATGTTTTATGTGCCAGCACGTGATCTATCCTGGAGAATGATCCATGTACATTGGAAAAGAATGTATATCCAGGTTTCTGAGGATGGAGTGCCCTATATATATCTACTAGGCCTCTTTCTTCCATTTCCCTTTTCAGGTCTAGTATATTTTTGTTGGGTTTCCATTTGGTTGACCTATCAAGTGTTGACAAGCCTGTGTTTAGGTCTCCCACAATTATTGTGTTATTATTGATATCCTTCTTCAGATTTGTCAACAATTGTATTAAATACTTTGCTGGTCCCTCATTCGGTGCATATATGTTTAGGAGAGTGATTTCTTCTTGCTGTACAAATCCCTTGATTAGTACATAATATCCATCTTTGTCCCTTACAACTTTTCTGAGTATAAAGTTTGTGTCATCTGATATTAGTATGGCCACCCCCGCTTTTTTAAGGGTGTTGTTTGCTTGAATGATTTTCCTCCAGCCTTTGATTTTGAGTCTATGTTTATTCTGACTATTCAGGTGTGTTTCTTGTAGACAGCAGAAGGTTGGCTTCAGTTTTTTGATCCATTTTGCCACTCTGTGCCTCTTAACTGGTGCATTTAGTCCATTGACATTGAGAGAAATAATTGTCATGGGATTTATTGCCATCTTTGTGTAGAAGTTTGGTGTGTTTTTTGTTCTGTCTTGTTTTTAGAGTAGATCTTTCAGTTTTTCTTTAAGGCTGGTTTTGAGTCTGCAAAGTTTTTGAGCTGTTGTTTATCTGTGAAGCCGTGTATACATCCTTCAAACCTGAAACTGAGTTTTGCTGGGTGCAGTACTCTTGGCGAAGCATTTATTTCATTGAGTTTTGCCACTATGTCCCACCACTGCCTTCTGGCCTTGAGTGTTTCTGGTGACAGGTCTGCTGTAAATTTCAAGGATGCTCCCTGGAATGTAATTTCCCTTTTCGATCTTGCTGCTTGCAGTATTCTATCTCTATCGGTGGGTTTCATCATGGTGACTAGGATGTGTCTTGGGGTGTTTCTCCTGGGGTCTTTTTTAGCTGGTACTCTTCGGGCATGCAGGATTTGGTCACATGTTTTCTTTAGCTCTGGTAGTTTTTCTGTGATGATGTTCTTAACCATTGATTCTTCCTGAAGATTTTCTTCTTGGGTCTCTGGGACTCCAATGATTCTAAAGTTGTTTCTGTTGAGCTTATCAAAGACTTCTATTTTCATCTGCTCATATTCTTTGAGTAAATTTTCCATTGTCTGATCATTTGATTTAAGGCTTTTTTCCAATCTCTTCTGCTGTGTAATGTGTTATGCATCTCGTCTTCTAAAGCACTAATTCTATCCTCAGCTGCTTTTAACCTGTTGGAAAGCTCATCCATTATGTTCTTCAATTCGTCTACTGAGTTTTTCAGACCTGTTATCTGATCTGATATTTCAGTTTGGAGTTTTCTGATTTCTATCTTCATATTCTCTTGATTTTTATTAGTGTTCTGATTTATACTTTCTTTGATTTCTGTTAGCAACCTCCATATTTCTTCTCTAAACTCCATTTCTGAAAGACTGCTTAGGTAGTTGGCCATTGTTGGGTCATCAGAGTTTCCATCTTCATTCTCTATGGTTGAAGTTGGTCTGCATAGTCTCCCCATTGTCACGCTTACGCTGTGGGTTTTTCTACGTGTTGTGGTGGTACTCATTGGCTAGTACATAGCCGAGGCAAGCCGTCAGGGGATGCCCGGGGAAGCCCCCAAATGTCTGCCAAGCTAAGGAAACCAGCAAAAGTCTCTTGTCCACAACTCCAACAGAAAACACACACCTCAGCCAAGACACGCCTTGAAGGGATTAATGCTGGAGGAGATCAAAGTTCCCAGGTTGATGCAGGCTGGGGGAGGTCCCAAAATGTCTGTCGGGCCTAGGGGTCCAGCAGTCAGTCTTATCCGCAACTCCGGCCCCCAAACACTCACCTCAGCCGAGGCAAGCCGTCAGGGAATGAATGCCAGAGTAGATCAAAGTTCCCAGGTTGATGCAAGCCCAGGGAAGCCCCCAAATGTCTGCCAAGCTAAGGGGACCAGCAAAAGTCTCTTATCCACAACTCCAGCAGAAAAGACACACCTCCTAATTTATGTATCTCTTTACCTTTATATTGTGCTTCTTGCTTATTGTCTCTTCCTTTTTATTTTCTTGCATCTACATCACTAGAAATTTTACTGTCTGAGAGTAAATTCAGGCTGAAGAGTGAGCTCAATGGGCTAAGGGCATGCTTGGTACATAGGAGGTCAGAGTCAAACCCCAGTCCAAATAATGATAAAGAAGAAATACATATTAAGAAAACCCATTCACAATAAGAAATAAATATTAAGAAAACCCATTCATACATATCAGATTAAGGGCTGATATCTAGAACTTACAAAGCACTCAGAAAACTGAGCCCCCCAAAACCAAACAAAGCCATAAAAAATGGGGAGAAGAAATGAATAGACACTTCTCTGAAGAAGACAGAAGGATGGCCAACAAACACATGAAAACATGCTCACCTTCACTCATCATCAGAGAGATCCAAATCAAGACAACAATGAGATACCACCTTACACCAGTGAGGATGGCCCACATCAAAAATAATGGGAACAATCTCTGTTGGCGGGGATGTGGTATGAAAGGAACTCTCATCCATTGCTGGTGGGAATGCCGCCTAGTCCAACACCTATGGAGAACAGTCTGGAGAGTGCTCAAAGAACTCAGAATTGAGCTGCCATTTGACCCAGCAATTGCTCTCGTAGGTATATATCCCCAAGGTGGAAGGACATTCATTCCAAAATATGTATGCACCCCACTATTTATCGCAGCACTCAGTATAATAGCCAAGTCCTGGAGCAACAGGATGTCCAACAACAGATGAATGGATCATTAAGATGTGGTATCTATACACAATGGAATATTACATGGCAGAACTGATACAATCACAGACTTCGCAGCAATGTGGATGGACCTAGAACATGTTATGTTAAACGAAGTAAGTCAGAAGACAAAAGATAAACATAAAATGGTAGCACTATTCTGAAGCACCTAGAACATACATCCTATACACAACTTTTACTCAACAATCAAATAACAGGGTTTAACAGGGTAGAAAGTCTAAACCCTGTAATAGTCAACATATACTCGGGAGCAGTGCCCAAAATACATGAAAAAGGAACAACACAAACTTCTGACTACATTATACCACAAAGAAAACAGCAACACCAGAAACAGCAGCATAGAGAGAACAGGTATGTAATCATCCTTCTACAACAAAGGCCCATAATAATCCCTTAGGGATATTATACAGGATCACAGGTAAAGAATACCTTGGGAAATCACTGACTCCAATGGAAACATCCCAAAACACTATGTCTTAATGCATTTATCTTACTATATTTAAAATAATCTCTCAGCTTTTCTGTCCACAGGCGTTCTTGGATACAAAGGCGGACAAACTAAGATGGCAGCTCAGGATACCACACGAGATACCATACCTAGCTGGTATTACGAGATGGTCCCGAGAAAACTCTTTAATATACACTTTATCTCAGGGTTACACCTTCTTTTAGGAATTGAAGCACGTGACCTATCAGACCACCGAAGCAGTAACTGTGACATACAGACATAAACTACAGGCTCTACTCATTGAACACACTCAAGCAAACTAGCATTCCCTTGCTACTTTCTCCTCTCTTCTCACTACTTTCTTTTTATTTTTTTTTCTTTTCTATTCTTCTCTTTACTTTTTTTTTTTTTTGGAAATCCAACTATCCTTTCACCCCTCAATTCCATCTAAACCTCCCACCGTATTAAAACTCTTCACCCACAGTCCTTAATCTATTAGGCATCAAGATTGACCTCCTACCCCAACGAACCAGTACCTAGCACCCAAGAGAAGGGACACCCAGTCAAACCCACACCTCGTCTCCTGCAAGAAAAGACAGCCAACTCCCCTGCAAACTCATGCAGCGCGGCCCTCCCTACCAACTCCCCCTAATGTGGACTGTTACTTGAAACTGGACTTAGCTCCAAAAGTATCCCCAATGCAAGAACTCTTCCAAGACCTCCCTGCCGCAAATCTTTTGCCAATCTGAGAAGGTCAGGGGGTATGATGGAAAGGTGCCTGTGAACCCACACACCACAAGAAAAACCCAAAAGACAATGGGAAAACCTGTACTTCCAACATAAACATAAGACCTATATTACACCCCCTCTTTACCTGCTTCTCTCCAAATGTAAGGTAGTCTTTTACATCACTTTTGTCCTTTAATTACTTTGTTAATTCATTCCTTCTTTAAAAAAAATTGTCTGTTCGACATATACATATGTGAGCACATACATTTTTAATCCTAATTTTTTTGTATCTTTTTTGAGTATGTGACCTGTTTCTGTTTTCCGCTCTGTCCACCCCCAAATACACCAACAATATGATGTAGCACCATTTCTCCCTGCAAAGGCACACTAAAAAAAAGGGGGGAAATCTTACATATAAAAAAAAGAGCTCTTATCTACTAGAGATAGGAATTCATAGTTGTTTACAATACAGGGATATCTCCTACCTTGAAAATATGTCATGTGGTATCAACTTAGACCTCAGGTAATTAGACACCATCCGTCCAGCCTTGAACCCTGGATCCCGGACATAGAAACAGCACAGTTCTTCACAACAGCTGCAGGAAACAAATCCCATCCGGGACAGCCTTAATACTGCTAGAACACCAACAAGTGCCAACTCTAATGCGATATCCTGACATCGAGGAAAATGGAAACAACTTGACCTAAAAGCAGATTACCCTACCTACCAGCTAACGACAAGACAAAATCAGAAGACTTGTCAACCATCGGTAGGTCCAAAAGCCAAGATCGCGAGTTACATGGCTGCTAGAACCATGGCCAGACTGTATATATCTTGGGACCAATAAAAAAAACCCTAGTCTAGGGACCGGAGATATAGCATGGAGGTAAGGCGTTTACCTTTCATGCAGAAGGCCATCGGTTCGAATCCCGGCGTCCCATATGGTCCCCCGTGCCTGCCAGGGGCAATTTCTGAGCATGGAGCCAGGAAAAGCCCCTGAGCATTGCCGGGTGTGACCCAAAAACCACAAAAACAAACAAACAAACAAACAAAAAAAACCCTAGTCTAGGGTTTGAACTACGACCTGCACAACAACCATGATCCCCAGTTCCAAAGGTCCGGCAGAGACAATTGTAACCGAATGGGGCTTCCGGAAACACAAAGAAAGACGCTATCCTAGGTGCCATCCTAGGTTTAGTGCAAAGACCAAGACCACCAACCACAGAAGATGGATTAAAATGACACTGAGGGAACGAAACTTCTAGAACCACAAAAACTGACTTCATCATAAGTCCCATTCCTGGAACTGTGCAGATACTGAGATCGATAGATACAGAGGTCTGATTGTATCACCTAGGACGGAACAGAAGTCTTCCAAACAACACAAAAGCACCACCGGAAGAGTAAAGAATCCTGAACAGAGTCTATAGTTGATCCCGTGACAATATACTCCAAGGGCGGAAAAACCCCATATCTCTTAGGCCAAGTGAATTCCTTTTGGAATGACCCCAATATTTACTGTGCCAGGGCAGGAGGGAAAGAAACAAAACACAAAATATTGTTTATCTTTTTATATATTATTTTTTATCTTCATTTATTATCATTATTATTTTTATTTACCTATCTATTTTTGGTTGATTTCTTTGTTTTGGTGTGGTTATTGAAACTGTTGCCCCCATTTACACTTTTTTTTTCTTTTCTTTTCTTTTTTTTTCTTTCTTTATGTGTTCTGCCATGTTTCTTATCTCAAGACCGTGGCGTTTTTGTTTTGTTTTGTTTTGTTTTGTTTTGTTGTCGTTGTGGTACTTATCGTTATTGTTGGAATCCTCACTGGATATTTGACACTTCTTTTTGTACTGGTGGAGTGTTTCACATTTTCTCCTTCGTCTCTAACTGAGGATGAGACCCTCTAAAAGAATTCCACTTATTTTCTGCGTATTAGACTTTTACCCCAGTTTACTACTATTCTCTTCTTCAAACAAAACCACGTAACTTGAACTAGCTAGTCCTGCCCCCCAGTTAGAGGGGGAAATAAGGGAGGCACCAGTGTTGTATTAAATAAATAACGATGGGGCTGGATGGCGGTGGATTTCTCTCTGCCACCCCAGTCCACATGGCTCTGCAACCTCCATGCAGCCGGCGAGTCCCAGGCCCAGGTGAAATCACTCACTCACACGCAGCCATTAGGAAGCATCAGCTTTATTCATGCCCTAGCCACCACAGGTGTGTGGCCTATGTCATAACCTTTCAAGCATACAGCCATTCTAGGCTTGCCCTGCATCTTATCTTCTGTATGCCATTTTCCCTTTGGGCTCCATGCTGGTCAAAGACCAGAACATAGAAACCCAGAAGCCAGAGCGCACAGCAGCGCAGAAAGGGCAAAGAGCCAAAAAGGGGCCCAAAGCCAAAAGCCCCGAATTCCCTTGGTCCAAGCCTTATATAACATTTCCCAGACCCCTCCCAGGAATGGGAGGGGCTCGCAGGTAAAGTTACACCTACTATCCGGTTCCCAAGACCCCTCCCAGAAATGGGTGGGTCTAGGGTTTTAAATAGGTACACCCACACACCAGGACCAAACAGGTGCAAGACTACTAAGTATTCGGCTAGATACAGAGGGGACAACATATTCTGGCAGCCCTGGGGGTGAGGGAAGAGCATATGGGAGGAAGGACAAAAACGGAGGCATAGGGAGGACAAATTGGTGATGGAAATCCCCCCTGATTTTATGTAAATATGTACCTAAAATATTATTGTCAACAATATGTAAGCCGCTATGATCAAAATAAAAATTAAAAAAATTATAATTCTTAAAATAAAAAAAAAGAAAACCCATTCATAATAGTATCACATAAAGTCAAATACCTTGGAGTCAACTTAACTAAAGAGGTGAAGGACCTATAGGAAGAAAACTACAAAACACTCCTTCAAGAAATAAGAGGACACAAAAATGGAGACACATACGCTGGACATGGATTAGGAAGATTAATATTAAAATAGCAAAACTCTCCAAAGCATTGTACAAAGTTAATGCAATCCCTCTAAGAATACCTATTACATTCTTTAAAGAAGTTATCAAACACTCCTGAAATTTATTTGGAACAATAAAACACCCAAGAACTGTGAAAGCAACCCTTAGGAAAAATAAACTGGGAGGCATCTATCTCCCAACTTTAAATTATACTACAAATCCATAATCATTAAAACAACATGATACTGGAAAAAAGACAGACTCTCAGACCAATGAAAGACTTGAGTATTCAGAGAACGAACCCTAGACATTAATTGATATCAATTAATTTTTTTGAATGTGGCAAGAAATGCAAAATGGAGCAAGAGAAGCCTCTTCAATAAGTAGTGTTAGTACAACTGGTCAGCCGCATGCAAAAAAGCAAATTCAGACCTCTATATAACACCATGCACAAAAGTCAAATCAAAATGGAATAAAGACCTTTGTAACAGACCTGAAACTATGAACTATATAAAATAAAATATAGGCAAAACATCACTCCATCACATTGAGACTAAAAGCATCTTCAGGAAAGAAACACCACTGGCCAAAATATGCCGAAGCAAAGATAAATAAATGGAACTACATTACACCTAGAAGCTTTTGCACTTCAAACAACAGTAATGAGTATACAAAGGCCACCCACGGAAGGGGGAAATTATTCACCCAATACTCAGCAGATAAAGGGCTAACAGTTGAGACATACAAGACACTGACATAATTAAACAAGAAAAATATAGCCCTATAAAAATGGGTAGAAGAAATGAACAGGCATTTCCTCGAAGAAATACAGATGATCAAAAGGCACATGGAAAATGTTCACATCACTAATCATCAGGGAGATGCAAATCAAAACAACAATGAGGTACCATCTCACACCACAAAGACTGGCACATATCACAAAGAATAACAACAACCAGTGCTAGTGTGGATGTGGTGAGAAAGGAACTCTTATTCACTGATGATGGGAATGCGGTCTAGCCCAACTTTTATGGAAAATAATATGGAGATTCCTCAAAAAAACTGAAATGGAGCTCCCATATGATCTAGCTATACCACTACTAGGGATATATAATAGGAACACATACACACACACACTACACACACACACACACACACACACACACACACACACAAATGCCCTCTGCAGTCCTATGTTCATTGTAGTACTATTTACAATAGCCAGAATCTGAAAGAAAAAAAAAAGGTGCCCAACAACAAATAAGTGGCTAGAGAAACAGTGGTACATCTACACAATAGATTATTACACAACTGCTGAAAAAAAGTCATGAAATTTGCCTATACATGATGGACATGGAGACTACCGTGTTTCCCCCTAAATCATCCTTCAAAAATAATACCTACTTACAGATTTCCTTCTAGGTGAAATATAAGGCATCCCCCGTTAAAATAAGCCCCCGCTATGCTTTGTCTC
Source organism: Suncus etruscus (assembly GCF_024139225.1). Taxonomy (NCBI): domain Eukaryota; kingdom Metazoa; phylum Chordata; class Mammalia; order Eulipotyphla; family Soricidae; genus Suncus; species Suncus etruscus. The sequence goes on from NC_064853.1 coordinate 12,907,401, forward strand.
AGAATGAAAATTAATTTACTGTAAACTGGTTGCTAGGGCCACCCTGACTGGCATCTAGCAATCAGTGACATTATGCAGAGTCCTGATGTCACTACTGGGTGGAGGAAGAGCGAAGATTGGAATGAACAGTGGGCATGGGGTTAGGAGACTTTCACAGATGCATGTAGAAGAACAGAGGATCAGAGTGGACAGGACATGGTGAAGGTGGTGAGTAAATTCTTGATGCTGCAGGATTCATAGTTTGTCTGGTTTGTGTTGACAACTACCATACTACTGTACTGTATACAAGTAATAAATTTCCTTTATTTTCATTTAACAATAAATGTTTACTGTACTCTTGTTCATTGAAAAATAAGACAGCATCTGAAAAATAAGACCTAGCGCATCTTTGAGAGTAAAAATTAATATAAGACCCTGTCTTATTTTCAGGGAAACGGGGTGAAACGAATCAGAGGAAGAGTGATAGAAACAGAATAGTTTCACTCATCTATGGGATATAAGAAAAATAAAAGACAGTAATACCAACTATTATTGTAATACTATTAATAATGATAAAAAGATGAGGAGCCGGAATGTACAGCCATGATATGGAACTTACATAAAAGAGTGATGAGAGCATTACAGCCATGATATGGAACTTACATAAAAGAGTGATGAGAGCATTACAGAAATTACTGCACTGAAATTACCATGACACTGATTAGAGAAAAACAGAATGCCTATCCTGAAGACAGGCAGGATGGGAGAGGAGAAATGGAAGACATTGGTGGTGGGAAAATGCACTGGTAAATGGAGGTGTACTTTCTGTGACTGAAACCCAACTATGAACATTTTTATAATCACAGTGTGCTGGCTCCCATTTACTCCTTTGTTGGTTATTTGTGTATCCTCAAAGAGCTCCCAGAATGAGAAATTGATTCCCATCCCCTTGTTCCCTATTGTGGGGAGATCTTGGTAATATTTATCCGCGGCAAATAATCTACACAAACAAGAGGGTAAAGAGATAAAAAGGTTGGGTGAAGAGAGTCCTTTGTCAGCCTGCTGCTAGCCCAAAACACACCTGGAGCCATCCAGCAAACTCTCCCAAAAGACCCCCGAACACCTCCTCCCCAACTATTTATTCGGCTCTCAACAGTGCCCCCAACTGGAAGGTCAAGGTGGGACAACAGGCAAAGAATAATCTTTTGTTTGTTTGTTTGTTTGTTTTGCCTTTTTTTATTGAAACCATTTTTTTTTTATTGAAACCATTGTGATTTAGAAAGTCCTTCAGAGTTAGGTTTCAGTCATACCATGCATGAGTCAGGGCCAATCCGACCACCAGAGTTGACCTCTCTCCACAGTGTTCCCAGCCAGAGTGTATACCAATAATAAGCCTTTGCCCTCCAGACCGCCAGAATAACAGGCCCATTTAAAATTTAGGTGGTTAGAATTTGAGTCTCTTAATTCCATTGCTGTTGACTTTGGCTTAGATATTTAGTTCTGTCATTATTTTTCCATTCCTATAAGCACTTTCTTTTTCTTTTTTTTTTCTTTTTCTTTTTTTTATTTAAACACCTTGATTACATACATGATTGTGTTTGGGTTTCAGTCATGTAAAGAACACGACTCATCACCAGTGCAACATTCCCATCACCAATGTCCCAAGACTCCCTCCTCCCACCCAACCCCCCCCCCCTGTACTCTAAACAGGCTCTCCATTTACCTCATACATTCTCATTATTAGGACAGTTCAAAATGTAGTTATTTCTCTAACTAAACTCATCACTCTTTGTGGTGAGCTTCCTGACGTGAGCTGGAACTTCTAGTTCTTTTCTCTTTTGTGTCTGAAAATTGTTATTGCAAGAATGTCTTTCATTTTTCTTAAAACCCATAGATGAGTGAGACCATTATGCGTTTTTCTCTCTCTCTCTCTGACTTATTTCACTCAGCATAATAGATTCCGTGTACATCCATGTATAGGAAAATTTCATGACTTCATCTCTCCTGACAGCTGCATAATATTCCATTGTGTATATGTACCACAGTTTCTTTAGCCATTCGTCTGTTGAAGGGCATCTTGGTTGTTTCCAGAGTCTTGCTATGGTAAATAGTGCTGCAATGAATATAGGTGTAAGGAAGGGGTTTTTGTATTGTATTTTTCTGTTCCTAGGGTATATTCCTAGAAGTGGTATAGCTGGATCGTAGGGGAGCTCGATTTCCAGTTTTTGGAGGAGTCTCCATATCGCTTTCCATAAAGGTTGAACTAGATGGCATTCCCACCAGCAGTGGATAAGAGTTCCTTTCTCTCCACATCCCCGCCAACACGGTTTGTTCTCATTCTTTGTGATGTGTGTCATTCTCTGTGGTGTGAGGTGGCATCTCATCATTGTTTTGATTTGCATCTCCCTGATGATTAGTGATGTGGAGCATTTTTTCATGTGTCTTTTGGCCATTTGTATTTCTTCTTTGTCAAAGTGTCTGTTCATTTCTTCTCCCCATTTTTTGATGGGATTAGATGTTTTTTTCTTGTAAATTTCTGTCAGTGCCTTGTATATTTTGGAGATTAGCCCCTTGTCTGATGGGTATTGGGTGAATAGTTTCTCCCACTCAGTGGGTGGCTCTTGTATCCTGGGCACTATTTCCTTTGAGGTGCAGAAGCTTCTCAGCTTAATATATTCCCAGCTGTTAATCTCTGCTTTCACTTGCTTGGAGAGTGCAGTTTCCTCCTTGAAGATGCCTGTAATGTCCTGGAGTGTTTTGCCTATGTGTTGTTCTATATATCTTATTGTTTTGGGTCTAATATCGAGGTCTTTAATCCATTTGGATTTTACCTTCGTACATGATGTTAGCTGGGGGTCTAAGTTCAATTTTTTGCAAGTGGCTATCCAGTTGTGCCAACACCACTTGTTGAAGAGGCTTTCCCTGCTCCATTTAGGATTTCCTGCTCCTTTATCAAAAATTAGGTGATTGTATGTCTGGGGAACATTTTCTGAGTATTCAAGCCTATTCCACTGATCTGAGGGCCTGTCCTTATTCCAATACCATGCTGTTTTGATAACTATTGCTTTGTAGTACAGTTTAAAGTTGGGGAAAGTAATTCCTCCCATATTCTTTTTCCCAATGATTGCTTTAGCTATTAGAGGGTGTTTATTGTTCCAAATGAATATCAAAAGTGCCTGATCCACTTCTTTGAAGAATGTCATGGGTATCTTTAGAGGGAAAGCATTAAATCTGTATAATGCCTTGGGGAGTATTGCCATCTTAATGACGTTAATCCTGCCAATCCATGAGCAGGGTATGTGCTTCCATTTCCGCATGTCCTCTCTTATTTCTTGGAGCAGAGTTTTATAGTTTTCTTTGTATAGGTCCTTCACATTTTTAGTCAAGTTGATTCCAAGATATTTGAGTTTGTGTGGCACTATTGTGAATGGGGTTGTTGTCTTAATGTCCATTTCATCCTTATTACTATTGGTGTATAGAAAGGCCATTGATTTTTTTGTGTTAATTTTGTAGCCTGCCACCTTGCTATATGAGTCTATTGTTTCTAGAAGCTTTTTGGTAGAGTCTTTAGTGTTTTCTAAGTAGAGTATCAAGTCATCTGCAAACAGTGAGAGCTTGACTTCTTCCTTTCCTATCTGGATTCCCTTGATATCTTTTTCTTGCCTATTCACTATAGCAAGTACTTCCAGTGCTATGTTGAATAGAAGTGGTGAGAGAGGACAGCCTTGTCTTGTGCCAGAATTTAGAGGGAAGGCTTTTAGTTTTTCTCCATTGAGGATAATATTTGCCACTGGCTTGTGGGAGATGGCCTTAACTATATTGAGAAAGGTTCCTTCCATTCCCATCTTGCTGAGAGTTTTGATCAAGAATGGGTGTTGGACCTTATCAAATGCTTTCTCTGCATCTATTGATATGATCATGTGGTTTTTATTTTTCTTGTTGTTGATGTTGTGTATTATGTTGATAGATTTACGGATGTTAAACCATCCTTGCATTCCTGGGATGAAACCTACTTGATCATAGTGGATGATCTTCTTAATGAGTCATTGAATCCTATTTGCCAGGATTTTGTTGAGGATCTTTGCATCTGCATTCATCAGCGATATTGGTCTGTAATTTTCTTTTCTTGTAACATCTCTGTCTGGTTTAGGTATCAAGGTGATGTTGGCTTTATAAAAGCTATTTGGAAGTGTTTCCGTTTGTTCAATTTCATGAAAGAGTCTTGCCAGGATTGGTAGTAGTTCCTCTTGGAAAGTTTGAAAGAATTCATTAGTGAATCCATCTGAGCCTGGGCTTTTTTTTTCGGCAGACATTTGATTACCATTTTAATTTCATCAATGATGATGGGGGTGTTTAGATATGCTACATCCTCTTCCTTCAACCGTGGAAGATTATAAGAGTCCAAGAATTTATCCATTTCTTCCAGGTTCTCATTTTTAGTGGCGTAGAGTTTCTCAAAGTAGTTTCTGATTACCCTTTGAGTCTCTGTCATATCAGTAGTGATCTCTTCTTTTTCATTCCTAATACGAGGTATCAAGTTTCTCTCTCTCTCTTTCTTTGTTAGGTTTGCCAGTGGTCTATCAATCTTGTTTATTTTTTCAAAGAACCAACTTCTGCTTTCGTTGATCTTTCAGATTGTTTTTTGGGTTTCCACTTCGTTGATTTCTGCTCTCAGCTTTGTTATTTCCTTCTGTCTTCCTATTTTGGGGTCCTTTTGTTGAGCACTTTCTAGTTCTATTAGCTGTGTCATTAAGCTACTCAGGTAAGCTCCTTCTTCCTTCCTGATGTGTGCTTGCAAAGCTATAAATTTTCCTCTCAGTACTGCTTTTGCTGTGTCCCATAAGTTCTGATAGTTTGTGTCTTTATTGTCATTTGTTTCCAGGAACCTTTTGATTTCCTCCTTGATTTCATCTCGGACCCACTGGTTATTAAGCATGAGGCTGTTTAACTTCCAGGTGTTAAAGTTTTTCTTCTAAGTCCCTTTGGAATTCAGAAGTAATTTCAGAGCCTTGTGGTCAGTGAAGGTAGTCTGCAAAATTTCTATCCTCTTGATATTATGGAGGTATGTTTTATGTGCCAGCACGTGATCTATCCTGGAGAATGTCCCATGTACATTGGAGAAGAATGTGTATCCAGGTGTCTGGGGATGGAGTGTCCTATATATATCCACTAGGCCTCTTTCTTCCATTTCTCTCCTCAGGTCTAGTATATTCTTGTTGGGTTTCAGTCTGGTGACCTATTCAGTGTTGACAAAGCCGTGTTGAGGTCCCCCACAATTATTGTGTTGTTATTGATATTATTTTTCAGATTTGTCAACAGTTATTTTAATATTTTGCTGACCCCTCATTAGGTGCATATATGTTTAGGAGAGTTATTTCTTCCTGCTCTACATACCCCTTGATTAATATAAAATGTCCATCTTTGTCCCTTACAACCTTCCTGAGTATAAAGTATGGCCACTCCAGCTTTTTTATGGGTGTTGTTTGCTTGGATAATTTTTCTCCAGCCTTTTATTTTGAGTCTTTGTTTGTTCTGACTATTCAGGTGTGTTTCTTGTAGGCAGCAGAAGGTTGGATTGAGTTTTTTGATCCATTTCGCCACTCTGTGTCTCTTGACTGGTGCATTTAGTCCATTGACATTGAGAGAAAGAATTGTCCTGGGATTTAATGCCATCTTTATATCAAAATTTGGTGTGTCTTTTGGTTAGTCTTGTCTTAAATTAGGTCTTTCAGTTTTTCTCTTAAGACTGGTTTTCAGTCTGCAAAGTTTCTGAGCTGTTTTTTGTCTGTGAAACCATGGATTCTTCCGTCAAACCGGAAAGTGAGTTTTGCTGGGTATAGTATTCTAGGTGAAGCATTCATTTCATTTAGTCTTGTCAAAATATCCCACCACTGCTTTCTGGCATTGAGTGTTTCTGGTGACAGGTCTGCTGTAAATCTCAAGGATGCTTGCTGTTTTCAGAATTCTGTCTCTATCTGTGCGATTTGTCATTGTGACTAAGATGTGTCTTGGGGTGGTTTTTCTGGAGTCTCTTTTGGTTGGTACTCTGCAATGGTGTTCTTTTCTTAGAAAGAGCGCACGGCCGCGTAGCGAAGCGAAGCCAAAGTGCTCTGCTGGAGCCTCTTTTCGCCCCACTCCCAAGAGGCTCATGCAAGAGGACAGTAGACAGATACACAGAGGCAGCACTCACAGTTTTTCACAGTCGGGCCCCACTGGGCAGGCGTAGTTTCGTGGATTTTCCCAGCCTCGCAAAGAATAATCTTATGGAAATGTTTTCATATACAACAACAATGGTCAAATGAATTATTTTTTTTAAAAAAAGTTCTTGTTGCTCTTATCTACTAGGGATAAGAACTCATACATTTTTTTATAATACAGGGGTGCGTCCCACCCAGAACATGTGTCATGTGGACCCAGCTTAAACTCCATGTGATCAGATAGCAACCGTCCAATCCCGAGCCCTAGATCCCAGACATAAAATCGACACAGTTCCCTGCAACAGCACCAGGAATCAAATGCCTCCCTGGGAAATTCCTAATACTGATTTAGCAACAACTTGTGCCAATTTTGATATGACATCCTGACAACAAAGAAACAGCAACAACTTGATCTAAGAGCAAGTTGTCCTATCTCATCACCTAACAGTAAGATAAAATCAGAAAATATGTCATCCTTTATTCTGTGCAAAAACCAAGAGTGCTAACTACAGAAGAAGACTGACTTTGACTACCATGACTGGGCAAAACCTATCATGGGACCAATAAGAAAGACCAGAGCCTAGGCTCTAGCCTAAGATCTGTACAATAACCAAGATCTCTAATTCCAGAGGTCTGACTTTGACAACTGCATCTGAGCAGAACTTCTGGAAACATATGAAAAACTCCATCCTAGGCTTCATCTTAGAATCTGTGCAAAAACCAAGACTATAAATTACAGAAGACTGATTACAATAACAGTGATGGAACAGAACTTCCAGAACCGTAAAGATTCTATCCTAGGCTTCATCCTATGACCTGTCCTAATAACAAGATCTCTAGTTACAGAGACCTGATTTTATCATCCACAACTGAGTGAAAAGTCTCCTAGCATCATAAAAAGATCTTGGGGTGTGAAAATGAGCATGTATGGAGTCTGTAGTTATTCCCATGACAGTATGCTTCAAGGGTGGAGAACCCCTGTACCACTTTGGCCAAGAGAAATTCTCTTTCTAATTTCCCCAATATGTTCTGTGCCTATGTAAAAAAAAAAAAGGAGGAGGAGGAGATGAAGAAGATGAAGAAGAAGAAGGAGGAGGAGGAGAAGGAGGAAAAGAAGAAGAAGAGGAGGCAAAGGAGAACAATAAAGACAACAACAACAACAACAAAATCTTGCTACACTAGCCCTCCTCTTTGTTCTTTTTTTTTTTTTTTCTGTTCTCATGGTTAGTGTTTGGTTGTTGTCTTTGTTGCAGTAGTGCTTTTATGTAGTTGCTGTTTCTGTTTTTTGTTTAAATTTTTTTTTTTTGGTTTTTGGGTCGCACCTGGCTGTGCTCTGGGGTTCCTCCTGGCTCTACACTCAGAAATCGCTCCTGGCAGGCTCAGGGGACCATATGGAATGCCAGGATTCGAACCACTGTCCTTCTGCAGGCAAGGCAAACGCCCTATCTCCATGCCATCTCTCCTACCCCTGTTTGATTTTTGTTTTGTTTTGTGTTTGTTTTTGTCTTTTGTAGTTTTTTGTTTTTGCTTTTTGTTATGTCTTTCTTCTTTTTACTTCTTTTAAATTGATATTTATAACCTCTAGACGAACTCCTCCCAGTTATTTTTCTTTTTCCTTTTCTTTTTTTTTTTCAAACAGAACCAAATAACTTTAATTATCTTGTTCTGCCTCATAAATTGAGAGGAAAATAAAATGGATGGTACCAGGACCAAAAAGGTCTATGAACATTGAGTAGAAATAAAGTGATCAGACTGAAACACCAAACCCATAGTCAATGACAACAGAATTGATACCCAATCTATAATAAGCTATACAAAGAGGAGACCAGTTATACTAGCAGTGCAGGGGTGGGGCAGAGTAGGGGAATATGAGATGCATGCTGGGAACAGGGGTGGAGGGAGGGCAACACTGGTGGTGGTGGGTATGCCCCTGATTCAATGTCACTATGTACCTTAAATATTACTGTAAAAGATTCATAATTCACTTTGGTCACAATAAAAGTTATTTTTTTTTAACTTCTGGAACCATTTATTTTTCATATGTTACTGAGAGAATACCGTGCCCTTGACCCCATATCCCATGATGTCTCTGTTTTGCATTGTGCAGTTTTTGCCTAGCCTGCTGATTTTTTTAACATAATTTTTATTTTGATCATAGTGGCTTACATATTGTTGACAATAATATTTTAGGTACATATTTACATAAAAACGGGGGATTCCCATCACCGGTTTGTCTTCCCTACTCCTCCGTTTTTATCCTACCTCCCATATCCTCTTCCCTCACCCCCAGGGCTGCTAGAATATGTGGTCCCCTCTGTACCTATCCTATTACTTCGTAGTCTTACACCTGTTTGGTCCTGATGCCTCCTTTATTTCCCCCTCTAATTGGGGGGCAGGACTAGCTAGTTCAAGTTATGTGGTTTTGTTTGAAGAGGAGAAAAATAATAAACTGGGGTAAAAGTCTAATACGCCGGGAATAAGCAGAATTCTTCTAGAGGCTCTCGTCATCGGTTTGAGAGATGAAGGAGAAAAAGAAGGTGAAACACTCCACCCCTACGAAATGAAGTGTCAAATATCTATTAAGAGTTCCAACAATAACGCTAAGCACCACAAAAACAGAACAAAACAAACAAACAAACAACCAAAAAAAAAAAACGCCGTGGTCTTGAGATAGGCATCATGGCAGAGCGCATGAAGAGGGAAAAGAAGGGGCCAGAGAGATCACATGGAGGCAAGGCGTCTGCCTTTCATGCAGGAGGTCATCGGCTCGAATCTCGGCACCCCACATGGTCCCCCGTGCCTGCCAGGAGCAATCTCTGAGCCCAGAGCCAGGCATAATCCCTGAGTACTGCCGGGTGCCACCCAAAAATCTGAAAAGAAAAAAAAAAAAAGGAGAAAAAAAGATAAGTGGGGGCAATAACTTCAATAACCACACTAAAACAAAGAAATTGACCAAAAATAGATAGGTAAATAAAAATAATAATAGTAGTACATGAAGATAAAAAGTAATATATGGGGGGCCGGGCGGTGGCGCTAAAGGTAAGGTGCCTGCCTTGCCTGCACTAGCCTTGGACGGACCGCGGTTCGATCCCCCGGTGTCCCATATGGTCCCCCAAGCCAGGAGCAACTTCTGAGCGCATAGCCAGGAGTAACCCCTGAGCGTTACCGGGTGTGGCCCAAAAACCAAAAAAAAAAAAAAAAGTAATATATGAAAAATAAACAATGTTTTTTTTCCCTCCTGCTCAGGCACAGTAAATATTGGGGTCATTCGAAAAGGGATTCACATGGCCTAAGAGATATGGGGTTTCTCCGCCCTTGGAGTATATTGTCATGGGATCAACTATAGACTCTGTTCATGATCCTTTATTCTCCCGGTGGTGCATTTGTGGTGTTTGGGAGGCTTCTGCTCCGTCCTGGGTGATATAGTGAGACCTCTGTATCTAGAGATCTCAGTATCTGCACAGTTACAGGGGTGGGACATAAACATAAAACCTGTATTACACCTCCTCTTTACCTGCCTTTCCCCAAATGTAAGGTAGTCTTTTGCACCTCTTTGGTCCTTTAAATACTCCGTTAATTCATTTTTTAACTTTCTGGTCCACATATACATATGTGAGCACATACATTTTTAATCCTATTTTTTTTTATCTTTTTTGGGTATGTGACCTGTTTTTGTTTTCCTCTCTGTCCACCCCCAAATGCACCAACAATATAACGTAGCACCATTTCTCTCTGCAAAGGCACACTAAAAAAGGGGGAAAGCTTTCACATAAAAAAGAGCTTTTATCTACTAGAGATAGAAACTCATAGTTGTTTACAATACAGGGATAACTCCTACCTTGAAAATACGTCATGTGGAATCAACTTAGACCTCAGGAGATTAGATCCCATCCATCCAACCTTGAACCCTGGATCCCAGTCACAGAAATGGCACAGTCCTTCACAACAGCTGCAGGTAACAAACCCCATCCGGAACAACCTTATTACTGCTGGAACACCAACGAGTGCCAGTTCTAATACGATATCCTGACACCGAGGAAAAGGGGAACAACTTGACTTAAGAGCAGGTTATCCTGCCCTACCAGCCACCGATAAGACAAAATCAGAAGACTTGTCACCCGCTGGTAGGTCCAAAAACCAAGAATGCAATTACAGAGGACCGGCTGCTAGAACCACGACCAGACTGTATATATCTTGGGACCAATAAAAAAGCCCTAGCCTAGGGTTTGAGCTACGACCTGCACAACAACCATGATCCCCAGTTCCAAAGGTCTGGCAGAGACAACTGTAACGGAATGGGGCTTCTGGAAACACAAGGAAAGGCGTTATCCTAGGTGCCATCCCAGGGTTAGTGCCAAGACCAAGACTACCAACCACAGAAGTTGGACTAAAATGACACTGAGGGAACAGAACTTCTACAACCACAAAGACTGACTTCATCATAGGTCACAATAAAAGTTACTTAAAAAAAAAAAGCTCTTGTTGCTAATTGATCATTCTATTACTTTTTTTGTTTCTAAACATTAGGTTCAGAATTAAATACATATTGGTGTATTAATTGATGTGTTCATATGGGGATGACAGTTTTAAACAAAAACAGTCCACTGGTTCCAAGTACTGTTGCTGATACTGCAGGTTTTGTGGAATGTTTTCTTGGCTGCCAGGCCTTCTGGAAATAAAACCGTGCAAGGGGAGTGTCCTTCTGATATTAGCCTGAAAACTCCTGGTGATATCAGCCCAAATACAAGCATAGCTGAGATTTTAGTCAAATTGGTGTCTCTGGGGCCGGGCAGTGGCGCTAGAGGTAAGGTGCCTGCCTTGCCTGCGCTAGCCTTGGATGGACCGAGGTTTGATCCCCTGGTGTCCCATATGGTCCCCCTAGCCAGGAGCGACTTCTGAGTGCATAGCCAGGAGTAACCCCTGAGCGTCACCGGGTGTGGCCCCCAAAAAAAAAATTGGTGTCTCTGTAGAGCCACAGATGGTAATGCAAGACCATTAGCAAAGCGGCAGTTGTGGGTGATGGGTGCAGCTGGTGTGGATTTAGCAAGGCAAGAATTTGACATATGCTCTCCTCCTGAGATTACCAGCTTTCAGCTTTGTGGTTGATGCACCTATTAGTTTTCATGACTTGGTTTATATACTTTTTGAGAATAGATTGAGTCTATAAAGTTGACCAAATGCAGACAGGGTGACTTGGCCCCTAGTCTTATATAAAACATTTTCCTTATTGACAACATTTTTTTCCTGTGATACTCGCCCCCCCCTTGGAATATCTGGTAATCCATGTGTTCTTTCATTGAAAAACATAGATATAGACTCCCTTTTATTTGTCTGACTGAAGGAATACACAGAACTGTCCTATGATGGTGAATGTTTCTGGAAATTCTGCTGCTGTGTGCCTGATGTTGCTTTGCAAATTATCTTATGATACATGCTGTCTCTGTCACTTGCTTCTAAAGAGTCCTCAGCACTAGTTTATTAACATTTCTGTGCCTCACTCTCTCATTGACCAAAAGATAATACCTACTTATAGATATTATGAAGCATAAAATAAATGATTCATGTGATGTTCTTGGAACCATGTCTAGCTACAGCAAATGCTTCCTCCACCGTAACCACTGTTTCGGTCACTATTATTATCTAATAATGCTGCTGTAATTGTTGTAAAAAGTGTTATGCACTGAGAGTAGTAAGTGGCGTTCTATTTTTTCTAGCAGAATAATACACACTTTCTTTTCCTTTCTGTGCCTTGATGTTCTCATTTATAAAATTATAGTGTTGGGATATAACACCTTCAAACTTCTGCCTGCTCTGTTACACTGTGATTCTGTGGATACTATAAAACACAGATCTTAGCATCCTTTGGAAGTACAGAACTGTTAAAAGTCTCCATTGAAAAAAGCACAGGTCTCTCTGAGCAGATGGAACCTGAGACAAGTACTTGCATATACAGTTCTATTTGTCCTCGGAAAGTTTTGAGCAATGGTACGATTTGTTTTTTGGGTTTTTTTTTCTTTTTGTTTTTTTGATTCATCATCCTTTTTCTTTCCTTTCTTCTTGTCTTGTCTTTAAGATTTTTTCCCCTCTTTGTTATTTCAGGATCCTAAACAAACCCCATTGACAGAAGTTTTACAAACATAAAATAGAAAAAATGTTTAATTTTTAATTTGAAATTTTTTTAAATGTTTACAAACATAAAGTATAAAAGTTAGAGGGCCAGGGATATGAAAAAGCACTGCAAGTATGAAGCCCTGAATTTGATTCCCAGTATCAGTAAGACTGCCAAGTTCAGTGCCTAGTACAGCAGCAGTGGCAATAATGACACAGAGCCGTTCCTACAGATACACAAATGCTGGAGACAAGACACAGAGATTAGTTGCAGAAACTGCCAGATTCTGAAGTGAGCTCACTTCCTGATTGCAGCCAGCCAACTCTGTGTTGCATGTGGCTGGGAACTGAGAGAAAAGACAGCCTCTCATAACATATCCCAAAGGCATGAAATCCATTCCTAAAAACTCCCCCTTCAGAACCTCAGCTAACACTAAGCAACCACCCTCAGGCCCTACTTGCCAACACAATCAGGTCCATGTCGAAAGTATTGGTTTTCACACAGGAAGTTGGCAAACCAGAAACATTCATTCCAAACATTCCTCATTTTAAAAATCCTGAGTCCTTGACCTTCTCAACATGCTATTCCTCTTCTAGTGAGCTAGATCCTGTGTTGATTCATGACTTTAGTAAACAATGTGAATACTTCATTTATATTATAAAAAGCAAATTCTTTTCCAGTTATTAATGAAAATAATCTTAGAAATCACACACACACACACACACACACACACACACATGACAATGCTTCCTCAAAGTAGAGGCTTCATCTTCTAGTTTAATTAAATCAAGATGGCAGAATCATTTTTATCAGGTTTGTGAAGAATCTAGCTGCGAACAATCAGCCAGACATTTTTGTTTTTTTTTTGTTTTGTGTTTTGCCTTTGTGCTACACCTAGCAGTGCTCAGAGGTTACTCCTGGCTCTGTGCTCAGAAATTGCAGGCTCGGGGAACCATATGGGATGCTGGGAATCGAATCTGAGACCAACCTGGGTCGTCCATGTGCAAGGCAAATAAATACCCTACAGCTGTGTTATCAGTCCAGCTCAATCATTCAGACATTTTTATGCATTTTTATTTGGTCACTGTGAAATTACAAAGTTATTGATGATTTGGTTTCAAGCATACAATGTTTCAACACCAATCCTTTCAACAGTGTCCACTTTCTTCCACCGTCCTGCATCCTGCTTTGCCTACCAGTCTGCTGCTACTAGAGGCACATTTTTTCCCTTTTTATCAGCCAGACTTTTGAGGTCTAACCTGTCTGAGCTAAAATGTTCCTTACATCACCTTACTACAAGCCATCTCTACTTTCTAGAATCATAGTTCAATTCTACTATCACCTACTGTTTACCACAAGAAACCACATACTTATAATAATTACAGAACCAGGAGTGAAAGGAAGGGTTTTGTTTGTTTGTTTGTTTGTTTATATTTTTGGGGTGAGGTGGCCACACTTGGTTATTCTTGGCTCTGTGCTCAGAAATTACTCCTGGCAGGCTCGGGGGACCATATGGGATGCCAGGGATCAAACCTGGGTCAACCACATGCAAGGCAAACACCCTACCCACTGTGCTGTTACTCTGGCCCCCAAAGGAAGTTTTTTTTTTTTATAGAATTGGTATAGAATTTTTATAGAATTAATATAGAATTGGTGCATTTGTTGTTGGTTTTTTTTTGTTTGTTTGTTGTTTTTTTTTTTGGTTTTTGGGTCACACCTGGCAGCGCTCAGGGGTTACTCCTGGCTCTATGCTCAGGAATCGCTCCTGGCAGGCTCAGAGGACCATATTGGATGCCGGGATTCAAACCACCGACCTTCTACATGCAAGGCAAACACCTTACCTCCATGCTATCTCTCCCGCCCTGCATTTGGTAATATTTTAATTGCATGTTTAGGAATAACATTAACAAAAATGTGCTCAATAGAAACATGTACATAAAATTTTATGAAATAGAAAATAATTCTGTGACGTACTGTCAAAAAATACTGTTGCCCCATAACTTTGGGAAGCACCTGCTTATCATATCAAACAAGTTCGTTTAGAACAGTCATTTGAATGTTTTAATTTGGGGATACACTTGGTGATGCTCAGGATTTTACTTTTGGAATTGTGCTCAGGGATCACTCCTGCTGGGGTGCAAGGAATAGAACCCAGAGGGCCATGTGCAAGGAAAATGCACTTTCAGCTATAGTATCTCTTCAGCTCCCTCTGTAATTTCACTGTGGTATTGTATATTATGAGGAACAAAGTATCTCAAGCTTTTTGTAACCGTGTCTTATTTTATCAAAAGGCATTTGTGATCTTTTAGATTAATAATCAGCAAATAGGGGCTGGAGTGATAGCACAGCAGTGGTTGTTTGCTTGCACTCAGCCAACCCGGGATGGACCTGGGTTTGATCCCCGGCATCCCATATGATCCCCTGAGCCTGCCAGGAGCAAATTCTGAGCACAGAGCCAGGAGTAAACACTGACTGCTGCCAGATGTGACCCAAAAATCAAAAATAGTCATCAGCAGCAGCAGCAAATAGTCAAATACACTTTCCACTGATGTTGGACTTGTAATGAATTTGCTTTGGACCATGAGATGTTAGGGAGGTAATTTAAGGACAAAACCTTAAATGATCTGATATAGATTTATTTGTCTCTTGCACTGCTAAGAGCCTTTGTTATTAGAGACTTGTTCCAGAATGATGAGACTATATAAAGCCAACGAATACTCAATGGACAGTCAAGCCTAGATAACTTATGATCTTGAGCGAGTTCAAGTTCACCCAGCCAGGATCTGCTAATCTGTTTTTGAATTGCAGTCAGGAGAATAATTGTAGAAGGTTGTAATTTAAACCAGCAAGATGTTGAAATTGGCAGAACAAGTTAACTAAATACATAATGGACTATGTATTCCATGAAGAGTTATGAAGAAAGTATGTCATACAAAACAGGCTAGGAAATGAACTCTAGATGCCTACAAAGCCCATCTGTGTACCACCAGTCTTCATAAGTTTAAGGAAATTAGGGCAGCCATTCATATTTAATTTTGGCGTTTTCATTGTGATTCTCCTACTTATGGTTCCACACAAGAGAGTGAAGCTTGCGTTTGGATGAACACCCCATTTTCCAACCAAATAGAGGGTCTGCAAGTGCTAATAATTGGCAAGGATGTCTGGGGCATCCAGATGTCTTGGTACTTTTCTTCTAAATTCTGCTCTCTTCCTCTTCATTTTTGTAAGATGCTTTCCATACTTTTCTGTGTGTTGACTTCCAGATTTCTGTTCTCAGATATACTTTCTGATTTAGAAATTCTGTAATAGCGGAATGCCTTCAAAACAATCTCCAGTTAAATAAATGAGTGTGGATGGCATGTTGTGAGCATTACTAATACCAAGAAGCCTTCCATTTACTTAGTCGCATAAAAATAGTCAGCCAATGTCCTTTACCCAAAATGGTCCAAGTAACTTTAAAAGCACCTCTAAAGGGATACACAGCTGTGGGAAATGACTAAATAGCACTGAAAGCAGTACTTTCTGCCCATAAAAAAAAAAAAAGGCAAAAATTAGGTGATCTGAGTGGCAAAAAGATCTGAAAGAACCAGGACATTGTCCTGGCCAAGTCCCAGAATTGTCATTTGGGTAAATTATGTGTTCAAGTGTCAGAGCAATAACTAGACATGTTTTTGAGATTATTATTATTGATCCTGTTAGGGAGATGGTGGGTTTTTACTTATAGCAAGTGAGGGGTCTCCATGAGCAACAACCAAGTATGTTAGCAACACAATCAACTGTGTGAACGTCTACAGCTAACATGTGGGACTCAGCCACTGTAGCAATAGCAAAGAGAAAAAGCATTTACAGCAGGGGCTGGAGCGATAGCACAGTAGGTAGGGCGTTTGCCAATCTTGCATATAGCCAACCCTGGCTCAATTCCTAGCAACCCACATGGTCCCCTGAGCCTTTCAGGAGTGATTCCAGAGCACAGAGCCTGGAGTAATCCCGAGTATCACCAGATGTGACCAAAAATAAAAATTTTACAGAAAAAAAAGACATGAAAACACAGAAGTAGTTATTTGTTATTATCTTTTTTGGGGGGGTGGTCACACCTGGCTGCACTCAGGGGTTACTCTATGCTCAGAAATCGCTCCTGGCAGGCTCGAGGGACCATATGGGATGCTGGGATTTGAACCACTGTCCTTCTACATGCAAGGCAAATGCCTTACCCCACGCTATCTCTCCAGCCCCTATTTGTTATTATTTTTAGATAAATTATTTGGGGTAATTTTGGGTGTGCAGTGTCCTACATGTACAAGCCTCTGCACTTTAAATTAATACTAAATTAATTTTTAGAATTTACTCAGATATCTTGATTTTTTTAAAGCTTTTCCTGTCGATTGATACACATTTGAAGTCAAAGCTTTTTCCTTTACAATTTACAGGTTAGATTCCATAGCCAAAAAATTCTGATAATTCTAAGGGGAGATAGATAGTGAGGACAATATTTTGGTGTTTGGTTTGGTTTTTGTTTGAGGGCCACACCTGGTGGCACTCAGAATCACTCCTGGGGGGCACAGGGGACCATATGGAATGCTGAGGATTGAACCTGGGTTGGCCATGTGCAAGGCAAACACCCTATCCATTATTCTATAACTCAAGCCTGAGAGGACAATATTTTAAGTTGTTATATATATATATATATATATATGTGTGTGTGTGTGTGTGTGTGTGTGTGTGTGTGTATATACATATATACAAAAAGTGTGTGTATACATACATTTTTAAACATCTCTCCAATTCTCCAATCTCTCCAATTCTGGCTTACTAACGAGTCATACATATTTCTTCAAGATAGTAATAAAAGATATGATCCAAGAAAAAGGAAAACATGCTCAAGAAATAATTTGTGATTTTTCCCCCTAAGTTGTTTCTTTATGTTCTTTTTGTTTTGTTTTGTTTTGTTTTGTTTTGTTTTGTTTGTGGGGGATACAACTCAGAGACAACTCCCAGCAAGTTTCTGGGGGCTTACTCAAAAAAGTACTTATGGAAACTTTGCAGTGCTGGGGGTTGAATCCAGGCCTCTTGCATGTAAAGTATTGCTCCAGCACTTTGAGCTACTTCCCTAGCCCTTCAAGAAATGTTTAAGTACCATTAGCTTTGCTTTCTTGAAAGAGCTCTCAGCAAGAATGAATTGTTGAGTCTGAATCCTGCCAAGGACTAGGATAAGGTCCCATAACAGGTTAGTGGGAGACAGGGTCAGACCCTGGATTCTCTATGCTGGGAAATGCATGACAGAGGACACAGAAAATGAGCTCTTTGTAAATAAAGGTGATGCTTTCTTTCATTACTAGGATACTAGACATCAGACTTCATTAGTGCTGAGAATATGCCCAGTCCTGTTCACTGTCTTATTTCTGAATTAAACACTGTGCATTATATCAGAGAGATGTAGAGACATATTGATCGTCCAATAAATGTTGTTGACCACAACTTAAAAGCATCCTTGGGAGGGACACAACACTCATCAGTAGTTATTTAATAATGATACACTCTATGCTTAGAAAGAATTTCCACTGAGACAAAACTCTAAAATAAAATGCAAATATCTGTTGGATCTGTACAACTTATCTATCTGGTATGGCTTACAAATTAGTAAATTCTTCAGAATGGAAACCTCCCATTTTTTTTGTCATTTTAAACATTGCTGAATGGAGATGCTTAAATTTCTATTAAAAATATTTGTAGCTTTGTAAACGTTATATACAGAGAAAAATTGAGACTGATAAATCTGTGACAGTTATTGATTATAACTTGTAGCAAAATTACCATAGGCTAAATTAAACAATGTTATTAGAAAATATATATGGGTTTGGGGTCACACCTAGTGATGTCTAGGGCTTACTCCTGGATTTGTGCTCAGGGAACAGTTCTGATGGGGATTGAGAGACCATATGGGGTGCTGGGGATCAAACTAGGTGCAAGACAAGTACCGACCGGCTGCACTGTCTCTCCAGTCCCTGAAAAGCTCTTTTCACCTGACAGTTCTTCCCAGGTGTGGACCTGTATCTGACTGCAGATAGAAAAGGGTTAAAAACTACTGATTTAGAGTAGTCTCTCCTCCATCAGGAAAGAAACAGTCCAAAAATTTTGTTAATTCTATTCCATGTCCAAATCCCTTGTGCAAAAAAAAAAAAAAAAAAAAAAGATTGATCTTCCTCGAACCATATGGTCCAGGTCATAAGGGAAAGAACAAACATATTATTGCTGTTGCTGTTATTATTGTTGTAATAACATGATGGTTTCACTTGAACTGAGTACCACTTTGGAAGGTTAGTGGTACTCGTTCCTAAAGGAGAACCACAGTGCTGCTCCAGAAGAGAAAGTAATGAAAGATGAACCTAAAAAAAGGCAATACACAACACAAAAAGTGGGTGTCATTTTGGGTATCAGTTCTAAGTCCTACTCTATTTTCCAAAGATTTCCTTGATGTCTACTCAGTTGGTCATATCCATCCCTCTTAAATAAGATCAGACTTTTGTACTTTCTGACTTTCTCATTTTTTGTGAGTATTGTCTTTTTATTTTAAAATTATTTTTTTTGCAACTTTTAATGAAGCTACGTTTAATGTTTTGACTTTACTTACCCTACTACTTTTCATCTTCCTACCACTTCTGCTTGGCTATGAACTAGGAGATAAAAGAGCCACTTGTTAGACATGTGCAGATAATGAGATCTTAGATCTTAGATAAGATGAACAGAAATTTGCTATTATCCTCATTGTCACCGTTGCTAATCAGACTTTCCTTGCTAATGCTGGTGTTCTGTGTGTTTCATCTAATTAACAACTAGACGAGGAATTAGTACATAATGGTATACTACATATTTTGTGAAAGATTTGTAAAAAAAAATATTCCTCTTATAATAATTTTTAAATTTTATTCTTTCTACAGCACCAGAAGAAAAGGAAAAGCAAATATCTTCTTGCTTTTAAAAATATAAGATCAAGTCACAGAAAGCTTAAAGTACATGGGCGGAAAAGCTCATGCTAAACCCCAGGTGTCCTGGTTTCCATTCTAATAGTTAGTAGATTCAGCTGTGTCAATATAAGAAGGTTCACAGAATCATAGGTCAGAGGCAGCTCAAAACTCAGGGGACCAGTAGGGGATACAACAAGAGTTTGATACAGACAGAAAAGCACAAGGCGTGGAGTTAAGTCTTGGGATTGATGTAAGTAAGTAAATGGGAAAAAACAAAATCGTGTTAGGTAACTAAATGAGAATATGCATAAATTTCACCACAGAATCACTTTCAGCAATAACGTGGATGAAATACTGAGAATATGATTAACAATTTTCAGGTGACACAAAACTAAGAGGGTTATTTCATAAACATAGAAGCAAGAGATATGCTGGAGCTTTTGGCTAATTGTTGGTTGAAATCTAACCATAATTAAATAGAACGTGAAGTTTTAAAAATTTCTAACATATATAGCTAAATTTGAATATACAAACATGGCAGAATGGATGCGTGGCCCAATAACAGATTTAGTTTGCTACAGATAAAAACATGACCATAATACCATGCCATGAACATCGTGTTAACATCATATTAATTTTACATGTATTATTACATTATTTTACATGTATTATTGCATGTATTATTACATGTATAATTTCTCACAATGCCTCTATTACCGTCACCATCATCATTTTTACCCTCATGTTAACACTGAAAGAACTAAAAATTCGGGAAATGGAATGTTCAGAATCCAATGGCTTATCAGTACTGAAATCAGGCTAGCTTTAACAAGGGAGGTTTAACCACCTAAATATAGGACTTTACTTGGATTATGCTACCCTGCTAATTAAGCTGCTGTTGTTGTTTTAAATAAATGCCATTACTAATATATTGAAGGAAGTCTTTTTGCATCTCATCTACATTGGTGAATACAGTTTTCGGGGAACCAATACCTTTTATACTGATCCCCAATAACTTTTGGTAGAGTTTGTCCTGAGAGCTTGGGGAAAACATGGCACAGTAGAGATAGAATGAGGAAACAAAGGAGTTGGAATGTTGCTTGAAAAGGTCCAAATATAAGACTTATGCTTAAGATCTAGAAAAAGCCCAACTTACAAGCTCTGTGACTGACACTATCTGTGCTACTCATCTATAAATGAGGCTCCTTTTCTGGTCCCATGTTGGGAGCACTAGAAATAACTCCCATTAAGCAACTTGGCCCCTTTCTGTTCCATCACTGTGATCAAGAAAGACTGCTACTACTGGTCTTTGTGTATGTTAAAGGACCATGAACTTTACCTTGTGATTAGGAAGAGCCTCCTTAAAAATGGCCAGTCATTTTTATCTCACAAGAACTGTGTTCCCAGAGGGAAGTTAGTGAACTCACATAGGCATCTTCAGGAGCCATCACAGGACCTGAAGGTGGTTTTTGGAAATTGCTGTTGTCTAAGATTCCAGAAAAAATTGTTCTTTTTTTTCACCTACAAAATATGCTAAGGAATCCTCAAAGGGACCCAAGCATTAAGCACAGCAGGCAGTAGCTTAAGTATACTGAGATATCTCCACTGTGTGCCCCACTCTTGACTGTATATAATCCCAGTCAAGCAGACATTCTTTGTATTTGGCTGGTGGCCCGCATCTCAATCACACATATATGTATATATACCTTTGACTTGGAGTCACGCTGATTTCAGGTACATGACCCAGAAGAATAATTAGTTGAATGGGGTGAAATGGAGGAAGATGCCAGACTATTTGTCACTTTTGGTCATTCCATCCTTAACCTTTCTCCTAAATGATAGTCCTGTTTATGCATTACAGCATCAGGTCTGAATTGCTTCATATTACAATCTCTTGCTAGAGTGTCATTGGCCACTTGGTTGTATCTTCTTTTTTTAATGACTATTTGGTACTACCTCATCTATGCCCAATGTTTTTGAAGACCTGAGTTGCTCTTCACTTTAACTTTTGAACTAGATTTCCTAGTAGTTTATTTGTTTACAAAGGCGGGAGATAAAAGGTTTTACTATGTGACTAGGATTTGGAAATTCAACTAAGAGGATGAAGGGGGAAAAAAACTTACAAATGAGCGTCAAGAATGGGGGATGTTGGAGGGAGGCATTTTGTTTATAAGCCAGAGAGATGAAATCTGCTTCTTTGAAGTCTTCTTCTAGACACATTTTGGCAGGTTCAAAGTGAAGCACTGTGATTCTCTAATATCATGGGATGCTAAATGTTTATTTTGGACTTTGGAGAAGTTTTCACAATAGGAAATTTATTACGTTCACGAAGTACCCACACATGCTGCTCTGGCCTGGAACTCGCTTCCTCTTCCTCTCACCCTACTTTCTGCTGAAAGAAATCCCATCTGCAAAGAGCCTTTTTTTGTTTATTCTACATTAAGTCACTTTGTCCCCTGGTTTTCTACCATTCTGTTACTCTCCGCAACATTTTCAGTTAGGTATTGAAGTGCAAGACACTGATCCTTATTTTCCTTTCTTCCTTAAACACCTTCAGGACTGGGAGTATCTATAGGTGCTGAGTACTTAAGTTGTTTATGAATGAGGGTATTCATATTCTAAATTCTCATGACATCAAAGCAAAGAAAAAAAATTCAATGTTAAATGCGGACATGGGAAAAATCTCCTTCTAAAAGATCAGCCTCGTCTTCCAGTGCTGCTGCTTTTTCTTTTCAACTTTAGCCCACATTTCTAATGTTAAAAGTACAATACTATAGAATTTTGTTTGTAAGTAACTCCTTGAAAACACGACTGTTTATCCATCAGAGATTCGGTCAAAGGTCTTTCAGAAAAGCAGGTCAACCTGTCCATGGCTTGTCTGGCCACGTGGGCACAAGCATGCATCACAAAGGTCGCGGGAAACACAAACATCATATAAAGGTTCAAGACCCGCCTCTGCTTCCCCTCTGTGATCCCCCTCCCAGACTTCCTGGGACTCTTCAGTTGTCAACATGATATTTTGGGGAAAAAAGTAAAAGTTTAACTCAAAACATGGACATATTTAACCAATCGCAGGAGTTTCCAATCAATTTGGCCTCAGAAAGTTTGATTTTGGATTTTTCCCTTATTTTGACCTCAACGTGCAGCCCCTTTTCTGGCGCCTGATGCAGACGAGGGCTCGGTACACTCCCGCCAAGTAAATAGCTTCCCCCGCAGTGTGGTTTTCTTTGCCCAGAGACAAACAAGGATGATGGAAACATTAAATAAATGAAAATGTGTGTCAACAGGTGAAGCTGGGTGATTAAAATAGGGAGCTTTCACTTATTTTACTAGAGGAGCAAGTTCCCAAGTGGTATGTAAAGTTCCACCATGAGAATTGTATGTAAAGTTCCACCATGAGAATTATCTTTAGACGCTATTTTTTTAAATCTCTAATTGAATCACTGTGATATATAAAGCTGTTTAGGACTGAATGTCAACACTACAACTTTTGAGTTCCCATATACCTTCATCAATGTCCATTTCTCTTCAACATGTTCAGTTTCTCTACCAGCACCCCACCTACCCACCCCCACTGCCTCTATGACAAATAGTTTTCATTTTTCCTTTTAGGCACTGTAGTTTGCAAAACCATTACTAAAGGGGTATCAGGAATAGCACTTTACCACCTTACAGCACCCAGTCTTGTCCAGAGTGATCACTTTCCACTATCAGCGTGGTCCCTTCTCTGTTTCCCCCACCCAACTTGTGAGAAGCTTCCTACTAAGGACCAGTGCTTCTGGCCTTTGTTTCTATTGTTTTTAGAAATAGTCGCATATTATTATTATTATTATTATTATTTTTTACTATCCCCAAAGTGAATGAAGTCATTTTGTGTTTGACCCTCCTCTCTCTGACTTATCTCTACTCAGAATGGAACGCTCCATGTCCATCCATATATCAAGAAATTTTATGACTTGGGTTTTTCTAATAGAAGCATAATATTCCATTGTGTAAATATGCCATAGCTTCTTTATCAATTCATCTGTTCTTGGGTTGTTGGCTAGTGTGACTAGGTATACAACGACACAGATGCAGATGCCTTTTCTACATTGTGTTTTGAGGCCCCAGGAATGAAATTGCTGGGTCAGATGGAAGCTCAGTGCCTAGCTGGTTCTTGTTATTTTTAATGTCCATATTGTTTTTTAAAAAGACTGGATCACTTGACATTCCCACAGCAGTAAATGAGAGTCCCTTTCTCCCTGCATCCATTCTAGCACTTCTATCCATTTTTGATGGATAGAAATCGCTCCTGGCAGGCTCGGGGGACCATTTGGGATGCCAGGATTCAAACCACAGTCCTTCTGCTTGTGAGGCAAATACCCTATCTCCCTGCCATCTTTCTGGCCCTGTTCCCTTTTATTTCTTAGAGAAGTGTTTTGTAGCTTTCTCTGAAATGGTCGATCACTCTTTCATTAAACTGATGTATTTGATTTTCTGAGGCACAAGTGTGAATGGGACTATTTTTTTTTATTTCTCTCTCTTCTATTTAATTATTTGTATATAGGAAAGCCATGAACTTTTGTGTGCTAATATTTTAGTTGCCACTCTACTATTCAACTCTATTACTTCTAATATCTTTTTTTCCTGCCTAATTGCTATGGCAAGAACTTCAGTACTATTATGAATAAATGGTGATAGTGGAAAACCTTGTTTTGTGCTTGATCTTGAAGGATTTTAGTGTTTTCTTCATTGACTTTAATGTTTGGTGTAGGCTTGTGATAAAGGGCTTTGACTATGTTGGAGAAAGCCCCTTAAATTCCAATTCTATTGGAAGTTTTTATCATAAGTGAATTCTAAATCTTGTCAAGTGCTTTCCCTGCATCAGTTGTTATATGTTTGCTTTTCTAATACCTATATGGTGTATTACATTATTTGGCTTATATTAAATCCTTGAACCCCGGGGCCGGAGAGATAGCATGGAGGTAAGGCGTTTGCCTTTCATGCAGGAGGTCATCGGTTTGAATCCCGGCGCCCCATATGTCCCTTGTGCCTGCCAGGAGCAATTTCTGAGCCTGGAGCCAGGAATAACTCCTAAGCACTGCTGGGTGTGACCCAAAAACCACAAAAAAAAATTCTTGAACCCCCAGGATTAATCCCACTTGATCACAGTATTTGACCTTTTTGATGAGTTGTTGGATTCAATGTGTTAATATTTTGTTGACAATCTTTGTATCTATGTTCATCAGGTATATTAGTTGTAATTCACTGTGTGTTGGTAATTTTCTCTCTCTCTTTCTCTCCCTCTCTCTCCCTCTCTCTCCC
This sequence comes from Suncus etruscus, assembly GCF_024139225.1. Taxonomy (NCBI): domain Eukaryota; kingdom Metazoa; phylum Chordata; class Mammalia; order Eulipotyphla; family Soricidae; genus Suncus; species Suncus etruscus. The sequence continues at coordinate 12,931,952 of NC_064853.1, forward strand.
TCTCTCTCTCTCTCTCTCTCTATGGTATCTCTGCTTTAGGTATGATGGTAATGTTTGCTTCATATATACTGTTTGGGAATGATTTTGTTCCTTGAATTTCCTAAAAGAGCCTGAAAATTATTTTCAGTAGTTCTTCTGTTAAGGTTTGAAATAATCCAGTAGTGAATACATCTGAGACTGGGATTATTTTTAGAGGGGAGGAAGACATTTTATTAGAATTTTGGTTTCTTCAATTGTGATAGGTCTGTTTAAGTGCTACATATTGTCTTGATTTATCCTTGGGAGGTTCTTGGACTCCTTGGGAGGAATCCAATAATTTATCCATTTCTTCTAGGTTCTCTAGTTTTGTGGCATATAGATTTTCAAAGTAATCTCTAATGTGAACCTTTGAATTTATGTGATATATGTTGTGATGTCTACTCTTTTATCTGATTGAGCTTACTAGGATTCTCTTCTTTGTGATTAGTCTTTGTGGTTTAGCAATCTTGTTTATTTTTTCAAAGAACCAGCTCTTGGTTTCATTCATCTTTTTGACTATTTTCTTTATTACAATTCATTGATTTCATCTCTAAGTTTTATTATTTTCTTTCTCCTGCCTGTTTTGGACTTCTTTTTCTTGGGTCATTTTATCCAATTTCTTAAGCTGTTCAGATTATGTGGGCTCTTTCTTCCCTTCTAATGAATGCTTTCAAATCTACAAATGTTCCTCTTAACACCATTTTTGCTTTCTCTCACGGATTCTCATAGGTTGTATCCTCATTCTTGCTTATTTCCAAGAATATTTTTATTTCCTCTTTGATTCCGTGGTTTTTCAGTAATGAGCTAAACCATTTCCAGCTGTTCGAATTCTTTCTCCGTTTCTGTTTGTGATTAATATCTGCTTTCAGTGCACACTGATCTGAGAAAATAGTTGATACAATGTCTATCCTCTTGATTTTTTGGAGAGATGTTTTGTGACCCAGTTTCCAGTCTATCTTGGAGAATGTCTCATGTGCATTGGAGAATGAGTATTCAACTTTTGGGAGATGAAAAGTCCTATATCCCTCTATAAAAGTACTAGCTTCCATTTTTTAATATCATTATTTCCTTGCTAAGTTTTAGTATGATTTATACAGAGGTGACAGAGTAGTGTTGAAGTCTCCAACTATTATTGTGCTACTGTCAATATCCTCCTTGAAATCTCTTAGCAGATGTTTTAAGTATTTGCTGATGGAGACTAAAACAATAGTATGGCAGGTAGGGCCATTTCCCAGCTTCCTGTAAGATCCCCCAAGCATCACCAGGCTAATTCCTGAGTGCAAAGCCAGGAGTAACTCCTGAGTATACCTGGGTGTGTTTCCTGTCCCTCAAAAAAAATGTATTTTGCTGGTCCCTCATTAGGTATCTGAGTTTATAGAAGGTTTAGGAGTATGCATTCTTCCTGATGTATATATCTCTTGATCATTAAGAAATTACCCTCTCTTTTTCTTTTTTGACCAGAACCTCTCTGTCTTTTATAACATTTTTGAGCCTGAAGTCTATGTTGTCAGGTATTAGTATGGCCACCCCAGCATCTGAGGGAGTTGTTTGCTTGAAGGATGTTCTTCCAACCTTTGACTTTGAGTCTGTGTTTGCTTTGACTACTGAAACTTGTCTGACTATTGATTTTGTCTTCAGCTTCTATTAGTCTATTTTTGAGGCCTTCCACTGAGTTTTTCATTTCATCTACCAATTTTTTAGTTCTGACATTTCTGTATGTAGTTTTCTCATTTCTGCTATCATATTCTCCTGTGCTTTTATTGGCTGCCCATTCCATTGTTTCTTTGAGCTCACTAAACATCATTAAACATCCTCAACATTTCCTTTCTGAAATCTTTTTCAGAGAGATTATATAAGAAGATATTTTTGATTGAGTCTTTTGAGTAACTGTTTTCATCCTTTAGCTAGGTTCTGTGCTGTTTTCCCATGGTGTCTGTGGTGGACTGGGGGTGAGTCCAATAAATGATAGGTGTTCTCCCCCCGCCCCCACCCCACTGTCAGGGAAGACTCTGGGGAACTTGGTGGATGGTGGTCTCTTCTTTTTCATCAAAAATATTCCCTTCCATTTTGGTGTTTCTGTGTAATTGCGTAGAGCCTTTTGTGCTGGTTCAAGGGTTGTGTTCTTTGGCCTGAACTTATTATTACTCTGTGATTAGGATTCTATTTATTGCTTACTCCCAAAGGTACTTTTATGAGTCATTGAGGGAAAGTTGATTGGAATAAGGACTAATACAATGTTTGCATAGTGTGATTAAGGTAGTCAGGGTAGTCAAGTGAAAGTTTAGAATAAGAGGCAAAAATATGAACCATACGGGAGAATATCTGGAAGCCACCAATATGGAAAGTACCACCTTCTGCTGGTCTGATGTATAAAAGAGGCCAAGTGTCTGTTCTTTCCATTTGGGTCCCACTGGGTCCCCTTGTTTCACTTGCAGAGTTAGGGGTCCTATCAGGTTCTACCAGGTCACTTGTGGGGGGATTCAGATACCACTGGGTCCTGCTGGGTAGCTTGTGGGGAAGTTCCAGTTAGGTCAGATCTTGGGGTGTGACGAGTTCAGGTAGGCATGGTGAGCTTCAGAAGCTATTTTTGAACCACTTACGAAGATTTTCAGTTATCTGTATGACATTCACTATACACAAATGAATAGGACCCTTCTCCTATGCTGAGAGAAAAAACTTAGAGAAAACCTATGTTTTCTCACTATTTAAGTTTGTACATAAAATTTAATGTCAGAGTCTTCATTATAAAACTGATTTACAAAGTCAAAGGCATTTTAGTGATCACCCGTATATCCATATAGGAGAAAATGAAATGAGAAGATTCTCTTCATCTGCTTATTGGGAAAGACAGTAAGTAATTAGAAAGGGTGACCCAAGGGCTCTCACTATTCATTATAGAATCTTATCAATGTTGCTAAGAGGTGCTATTATTAATAATTTTTCCTTTAATAGAAGTAATATTTCCTATAGTAGAAATCAGCTCTATGCTGCTGCACTGCACAGATCTAGTAGCAAAACACCAACTTTAGGATGAGCGATGGCTCACAGTCGAGCACATGATTTCCCTGTTTTCAAGCCCAGTCAAAAATCCTCACCCTCTTTAACTCACAACTAGATATGGCCAGCCAACCATTAACAACGTCCTACTTAAAATACATTGATGCCACTATCCTGGCCTCTGCTTTTGGTGACTTTTGCCAGGAGAGACAGATCATAACTCCTAGAAAAGATATTTTATCTCCTGGGTGGAAATGGAAGGGGGTTACTGCAGTCTCTTGGCTACTGAAGTACCATTTTAGCATAGTAAAAGCCTGAAATTAAAATGCCCTTGTTTAGGGAGGAATGTGGTCCTTTAGTGATCCCATGGAATTGTAAAACTACAGACAAGAATTTAAAGGTTAAGATATTGGGGAAGGGTAAAAATGACCAGTTAGGTAGCAAAGGAAACACTTTCCTCTCAAATAAAGCTTTTCCTTTTAGCTGGCTGGATGTCACTCTAAAGCTTGCTTGCTATCTCTGACTTAATCTCACCACAAATATCATGACTGTGTTGTGTGCACAGGTCAAGCCTGGAGTGCCCTGTTTTTGCAGCTCTGGATCAAAGCAATAATACTCAGGAGAGTATGAGTAACCCAGACAGGCGTGACAATGAGGAGGAACTGACAGTTTGTATCAGCTTGAGGCACACTCAGGAACTGTTCTAAGGGGGTCCAGAAGGCCCACTGAGCCTGGTCAAAAACCCTACTTATCAAATATTTGCACAACGGTATGTGATTCGCTCTTTAGGCTACTGTGAATACCAGCAGCCTGCCTGAACTGGATCATTTTAACCAGACTCATTTCATGAAATGACTCTTGCTATTCACTTTCTAGATAGAAAGTCCAGCTAGGTATGTCAAATTTCTCAGGATAGCCCCTGATTTCTGGCTCCTTCAGAAAAGCATGAACATTGGTCAAACAACATCCTGTCCAAATGTCCAGACTCCACTAGCTTGACCATTTACTTCTTATGCATCCTCATTATCATCATCCAGGTCCCTAAACACTGCGCAGTGGTTTCACTCTTTATTTTTTCTTTTTTGCCATAACTTTAGTTTACATGACCTTAAAGTCACATTTCTTCCAAGCCTGTCACCCCATCACAGCCACCACCCTATTCCTCTACCACATTTCTTTGGACTCCCCACTTCATGCTCTCAATTGCTCATCCTTATGACTTTCATTGGTACCACATATCATTGATGTCCTCATAGTACAATGTGGAGGGCACATCCTTGACCTGAGTTGGATTCCCAGCATCTCAGATGGTCCCCAAGCTTCACCAGATGCTTGAGCACAGAGCCAGAAATATGCCCTTAACCTTGTCAGTCACATGCCCCCCAAATAGTAATTTTATTAATGTTTTCTACTACTCTGCATGTTTTATATTTTATACACATAAATATTAGGAGTTATCCAACATGCCAGGAGCCTATAGTTGGTCTTATGCTTCAGGGATGGAGAACCCTGTATCTCTTAAGCCAAGGGAACTTCCTTTCTAATTTCCCTAACATTTACTGTGCCTATGCAAAACAAACAAAGAAATTGCCACATCTGCCGCCCTTTTTATTTTGTTTTTTTCTTCTTTTAATTTCATTTAGATCTTCTAGATAGGGGCTCCCACTTTTTTCATAGAACCTTAAACTTGAATCATTTTGTTCTGCCTCATATTTCTAAGTCTTCCTAAAGCTGAGAAAAGAAAAATAAATAGTGGATGGGACCCAGAGGCCAACCCAAGTGATCTCAGGAGCAGTGAGTGTGTGTGTGAGGGTGGGTGGGGGTGGGGGGGAAGGTCAGATCTAAATACCCAAGCCAAAGTCAATGACAAAAGAATCAAGAAACCCAAGCTATAACAAGCTAAATACAAAACAGACCTGTTACACTAGCAGTCCAGGGGCAAGGGGCTAAGGGTGGAAGTATGGGATGTATGCTGGGAACTCTGGTAGAGGGAGGTCAACACTGGTGGTGGAAATGACCCTAATTCATTGTCACTATATGCCTGAAATACAACTGTGAAAGACTTGTAATTCAAAAATAAAAACAATAACTTAAGTTCCACAAGCCAAAAAATTAAATGAGTGTATTTCTAGGCATGTATATTTTACCAATAATGACTTGAAAATAAATAAAAACTGTATATAGTTTTGTAACTGTCAAAATAAAACAAATAAATATTCTAATGTTTTTTTAAAAAAAAATAAATATTAGGTATTCTGTCTGGCTTAGTAGGTTAATTAAAAACATAAAACTGAGCGATTGACTTGGTCTTCTATTTTAAGTTGAAATTTTCTTGTTGACTGGCAGAAATGAAACTTTTACTTTTTTAAAAAAAATGACATCTTTACACATTGGAGACTTTTAGTTTAAAATTGCTAAGCTGTTGAAAGATTTAAAAAAATAACTATTCAGCTAATGTAATAACCAAACACATCACAAGAAAATAAGTATTGACTGTTCCTACTAACAAGTTTACCCCCAGATCTACTCATTATCTTCACATTACGAAAGACTTCAAGCAGGCAGATTGAATTACAGTCGGGTCCCAATGTTATCTTCCCCAAACTGTTAGTCAACACACGAACAGAAAAGCCATTCGGGGTTAGCAGGACAACAGGAAGAATGATATTTACCAGTAACTTTGCCCCCACATACAGAATATTAACCTCTCTAAGCAAGTGGTATTCCTCTCCCGAAAAGGAAAACCTCAATTTTTAGTGGAACTTTATTAAGTTATTTATTATTAACTTTGGTTGAAATCACATTGGACACAGCCAGGGGCTGCATTTATACTCGCTGTAGCTTGGTAAAAGGCTCTTGACCTGCACTGCCTATAAGGAAGGTTAATTTGAACACAGCTTCCATCCATCATTAAGTAAGGTCATCTACTTTAGGTGTTTCTGGGACAGACCCAACTTATACCTCTTGGCCTAGGATTATACAGGTGGTGCCTATTGTCTTTCTCCCAAGTAACCCTGTTCGAATGAAATCGGGAGCCCACATACTTAATGGTTAGGTTGGTCTATGAAGAGTGGCATGTTATTGCCCAAAGCTTAGAAAAATTGGGTAGATGGGGCTTGGAGATAGCATGGAGGTAAGGTGTTTGCCTTTCATGCAGAAGGATGGTGATTAAAATCCCAGCATTCCATATGGTCCCCCTTGCCTGCCAGGGGCGATTTTCTGAGCATGGAGCCAGGAGTAACCCTTGAGCGATGCTGGGTGTGACCCAAACCCCCCTCCCCCCCCCAAAAAAAAAAACCCAGAAAAATTGGGTCTGAGTAATAGCCTGGTTATTTCTAACCTAAGGCTCAGAGAGTCTGGAAGATTTCCAGTTATGTTTTCTCTTTACCATGTTGTATGGATGACAGACAAACAGGCCAGAGAAACAGTCTGGTTATATTCTGCATGGCTATTCCAGCACCTATTGTATGAGCAATGAAACACATAGATGTTAGAAAAACATTAACACCACCAATATTTCAGTGTTTACTCACTGTGATCCCAATGCTATACCTCTCACTAACAGCTTTTCTCCTCTCGTCTTCCTTTGCTTTCTTCCATGCAAATTATTTATTCCAGCAGTTACTAGATGCCTTGGTGCTATATAAACAAAGGCTACCCAAACAAAGATTAAGATGTGACTCTTAGTGAAGGGGTGAACACAATCCTTTAGATAATATTCATCACATGCTTGCTAGTTTACCCCTTAATATTTAAGCAGGATAGATTAGTTCATTTAGAACTTCAATGTCCTGCAATAAAACTGTATGTGGAAACTGGCTCCAAATATTGCTCAATTTTTGTAAGATTTCTTTTGCAAGGTGCTGGGTACATGTATGTGTGCACTCAATATGTCCTGATGAGAAACAGAGAATTGATTAATGATAAAATGATGAAACAGAGAATGTTGGATACATCTATTTCTAATTAGTTATTTATGGGATACAGTTAAACTAATTATTTGTTATTGGAGGCCCACATCCAATGTTGTTTAGGGCGTGATCCAGATTCTGTACTCAAGAAATATCTCCTAGAAGTGCTTAGAGGGACCTAAGCACTAAAATAAAGTGCTGGAATAAAACTGGAGTCACTTGTGATCCAGGCAAACTCCTTAACCCCTATGCTATCACTTCAGGCAGAAACCATTTTTGACAAATACATTGTCATGTCTGCACCCAGTCAGCTCCTTAGGCTCACTCTATTCTCAAAAGAGATGTAAAACAAACTGTGAAAACACATGGCTGAAAGCTGGCAATCTCTGGAGACGAGACTTGGCCAAGTCCCTGCCCTGTCAAGCCACCACTGCAGCACCTTTCAGCCACAATTACCATTTCACAAATGCCTTGCTTCACCACTCCTCTACGATTCTCTGCAGAGATGCCAATCTGACCAAAAACTCTAGGTATGCTGATATTTGGGATGATATTGCCAGAACATTTTTTTGAGTGCAGGTACCCTCCACAGAGCTTCTTATTTTTCTGGAAGCCCAGGCAGCCAAAAACATGCCCCATACCAAATGAGGCACTGAAGTGTATCTGTTCAGAAACAAATGAAGTAACAGAAATTACTTTTTACATTAAAATTACTTTTTACATTTTTACATTTTATAAGCTTCATAAACATACTTTGTAGAATAATGCCTAGATTCTGAGATGTTCTACCCCAGTGAGGACACCGTCAATGACCTGTTTGTTCATTTCTAGTCTGTTTCCCCTTTCTAGAGTTTGGTCCAAAGAGAAGCAAAGGTGACAGTGGCCTAACCTCACCCATTGCCAAGATGAGTTTGTAACTCCTCCTGTCTGCATGCTTGTCCTACTTATAATCTAAGATCCTCCAGACCAGTGACTCAGTTCCTAAGCAGTTCCTGAATTCTTTACCCAGTTCTGGATGGGCAAAAGAGCCTTTGTTCTAAGCAGGGGCTGGAGGGAGAGGACTCCTGACTATTATTGCTAGTCCCTACAATGACCAAAATCCTGAGAAAAAAGTGCTCGAAAGTTCAGGGGTCAAGATATTGTCCAGAAGATAGGATATTTACCTTGCAGAAAGCCAACCGAAGTTTGATCCCAGTATCATATATGGTCCCCTAGGACCAGCAGGAGTAATTTCTGAGTGCAGAGCCAGGAGTAGTCACTGAGCACCCAAGTATGGCAAAACAACAAACAACAAATACAAAAAGAAGTTGAAAAGTTCCATCTTATCTGCAGGCTGTAGAAACTGGAGAGAAGATGGTAAGGAAATTAGTAATCCAATAATGCAGAGGCATTCCATGTAAGATTCAGAGGCATTATGATTCCAGTGAACCCCAATGGCAGGGCCAGAGCAATAGCACAGCTGTTAGAGCATTTACCTTGCACCTGGCCAACCCAGGTTCCATCCTCAGCTTCTCATATAGTCCCCTGAGCCTGCCAGGAGTAACCTCTGGGCACCACTAGGTGTGGCTCAAACAGCCAAAAAAAACCAAAAACAAATAAACAAACAAACAAAACTCCTAATGACTTTGGGAGTTTCTTCATTAATGATGAGGTAGAGGTGTGGAGTCCTCAACAGCCAGAAAGGCCATGAAAGCTCTAGTCTTTTCCTTCATGCTCAGCCCAAGTATCTCTCCCATCGTCCCCTTCAATCTCATGTGAGAAGCTCATTCACAGGGGGTAGCTGCCCTTCTGAGTTCCGGGGTCACTGTGGCAATGGATGGCTCTGCTGGAGGAGTCACAGAGAGCTCTGATTGAGATTTGGTGAACTGATTGCTCCAGAACACAAAACACAGAACAGAGTCTACCAGAGGGTACCCTGCAGAGTGACAGGCCTGAGGAGGCCTAGGAGTGGGGGTGCAGAAGAGGGCTATAGTCCTTAACAAACTCTTCCTCAGCCACCCACCTTCTTTCAGACTTTATTCAAAGGAACCAGGCATGGCTGCTTTGGCCACAGCCCTGTTGTGGTGCCAGTCAATTTTGCTTCCATCTCTAGCTCCTGGTTCCCTCCTTACAAGACACAACTCCTGACACAAATCCAAAATCCTCTGTTATGACAAACTTTTCAAACCCCATCTCCAGACTTGGGTACTTAAATGGAGAGAGACAGACAGACAGACAGACAGACAGACAGACAGACAGACAGAAAGACAGAGAGAGAGACACAGAGAGAGACAGAGAGAGAGAGAAGAAAGAGAGAGAGAGAAAAAAAAGAAAAAGAAAGAAGAAAGAAGGAAGGAAGGAAAGAGAGAGAGAGGAAAGAAAGAAAGAAAAGAAAGAAAGAAAGAAAGAAAGAGAGAGAGAGAAAGAAAGAAAGAAAGAAAGAAAGAAAGAAAGAAAGAAAGAAAGAAAGAGAGAGAGAGAGAGAGAGAGAAAGAAAGAAAGAAAGAAAGAAAGAAAGAAAGAAAGAAAGAAAGAAAGAAAGAAAGAAAGAAAGAAAGAAAGAAAGAAAGAAAGAAAGAAAGAAAGAAAGAAAGAGAAGGAAGGAAGGAAGGAAGGAAGGAAGGAAGGAAGGAAGGAAGGAAGGAAGGAAGGAAGGAAGGAAGGAAGGAAGGAAGGAAGGAAGGAAGGAAGGAGAGAGAATATCTACCATAGACACAGGCAGAGGGGAGGGCAGAAAAAGGGAGGGGAGGAGGGAAACTGAGGACATTGGTGGCAGGAAATGTGCACTGATGAAGGGTGTTGGATAATGCACGATTGAAACTCAATCACAACTTTATAACTATGTATCTCATAGTGATTCAATTAAATTTATTAAAAACAAAACATTTCTTTGCCAACTTCATGGAAAACATGTTTTCTGGGAGACTCGCATCCTACTTAGCACTGGCTAAATTTATGTCTGCAGAGCTGAACAAGGATAGGAGGGGTGATTAATTAGGGGGTCCAACTGATTCCGTGAATCTCTGATTCACCGGCTGCTGGTCCTTGTCTCCAAACAGAGAGCAGTTATTTCTGTTCTGTGGCTGCCAGTCTCTCTCCCTCTTTCAAAGACAAACACAGCTAATCCGGTAAAACAGAACCTCCAGCCCTTCTAAATGGTTTTAATTAAAACACAAAAGAGGAATTCCTCGCAGTGCTCCGGGTGTAACCTTGGAAGGGGTGCAGGACCTCAGGTGTAAATAAAGGCTGAACCCTGTCAAAAGCTCCTCCCCCGCTGAACTCTCAGCCAGCCTCTGATCTCTAAGCACAAACCTTAGTGGAGGCTTCTGGGACCTGCCTGGTCGTTTCTGTCTGGCACCATGCCCCATGTCCCTCCATGTTCCCCAGGGGACTTATGAAATTGTAGAGCATTTGCAGCATTGGACTTGCATGAGCTCCCCCACTTAGATTTCTGGCAATATATGTACACCCAACCCCCCAAATATCTCTGAGCACAGATCTAGGAGTAAGCCCTGAGCACATCTCTTGTCCTTCCCCAAGTTCAGGGTCACAGCACCTATTGGGACCTCTCATAGGGGGGCCTTCCCAAGGGGCAACCAGAATTGGGTCCGTCTTCACTTCCTCCCAGGATTATTCAAGTCAGGCTCTCCCACAAGATATCTAATATCAGAGCTCCCACTCCTGCACCCCCAAAACACCATACTGCACCCCAACACCATGCTACATCACACACTTCTTCCTCACCACACACCACACCCACTAAGGTCCAGTGGTCCTCAAAGTATGGCCCGCGGGCCACATATTGTATTTGTATGTTTTGTTTCTTCATTGCAAAATAAGATATATGCAGTGTGCGTAAGAATTCGTTCATAAGTTTTGTTTTTACTATAGTCAGACCCTCCAATGGTCTGAGGGACAGTGAACTGGCCCCCTGTTTAAAAAGTTTGAGGACCCCTGCCACTTATACCGCATACTTGTCCCCTCTCCTTCCCTATTTCATCTTGTGGATCTCATAGTTAGAAGGATATTGTCCAATTTCTATAAATCTACACACTTATAGCTAACTCAGCTTCTGATCCTTCCTACTTTTGTGGGAGGCCTCCCATCTGGTTCTCAGGGCCCCTTGCTGGGATTCACAGCCAATCTGGGCAGCATTTCACCACAGGGGTCAGAGAATGCAGAGTGGGGGAGCTGAGAGTCTGTGCACTCAAGTCAGTGTCTTGAGTCAGGGCCTCAAGGGCAGCACATTCAAGGGACTTTGTGGGGCCAGGGATCAAGCTGGGGTCTGTCACATACAAATCATGAGCCTTGATCCCTGTGCTATCTCTCCGACCCTTAGTTCCTTGAACCCTGCAGTATTTCTCTGATCCCTAAGTTTTTAGCCTTTACATGCACTTTTTAAATTATCATTAAATCACCATGACATAGAGTTGAAAAGTTGTTGATGGTTGAGTTTCAGTCATACAACACTCCAACGAACCATCCCTTCCTATTTCCCCATCCCATCTCCCCACAATCCCCCTGTTCCCCCAGCTTGCCTCTATTATTTATCATCCCAACTCCTAAACTCACCTGTAAAACATCTGAGCTTCTCCCAACATGTGAGGCCTAAAAACACTTTAGCTTCCAAACTCTAATTTTCCAGCAATGCTATCTTTTCCATGGAGCACGGACTCTTCTGTAAGCACATAAATCAAAATGTTTCCCTTTTGCCAGGACAGCAAGTTCTGCCATACCCCACATATTTCAGCTCCACTCCCAGGAAAATTCACCATGGCCAGTTCTCTGTGGCAGCTTCCCCTCTGCTCCGGGAAGTATTCCCTCACAGTGACTCCATTGCACACAAAACTAACCAGGTGAAAACCCTGAATCTCCGTCAGCCGATTCTCCTTCTCTAGCATAGGGCAGCCACCAAGAAAGCAGAAACATTTCTAGTTAATGATGTGCATTCAAGTGACAGGACAGGGCTGGAGAAGAGAACAGCAGGGATGGCACTGGACTTGCATGTGGCCAACCTAGGGTTGATCCCTGCCACCAGTCTCCTGAATCCCAACAGGAATGATCCCAGAGCAAAGAACCGAAAGTAGTGACTGGAGCGATAGCAAAGCCAATAAGGTGCTTGCCTTGCATCTGGTCAAGCCAAGTTCAATCCCCAGCATCCCACATGGTCCCCATATCCCTCCAGGAATGATTCCTGAGCATAGTCAGGAATAATCCTTGAGCACTGCTGGGTGTGGCCCCAAATCAATCAATTAATAAATGAATAATAAAAATTTTTAAACAAAAAAGGAAAAGTAAGGTGAAACCAAACAAAACCAAATAAAAAGTAAGTGAAAAGTTTTATTGAAAAAGTTTATTGATATTCTTATCATGAACACACATCTGGAGTTACAAATCCCCATGCTCTAGCCACAAAAGCTCTATTTGAAAGAAGCTTGTTGTAATGAATTGTTGTGTACCAGGGCTTTTGCAAATAAGGCCCTTCAGTGGGCTGAGTGACAAAAGACAGATGTAAATGCATGGCCCCTACTATCTGCAGAAACTCCCTGTCCAGTCTGGAGCTAGCTACTCTATTGGTAAAATGCTAGCTTCCGGGGCCGGGAAGGTGGCTCTAGAGGTAAGGTGTCTGCCTTGCAAGCGCTAGCATAGGACGGACCGTGGTTCGATCCCCTGGCGTCCCATATGGTCCCCCCAAGCCAGGAACGATTTCTGAGCTCATAGCCAGGAGTAACTCCTGAGCATCAAATGGGTTTGGCCCCAAAACAAAACAAAACAAAAAAAATGCTAGCCTCCTCTTTGATATCTTGACTCAATCAGGGTGCAAAATCAGAAGATGGCTAACCGTGAAAAGGCATTATTTCTGTGATCATTCCTAAATATTTCCCAGAAAGCGTAAGACATATTATCAATAGAGTGAATAGTTCCCACCTTTTGATGCATCTTTGGCAAGAAGATATCGCAGAAGTCAAGTATTTCCTGAAGACTCTAAGCAAAAGCTGAGATTCCCAGGGAAAGGAAGACCCTGAACAGGGATAAATCAACCTGTACAACAGATGAAACAGGGTCACAGCACTAGGACGCTTCTGGAAGTTGAAGGCATCATCTCCATATGGCCTGGAACAGCGTCAGTTTCTCTGGTCACTGTGCATCTAGGGCTATCTGAAAACTTCTGCTAAGGAAGCTGATCTCACTCACTCATTCTTCTAGGGACAGAGCAGGGCCATATCTCTTACTTATCAATACCATGACTAGACAAAGAAAAGTATGGTGGGTCGTGGTGAGGCGGGTTATCTAAGAATTGAAGAGACTCGGGTGGAATCATATGAAGGCAGGTCAGCCCCACGGAGGTCTGTGCGTCTGCACATCAGCTCCTCAAATCAAGGCACTGAGAAAAGGGAAGACCAATCTTGCTTTTCATTTTTGTTTTTTGTTTGGTTTTCGGGCCACTTCTAGTGGAGCTCAGGAAGTTACTCCTGCTCTACACTGAGAAATCACTCCTGCCTGGCTAGGGGGAACCATATGGGATGCTGGGAATCAAACCGAGGTTCATTCCCAATCAGCTACATGCAAGGTAAATATTCTACAGCTGTGCTATTGCTCCAGCCCCAAGACCAATCTTGTTCTGGGGCCTGAGAGGCAGCTCAAAGGGCTGAGCACAAGTGAGAGGTTTGGAATTCATCCTAGGGACCGTGTGGTTTTCCCAGCACAACCTGGAGCAACCTCTGAGCACTGAACTCAGTGTAGCCTTTGATCACTGTCAGATATTTTGTACTCCCATCCCCCAAAACTGTTCAAACTGTCCTGTTTCCAAGATCCCAAACTCAACAGGTACATTGACTGACTGGTCAGCTACGGTAGGGTTGCTCCAAGAGCATAGCCTGAGCATGCAATTGCTGATTCCTAGTACTGTTTCTCTGATGGATGTTGTTACAGTACAATCCAGCCTCCTTTGAATGTCATTGACTTATTATTAGATTAAGTATTATTAGACTAAGTATTCTCAATTTCAGAAAAGGTAAATCACTATGCTTTGAATCACCGCAATGTATTGAGGTACAGAAAAAACGTGTATGTATATTTTGTTTCTGGCCACACCCATCGGAGCTCAGGGGTTGCTCCTGGCTCTGTGCTCAGAAATCACTTCTGGCAGGCTCAGGGGACCATATGGGATGCCAGGTATCGAACATGGGTCAGCCGTGCTGTGCTATCACTCCTAGAAAGATAGTTTATGGAAAAAACTGCCCAACCTTGTGTTACTATGATCAAAACTTCTGTGTTGTATGTTCATGAAAATCAACTGCTCCTATAGAGAGGGGATTATAAAATAAATGCCTGTGCTCAGACACATATAAACCTAATTGTTGATCACACCAGCAAGCCGCTCCATTAGTACGGAAGAGCTACAAATAAAGTACATGCAAGGACTTCACCCTACTCTGAAAAATACATACAAGAGTAATGCTTTAAGGCTACATATTAATAAAGCTACCTTGGTTACTTCAAATGATTAGCTAAAACAAAGGTACTCTTACAAAACACTGTATATACTATATAGTGATCACTAGTGCCATCTTTGGGAAAGGAAAGTTACTGCAAGGCAGCTAACGCAAACAGTCTTTAAGACTTCCGGCTAGTATTCCCATAGCTTAAAACTGACCATTTCAAGGGTTGGAGCAGGTAGGGCGTTTGCCTTGCAAGTGGTCAACCCAGCTTCAATCTCCGGCACCCAATATAGCTCCCCAAGACTATTAAGAGTGATTTCTGAACGAGGAGCCAGGAATAACCCCTGAGCACAGCTGGGTGTGCTTCCCCTAAACCACCGACAAAAAAAAAAATCAAAACTGCCCATTTCAGAGTACCATGGAGATTTTTTTGATATCACGCCAGCAAGGATACAACATAATAAAGACTTCTGAAGTTCAACTTTTCTTTTGTGTTAGAAGTGAAGTTTATTACTACACAGTGAGTACACACGTTATTAAAAAATGCTGGTTAAAATTATGGTGTCTATATCATTTTTCTCATATAAATATTGGAAGTAACAACTAGAACAATTCTACAGGTAAAACGGGACAATATAAAAAGATAATATCACAAACATGGTCTGGGATGACTTTGCACGTTCTCCTTTGAGGCATCACTTTTCTACCCTCTGGTCCAGGATCATCCCCAAGTCTGCTGGCCTGTTTGTACTTCTGTGTTCACAGCTTCTGTGTTCCCAATGGGTGCCAGAAATGCAGCTCACTATGCTTTAAAATGTCTGCTTCTATTTTCACTCCGGGCTGCATAACTCATATTTCTTTCTCTACAGGGATTGGGGCCCAAAGTCAAGCTAGAAAAGCTATAATTAAAGGACTCACAATGCCCATTCCCAATGATTCATTTAAGGGGATATAAACTTATAAACATATTTTTTTTAAAAAGTCCAATAGAGTAGGAGATTCTGAGGACATAAACACCTCGAGGAAAATCCAGTGGCTCACAGTTCCACATCTGTGGAAAGGAAAGGACAAGCTGGAGTCTGCAGGAGTTTGGGGTGATCAAAAAGCCAGGGTGCGTACTTATGTGGGGCAGAAACTAGGGAAAGGGGCAGGTGAGAAAGGCACATTCAGCAGCAGAATGTTCTGCCTCAGGCTGGCCTTTCCCCCAGCCCCAGCACCTCAAGGGGTTCAGGTGTCTCCCCAGCTCTGAGCAAGCAACCCTCACCCCTTAAAACTGTCAAGGTATTGCTGCTTCTGGTTATAGACAGAAACTGTAGAGTGGGGTGGGAACCTAGAGAGTGTGGCTGAAACCTATAGAGTGAGGTTGGAGCCTGTAGTGTGTGACGGAAGCTGTAGTGTAAGGCTGGACCCTATAGAGTCTCAATAGGACCCAATGAAGTGTGGCTGGGACCTAGAAGGTGGCCAGAAACTCTGGAGTGCAGCTGGAACTCTTGGAATGTGGTAGGAACCTATGGACTGTGGCCCAAAATCTATAGATAATGGACAGAACCTAGGGAGCACAGCTGAAACCTATGGAGTGGCCAGAACCTCTGGAGTGTGGTGGAACCTATGGGATGTAGCTAGAGCTTATGGGGTGTGGCTGGAACCCATGGAATGTGATGGGAACCTATAGAGTATGGCAGGAAACTAGAGTATGGCACAACCTATGGAGTGTGGTAGGAACCAATGGGGTATGCCTGGAACCTACAAAGTATAGTGAGAACCTATGCAGTGTGGAGGGAATCCATGGAGTGTGGCAGGAGACTAATGGGGTACAGCAGAAATCTAAAGAGTATGGCCAAAGTCTATAGAATGCAGAAACTATGGAGCACAACTGGAATCTATAGAGTATGGCCAGAACTATGGAGTGTGGCCAGAACCTATAGAGTAGGCCGGAACCATGCTGTGTGGCTGGTACCATGGGTGTGTAGCTAAAGCTTATGGGATGGTGGCCGGAAACTAAGGAGTGTGGCAGGAACCCAGGGGTGTGACTGTCCATCTTAGAGAGAGAGGAAGGGGTGAAGGAGGTGGGGAGAAGAAGCAGCTTTTACAAAAGCACCTTAATTAAGGAAGGCCTGAGAGGCTGAGAGTGAAGTTCAGCCGTAGGAAGGGCAAGAGGCTGGAATGATGGAACCCACGGGTTGTCCTCTGACCAGTTCAGAGGTGCAGGCCCCTCACTCCAGGTCTCATCCTCCAAGTCTGCATTCCCCAGTTGCTCCTGGGTGCAAAGTTGGTGATCTGGGTCTGTGAACCACACAAGGCAAGCAGGAAATTCCACACCATGAAAGGTGCTGCCTGTGTCTCTCTGGGCCACAAGCGTCCCTTGGAAGTCTCTGCAGAACTGCAAGCCGCAACGGGGGAGACTTGGGAGGCCCTGCGTAGAGCCCGGAAGAGCTGAGTCAGGTGTGCACAGACATCTTTGCCCACGTCTGCAACTGGTATCCTGGTAAATCACAGACTTCCACTTGCACACAGTCCAGCTGGGAATGAGGAAAATCTTTTTCTCCTGGTGTCCTCGTTAAATAGAGCATGATATAGAGGTATAAAACAACCAGCATATTAAATGTCGTAGAAAAAAATGCCCCGGGTGCACAGACATGTGCATCTGGCATGAACTCTAAGAAATAAAAAGCATTTTGTCAAATTAATGCTCTACCACTGATCCCAGCTAAAATCATCTTCTCTCCCAAAAATAAGGAAGAAACCTTGAATTGTCAGGAAAATGACGGCATTGCCTGCCAGCACAAGGCCACAGGCTCCCCATTTGATCTGTAACACAAGAAAAGAGAATGAAATCTTTCCTGCTTTTGCCTCAAACTCTCTGCAGATCTGGTATCTTCTGCTTTTGGGACTTCCAAGGAAATATTACATAGAATTGTACAAAGGCTTAATGAAATGGGTGGGAGACACTGAACTGGTCAGTAATTAGCCTTAGCACTTTGCGATGCTTATTCATTAATTCTAGCATAATCCTTCACATTTTTCCCAATAGGCATATTTTTTTGTTTATTTTCAATGACTGCCTGAAATAAAATTCATGCAGCAGGATAATGAATGGTCCAGGTACAATGCTGGGTACTAAAAGTTCTGTAGGCATTGCCTTTATACATGAAAACAGGAATGGAGCATCGGATGCTGGGTTTCTTTCTTTTCTATACAAGAAAAGGCTTTATAGAAGAAGGATAAATGCAAGAAGTTCTTTTTTTTTTTTTTTTTTAATTTATTTTTTAAGGTTTTGGGCCACACCCAGCGGCACTCAGGGGGTTACTTCTGGCTCTGCACTCAGAAGTCACTCCTTGTTCAGGAGACCATATGCAATGCTGGGGATCGAACCCTGGTCTGTCCCAAGTCATCTGCATGCAAGGCAAATGCCCTACCGCTGTATTATTGCTCCAGCCCAAATGCCAGATGTTCTAATTTATCTGCAGTCTATGGAATAACATGGGAATGGAAGATTATTAAATGTAAGCAAGCCCTTGGGACTAGATTACAGAAATGAAAATGCCAAAGAAATGGGGTACAAAGCATGTGGGGTGTGGGGGAGAGGGCTGGTAGCATCATAAAAGCCATTGGTCAATGGTCATGGACACTTCAATGTGTAGATATAAGGAAACTTTGTCTATCAAAAACCATGAATCAACCTAGTATAAGCATGAGACCCAAACTATAATAATTAAAATTTTCACACATAGTTTGCTAAGGAGGTTGGATGGCAGGAGCCTTAGGACAGGGACGAAGGGACACAGACACCAGTGGTAGTGGTGGGGGTAGAGCTGGAACACACTATTCCCGAAGCTCTTTTACCAAGAGCTTTGTAGATGGCAGTGCCTAAATTTAACACATTCTTTAAATTTAAAAAATATCTTTGTTTTTGGACCACTCCCAGTGGTGATCAGGGTTTAATTCTGGCTCTGTGCTCACCAGGATCACTGGGGGGACCATATGGAAGGCAGCTTTCAAGCACGGCAGGCAGTTTGACAGAACTGTGGTTGGGAACAAGAGTACCCTCTAGTGGGCATTTCTGTCTGAGACTTTAACTCAAAAACAATTTTCTTATAAATGATGCAAGGCCAGAGCAATAATATAGGGATTAAGTCACTTGCCTTAGATGCAGTGGACCTGGTTTCAAACCATGAGTACAGCCTGGAGTAGCCCCTGAGTACAACCACATGTGGCCCAAAAACGGGGTGCAGGAGAATTCTGAGAGGGGAAAAAGGAAGTACTGAGAGGGAAAAGCAACAATCTTTTTATTTTTTGTTTGGAGCCACTCCCAGTAGTGCTCAGGGATTATTCCTGGATCTGTGCTCAGGAGTGCCCCTTGACAGTGCTCAGGAGGGAAGATATGTGGTGCTGGGGAATTGAACCAGGTCAGCAGGATGCTTTCACCCCATACTGTCTCTCTGGTCCAAGAATAGCAATCTTGATGGGAAAATTTCATATGTCCTGAGCACAAAAATCAGAAGATGACTACTGTGCACTGAGAACCCTCAAAGATACCTGGGAAAAGGTTCAAAGGGCAGCAGCACATGCAGGGGGGAGGCTTGACTCCATCTGGACACCCAGCACTGCCTGGTGAGAACCTCTGGGCACAACAGTGGATCTGACCCTTTATATATAGAGTTCAAATGGGGAAACACTGAAAGGCTGTCCCAAATCCAGCCTTAGCAACCATCCAGCCTTCATCTAAAGCATACCCTTTCATATTTGGGGGGCAGAAAGTACTCGCCTGGTGTGGAATAATCCAAGATATATCCTATTGGAGTCACTGAATATGATCAAAATGTCACAGGAGCACCAAGAAGAGGGAAACTGTCAACAAAACCCTTTTTATCGTGCTAGTCATGTTCAATGATTCCAACAGAAGAATCATCAGCTACTTCCCTATCAGTGCTTTGTAGGAACAGAGATGGTGTCTGGTGCTGATTCCTAGTGTTTCACAAATAGCACTTACAAGGATCTTTGCTGAGTGAACACATGAGACTTGTGCTTCACCATAGCTAATGCTCCCTGGGTACTGGAGAGATAGTACAGAGGACAGAGTTCTTGCCTTGCATGTAGCCAACCTGGGTTCAATCCCTGGAACCACAGTGGACTCCAGAGTCCTGCCAGGAGTCCTACTGAGCACAGAGACAGGAGTAAGCTGGGTGTGGCCCAAAACAAAAACAGCAGTAACAAAAGTGTTTCATTAAACTGAAATGGTGAAGGTCAAGCAATAGTACAGAGGAGGACATTTGCCTTGCATGTTGCCAACCCAGGTTCAATCCCCAGCATCCCACAAGGTCCCCTAAGCCTGACAGGAGTGATTTCTGAGTGCAGGCAGTAACCCCTAAGCACCACCAGATGTGGTCCCCCCCCAAAAAAAAATCTGGGATGGTTTGTTGAGAATAAAAAGAGGAAAGCACGGGAGACAGCAAGCATCACATAACTGATTATATTCATTATGTTTTAGAAACACACAAAAGCCATTGTTGTACTGGAAGAAGCCGTGTTAGTCACAGTATCTTCCAGAAGCACCCTAACTGCTTCCCCATAATGCCTGCTAAATGAGAGCTGTGGGCATGACCCTATTTACAGAAAGACCTGATAAGATGATACTCTTATTGAAACTAAAAAAGCATTGCCATGATGCTCTCTGTGGATTTCTCTAAAATAAGAGGCAAGGATTTTAGAAAACTTCCAGAGAAGCGCTTTAGGCAGAAAATGGCAGAACTCATATGGTGTCTAGTGAAATGTTTTAAGAAAAACTAAGAAAGAATTTGACTAAAAGATATGACCAAGTTACTGATCTAAACTAGGAGAACAGGGCCAGGAGATAAAGGGCCCATGTGAATTGTAACATGTTGGAGCCAGGGCTCTGTCCCCAGCACCACACTGTCCCTGGAACTATCCATGAGCTTTAAGGCTCTGAACATCACTAGGTAAAGTACAATACCCTACCTAAAAAATAAACAAAATCACAATAATTAAGAGGGGACAGAGAAAACTGAAAATATGCCTATGTGTACTAAAACCTAAGAAATGGAAATGAGGGATTGGAGTGGTGGCACAGGCGGTAGGGTGTCTGCCTTGTACGTGCTAACCTAGGACAGACTATGGTTCAATCTCCCAGCATCCCATATGGTCCCCCAAGCAAGGATCGATTTCTGAGCTCATAACCAGGAGTAACCTTGAGTTTCACTGGGTGTGCCCCTCCCCCCAAAAAAAGAAAAAGTGGAAATGAAACTGAGGTCTTTGAAAATGGTGAACACTGGGTAGAGCAAGAGGAAACAGAACTTACCACGGCCACTCGAGCAAGAATGATAGGAAATCCAAAGGCAGATACAACAATTCCCGTGGTGAAAAAATAGGCCAGTTCCCGACAGGCACTGCTGGTGGCATCAGAGTCATATGTGGCTCTTTTGGCAATGAAATACGGGATGGGGGAGATGGCGTGGAACACCAGGACGAACAGGGGCCAATAAACACTGTCAAGGGATCCAGGAAAAAAAAAACAGTGAAAAGTCAGTCACAGTTTCAATGAAAGATACCGTTTCAGAATTACAGTTTCAAATGCCCAAATCAACAGTTTTCATCCCATTGCCAATACTAGACCATAACATGAGTTCAGTCAGGAAACATATGAAAGATTCATAATTAAAAATTGCAAATCCAGGATAGATGCCGCAGCTGAGTCATCCCAGGTTGGCCCAATCTCCAGGTTGTGATCTCTGGAGCCTTCTCAGGATGGGAAGGGGGGGGGGGGGCGGCAGCCGAGTCCCTGCCCAGTGGGAAAGGCCCCACCCACACCCAACTTCCTCTAGCATATAAATAGTCCAGTGTGACAACAGCTATACGACTAATCTCAGAGACACCAAGCAGCTGATCATCCTAGTTCCACAGCTCCCAGAGCACATAGCCACATATGTGGTCACAAGACTTCTCCAAATTTCACAGTACTGCCAGCACAATATGAGCACAGTAAATTGGATGGGAAAGTTGCATTAAAAACTAGGGTCCAGAGCAATAGCACAGAGGCAGGGTGTTTGCCTTGTACACAGCTGAGCTGGGACTGACCAGGATTCAATCCCAGCATACTATATGGTCCCTAGTCTGCCAGAAGCAATTTCGGTGTGCAGACCCAGGAGTAACCCAGGAGCACTGCGAAGTGTGGCCCCAAATCAAAACAAAACTAAACCAAAAAAAGCCTGCTAAACTCAATGAACAAAAGCAGTAACACAGATGGCTCAACTAGCATCTAAAAGCCTCCATCAGTCCTCTGACAATAACTTAAGTAAAACTATTTTGAGGATAAGTGTTGTCACAGGACATGTAAATTATTTTGTGCCTGCTTAGGGGGCAGACTTGGAGAAGGAATGAGACTGGGGGAGACTGGGGACATTGGTGGAGGGACAGTCACACTCATGATGAGACTGGTGTTGGACTATTAGACACCTGAAAGAACTGTATCATGCACAACTTTGCAAATCAAGGTACTTAGAGGTGGCGAACACGCGGCCAAAATGAATGCGACTCTTTGCCTCTTATCATTATTTTGTATACTGTGGCTCTTTGCCAAGTTTGGATTTTGTTCTGCTGCTTCTGAGGAGAGATTTCCGAGAGCGTGGAGTCCCGCCCTCAGACTGAGTCATCCCATCTCCCATCCTTTGGAAACAACTGAGGGAAACAACCCATGTGTTGCATGTTGGGTCACATCTTGCTGTTAGTTCTTAGTGTGGAGGATGCAGCACACCCTCACCATCACTGCAGGATTTTGACCCTCACTCAAAATGGCAAAATGCAATATGTGTTTCATAGATTATTTTGTTAAAATTAGATGCTTTTGTGTGAGTGTTTGCCTGTTTTGGCAGGTCACTGAGTGGTGTGGCTCTCTGATTCTCACAGTTTAAAATGTTGGCTCTTTGTGTTGATACAATATAGGGCTATGCACATTCTAATCCTATTAATACATTTTTTGGGGGAGGGAGAGAACTCCCAGGCAGTACTCAGGAGGTATAGGAACCCCACCAAGTGTTTCTTGGCCAATGGGACCATCAGTTCAGCATGAGGGCCCCAGGATCTGACACTGCTAAGGCTCTGTAGTGTTGCAAATACCCAGGTCACTGAAGTCCTCCAGGGCTGCACATAAACTTGCTTTGGGACCAGATGGTGCCAGGAATCAAATCCAAGTAGGACACAGCCAAACAGGGGCTCTAAATGCTGTACTTTTAAAAGATTACTTTTTTTATATTTTGGTTTTTGGGCCACACCAGCAGTGCTCAGGAGTTACTACTGACTCTGTGCTCAAGAATCACTCCTGGTGGATCTAGGGAACCATATGGGATAATGGGGATAGCCATTCCTGCTCTGCAGACTAAGGGCCCTACCCCTTCCCATGTTCTTGCTTACATTTTGGTCACCTGAAACCCAATCCCCACCCCCACAAGCCTAAGGTCCAGTCTCAGGCCTGTTCCAACTCTCACTGCTTGCCCACAGGGAAACCCCTGCCTCCTCTCTGCTCACTCAGAGCCCCAAGGAATTAATCATATCTGACAAAACTTGATTTCGCCACTCCCAAGTTTTACTGGCCATAGTGGACCACGGGTGGTTTCTGGAACAGTCTGTATGTCTCTAACCCTGGCAGATGCACCCCGATTTTTGTCCCTCTCATAGCTGGCATGTGGAAGCACCCCACCAAGAGCTGAAGAATAAAGACACTAAAGACACACCCTATACCAGGAATATACCCCCCAACTTATAAGGCTACCTAATTCTCTATGCTCCCCAAGTCTTGGCATAAAACCACCTCCCAGGCCTGGGGAGATAGCTCAGCAGTAAGGGGTACCCAGAATTGAGTTCAAAACTTAGCACCACATGGCCCTCAGGACATCCATGAGATGGCACTGTGAAACCTGGGCACCACAAGACCCAAGTATCACCTCATCCTCAAGCTCTACCATGGAACCATCCAGCCCAGGCTGAGTATTACTGGAAATGGTCCCCAAGGTTCCTGAACACTGCTGAGAAGGCGCCCCAAAATCTCAAACAAAAATAGCACCATTCTTGAGTACAGCCTTCCAGTTCCTCCCAATTCAGCTGCACTTCCCTCATTCTCTCTGGTCTCTGCACACATGAGGAGGGGGCTTCAGATAGCAGGATTCTGCATTCTTGCATTCCAGAGGGTGCAGAGTAGGGGTTCACCAGATGCAAATTACATGATCCTATCAAACTGGCAGAAGGGATTTTATTTTCCCACACAAAGACATTTGCCCGGAAAAGAGATGTTGACAATCTGGATTCTGCTAACTCACTGGGGAGTGCTTGGTGCTCAACTCAACAGGCTACATCACTTGTTCATCATTATATTAATAGTGACAAAGAGACACTAGAGGAGGAAGACTCAGGACTTACCCATAGTCCTCCAAGGCGCATCCCAGCATTAGGAAAGTTAATCCAATGGCGCCACTGAAGGATAAAGCCACCAGAGCTGCAAAAAGACCAAGAATTAAAGTGATGGATTACCAGGTAGGCTGGTTCAGGCTGAAAAAGTGGGAGCAGATTTCCCTTCTTGCATGAACTACAGCAGCCCAATGTCACCCCCTACCAGTGGTCCTCAAACTTTTTAAACATGGGGGGCCAGTTCACTGTCCCTCAGGCCATTGGAGGGCCAGAATATAGTAAAAACAAAAACCATGAACAAATTCCTATGCACACTGCATATATCTTATTTTGAAGTGAAGAAACAAAATGGGAACAAATACAATATGTGGCCCGCGGGCCATAGTTTGAGGACCTGGCCTACATCTTCCGACAGAAACAGCCCAGCACTGAAACTAAAATCAAATAACAGGAGCAGTTAATTCCTCTCAGGTGAGATCGGACTAAGATTTTAGGACTGAAAACTCTGAGTCTTTCCTGCTGAAATAGGATTGGGCAGAGCCAAGCCTCCACCCCATCATTAAAAAACCCAGTAGACTACCCCACCCCGCCCACAGTCTCCATCTCCCAGGCAGAAAAGCAGCCCAGCTCCTTCACCAAGCTCCAAAAGAAAACAATGGCTGCCAAAAATCCCCAGAAAAATCTTGAAGACTAAAAATTCAATTAATAATAGAGCATGCAGTGCAACGGCCGGGTAATAATTATCAGTATCTTTCATGTTCTGATTTACAATCCAACAAAACTGGTCTGAATTTCAAGAAAACAACTTGGTGTTACTTAAAAAAAAATACAGTGCTGGAATTAGGGGGGAAAAAGGGAGAGAATTCTTTATGGGGAGTAAAGAAATGGTCTGGAATTAGATGGTAGTGCTCATAATACAACCTTGTATAAAGTTTTACCCATTGTACGAAAAGGGAAAGCCACTCTACTTTTAAAAGATTATTATTATTATTATTATTATTATTATTATTATTATTATTATTATTATTATTATTATTATTTTGGTTTTTGGGCCAAACCCAGCAGTGCTAAGGAATCACTCCTGGCAGGCTTAGGAGATCATATGGAATGAATCTGTAACAAACACCCTGCCTGTGGTGCTATCACTCTGGCCTCTAAAAGATTACTTTTATGAGCACAGAGCCAGGAGCAACCCCTGAGCCCTGCCTGAAGTGGCCCCAAAACAAAAAGATTAAAAATGAAAACTTATGGGCTGGAGTGATAGCACAGGCAGCAGGGCAAGTTGCCTTGCATGCAGCCAACCCGGGACGGACCTGGGTTTGATTCCCAGCATTCAATATGGTCCCCCATGCCTACCAGTAGCAACTTCTGAGCAGAGTCAGGAGTAACCCCTAAAAAAATAAAAAAGGAGTAACCCCTGGATGTCGCTGGGTATGGCCCAAAGCAAACAAACAAAAAGATTACTTATGGTGTAAGTAAATTCTATCTCCATAGACATTTTTTAATTTTATCTTACTTTATTTTTGGGGTTTTTGGCCACACCCAGTGATGCTCAGGAGTTATTTCTGG
Source organism: Suncus etruscus (assembly GCF_024139225.1). Taxonomy (NCBI): domain Eukaryota; kingdom Metazoa; phylum Chordata; class Mammalia; order Eulipotyphla; family Soricidae; genus Suncus; species Suncus etruscus. Next base: position 12,957,282 of record NC_064853.1, read on the forward strand.
CCATGCTCTCAGAAATCGTCCCTGGCCTGGGCAACCAAATGGGACATTGGGGATAGAACTGAGGTATGTCCTGGGTGAGCCTCGTGCAAGGCAAATGCCCTACAGCTGTGCTATCGCTCCGGCCCCTCCATAGACTCTTTTTTCTTTTTTTTTTCATTAAAAAAAGGAAAGATTGCGTTGGCGCAAGGTAAGGTATCTAGCCTAGGATTGACTGCAGTTCGATCCCCCAGCGTCCCATAAGGTCCCCTAAGCCAGGAGTGATTTCTGAGCACATAGCTAGGAGTAATCCCTGAGCATCACCAGGTGTGGCCCCAAAACAAAAATAAATACATAAATAAAAGATTCCAAACTGAAATGAGTGTAGTAAGACTTGATTAGTTGATGCCGCATCCTAGGAGAGAAAAAACACTGCCTTGGTCTCCCTGCTGCTGATAAAGGATTGGATGAGGCTAGATGGCAAGTATGTGTGGGCCCCAAACCCTAATCCACACAAGGCAAGCCAAGCTTTCTGCACAACTGTGGATATGGTGAACACACTCCTGCCCAGAGCAGGCAAGACATTCTGAGTTTCTAAAACTCTTTTTTTTTTAATTTATTTAGTGTTGGCCACACCTGCCTCTGCACTCAGGAATTACACTTGGTGGTGCTTGAGGGACTCAGGCTCAAACCCGGGTCGGCTGCATGCAAGGCAAACATCCTATCTGCTATACTGTCCTTGTCCTTGTCCTGATCCAGAATGACATCCCCAAGGATGGGGGCCTAGGCTGAATGTCAATGGTAGCAGTTGCCTGAATGGCTATGTTCTCACCTGCCTTATTAGGCGCTCACAGTAATGAGATGTCTAAGCAGGTGGTAAAGGCAGTGCTCATTTAAATGGATGTTTATCAATGTGGCTATCTGCTTGCCTTAGGGCTGTTCTTTGAAAAGGGGATCCAACATGTGAAGCCACAGGCAACTACATCCCCTAAAATAATTTTCCAGCATTGCTCGGGACTTAACCCTGACTTACTTCTGTCCTCAGGGATCACTCCTGGCAGAGCTCAGGAGATCATCTAGGCATCGGGATCAAACCTGGGTCAGCTGAATGCAAGACAAGTGCCCTACCCACTGAATATAAAACTGCATCAACAAAATATTGACACATAGTGGGTGAGTTCGCCATGCCCTGATGCAAAATGGTGGGGAATGTCAGGTCTGATTTCCATAGAAAGCCCAAGAATCATGTACTCTGGCCTAAGAACAATATTCAAATGACTCCTTGGTGATAAAAGGTTCCCACCCCAGCCTACTGGAAGAAAAAAAGCCTTCCTTGCTCAGCCAACACCTGGTGCAGGCGGACAGCCTTTGCTATTCCCTGGCTTAAGTGAGGATGCTCCATTTCTGCTTCCAGCCACCACCATACAGTACTCTACCCTTTATGTTTGCCTCCCAACTGTCCTTTCTTATCAGGACCCCAGCTTCTGGGTTAGGGCTTCCTCCTGTCCAGAATCATCTTGGTCCCATCTGAGACCACCTATCCCAGGTAGGGTCCCAAGCATAGTTAGAACTCAAATCTAAGGCACCTTAATTGGCAGCCCCAGAATTCAGAAATAAAGTCATTGTTTGAGCCACACAGCTTGGAGTAGACCACCCTCCTGGTCCTGAGCCATGTGAGGGTTAAGGAGATGTTATGTGTGTGTGGGGTATATATGGCGGTTAAGGGGAACACATCTTTAGATGTCAAGAGTAATAATTTCAAAATCTGTAGCCTGACAGTAACTTCACAAATATTCCTTCACCCCAAGTATCAGGAATTCAAGAATGCCACAATAAAAGTAAAGTAATCCACAAAGGCTTCCTTCTTTTGATCCTTTTCCTCTCCATATGAACACATAAACAATCGTGACTATCTGATCAGTTCTGGATATAACTATGCACAGTAATTTTTCAGATACTTTCCTCTGTTTTCTGACTTGGTTTCATACCAATTAGATCTCTTACACAGTGGACACTGTGTAAGTAAGTCGTGTTTATATATACACACACATATATATACACATGCATGAGTGTGTGTATATATGCATGTATAATTGAATATATGCTGACTATAAAATATGTTATTTATATTTATTTTATATAATATTTTATATTTTATAATATATAAAAGTGATATTGATGTTGGGAGGTCAACACTAGTGGTGGGAATGGCCCTAATTCATTGTCATATGTACCTTAAAAAGAACTGTGAAAGACTTGCTATTCATACTGGTCTCAAGAAATAAAAAATAATAATCAATAAAAGTGATGTTGAATATAAAAGCCAGTTAAAAGTTCACAGACAGGGGCCGGAGAGATAGCATGGAGGTAAAACGTTTGCCTTTCATGAAGAAGGTCATCAGTTCGAATCCCGGCGTCCCATATGGTCCCCCGTGCCTGCCAGGAGCAATTTCTGAGCATGGAGCCAGGAGTAACCCCTGAGCACTGCCGGGTGTGACCCAAAAACCACAAAAAAAAAAAAAAAAAAAAAGTTCACAGACACTCGCATGAGACTCACAGTGAACAGTCCCCTGGTCCGGGCAAATATATGCATACCTAACTATATCGTCTGTGCTGAATAAATGAGGGAATGCTTAAATAAAGATTTTTAAAAAACTCCAAGGGGATTGGGCAAGGGGGGTGAGAGGGACTGGAGAGGGGCCAAAACCAGATTCAACCTCCCAAAACAACATAACCCAAACCCCTCCAAGATGGGAACCGGTGCGATGACTCGACCCCAAAGGCCCCCCCAAAAAGCGATCTAACGATTTCCTACTACAATAATAGGATGTAAATAAAGCAGCAGGACAGAGCTCCGCACCCATCGCCCCATTCCTCGGAGGGTGGACAGACAGATAAGAAAAAGGGTGTTCTTGATCCCTTTTTTTTCTTTTTTATCACGCCTCGTCCACACCCCCAGACTGCACCCACCGATGCTCGGTGCCTGTGACAGATAAAACTCGGGGGAACACGATGAATGAAGAAGATTCGTCCCAACTTGTCCCCCACCCGCTGAGACAAGGACCGCGCCCACATCCACGTCCACTCTGCCCCGCCTGGAAAAAAAATCCTCCAGGACTCAGGCTCCTCGGTCAGCAATGGGAAAACCCTGTGGAAGGAAAACGGGGTGCAGGAGAGGAAAAGGGGGTGCAGGCAAGGGTTGGGGAGGGCTGCAAGTGCAAAGGCAGTTGCAGACTCAGGTGCGGGGGTGTGGGTAGGGGCTCCTAGGGGACCCCCAGGGAAATGAGCCAGCGAGGAGGTGCTCCAAACGCGGACCCCCAAAGGGGTCCCCGAAACCACGCGACAGCAGAGATGCTGTGCGGTCTTGCAAAAAAAAAAGGGGGGGGTTCAGATTTCCCTCTCAGAAATAGAAAGTGGAAGGATGTAGGAGCTGAGGTAGCAGGCTGGCTGGTTCCCGCCCACGCTACGCACTGGAGGTGCAGACCCGGGGGTAGCCCCAAACCAAGACACCCCACCCCATCCTGGCACTGGTGGGCCGCGATGGTACCTTTAACGCCTGCCATGTCTCCCGAGCTAGGGCCGCGCCTGCTTCCGGCTTCCTGCCCCTGCCCGCGCCTCCGGCCACGAGAGCCACGCCCCCTTGCCAGGCGTCCCGCCCCTCCACGCTGCGCAGCCACTCAGAGCTCTGCTACGGGAGCCACGCCCCCTTGCCAGGAGTCCCGCCCCTCCACGGAGATCCCGCCTGGCTGGTCTAGAGCCTGCCCCCACACGCTGCGCAGCCACTCAGAGTCCCGCTCTGATGCTCCCGAGCCCGCCCCCTATACGCTGCGCAGCCATTCAGAGCTCAGCTACGGGAGCCACGCCCCTTTTCAGGAATTCTACCCCTCTATGCAGATTCCCGCCTTGATGCTGCCGAGCCCGCCTCTACACGCTACGCAGCCATTCAGAGCTCTGTTACAAGAGCCACGCCCCCTTCCAGGCGTCCCGACCCTACACGCTGCGCAGCCACTCAGAGTTCAGCTGCGGGAGCCACGCCCCCTTTCCAGGAGTCCCGCCCCTATAAGCTACGCAGCTACTCAGAGCTCTGTTACGGGAGCCACGCCCCCTTTCCAGGCGTCCCGCCTTCTACACGCTGCACAGCCACTCAGAGATCTGCTACGGAAGCCACCCCCCCTTTCCAGGCGTCCCGCCCCTCTATGCAGATTTTCGCCCTGATTCTTTCGAGCCCGCCCCCACACGCTACGCAGCCTCTCAGAACTCAGCCACGAGAGGCCCGCCCCATCCCTGATTGCCACGCCCCCTACAAGTTTTTTTTCTCTCTCCTCCACTCAGATCTCTCTCAGATGTTCTTGAGCCCGACCTTTCTCTCGGCTCAGCCATTCAGAATCCCGCTCCGAGAGTCACGCCCCTCCCGCCACGAGAACCACGTTCCATGAGAACTCAGCCCAGGACGCGCCCGAGTCCGCCCCTCTACGTAATCCAGGTCCATCCAGGTTCCCGCCCCGTCGCTCTGTCAAGAGTCCTGCCTCGCCACGCAGCCCCTTCTCTCCCGACCTCCCCTCGAGTCCTCCGCCCCCTAGCTTTGGGGTTGAAAGATCAACAGAGGTCTGTTTCTCGGGAGCTGCGCCCGGAAAAACCCCGGTTTTCCTCGCCTCAGCTCCCCTCACGCAGGCCACGCCCCGACACACATAGTCCCGCCCCTTCCGGTTTGTGAATACGCCCCCAGCATCTGGGGCCACGCCCCCAAGCTCAATAGGCGGGGTTGATGATACCAACAATCCGGCCCCAAGCGGGCCTAGACTGTCCCGACCGGATCCTGCACAGCATCTTTGTTTGTCTTCGATGCACCGCTCTTCATTCCCGGATTTGGTCCCTGCTTCTGACGTTTAATGATCTGGCTGGGAGGGACCCCCTCGGGGTCACGGGCGCTGCAGCTGCAGCTTCTTTAGGAAGGGACCATGGAGGACATGGTTTTACAGACTTAAGGCACATTGATGGTAACTGGAGAAAGAGAACAACATTTTAGGGATGGGGTCACACCCTGCAATGCTCAGGGTTTATTCCTGGCTCCGTGCTCAGAGCTCACTCCTAGGGTGGCTTGAATGACCAAATGAGATGCCAAGGATGAAATCCAGGGTGACTGCATGCAATGCAAGTGCCCTCCTCACTGTACTATTGCTCCAGCCCCAGAGGTCAGTTTCTAGGTCTCACTTTTCTTTTTCAGTAAACTTGATTCTTTATCAAAGATGGAATGGAATGGCATATTTCCCTCAGGAGATGGCTAAAGTCTCTGACATGTCCTCCATGTCCCACAGAGCGCAGGGAAAGACAGCAAGGAGCTTGCCCTTTGCAAAGAACCGTGTGAGGGTGGAGACGGGGATTACATATATATAAGTATATAAGTAAATATATATTTATATATCAAGTACATACATATATAGAAGAGGAAGGATGAACACTTCTATCCAGCGAAACATTCTCTGAGTTGCTTTTCTGTGTGACTGTAACTGGGACTTCTTTGACTCTGAGGATCTCAGAGAACCAGACCTCAAGGTCTAGACCAAGGCTTTTGCTTGAACTTGCTTGACCTCAAACCAGCATCTATCAAAACGGAATGCTTTCCAGAAGAAAAGAAAGTACAGAGACTACCGTGCTTTACTAGCATGCTGCTGACCCTGATTCCATCTCCTCCATATATGGGCCAGATTCCCTAGTACAGAACCAGAAATATGGCCTAATTACCTAATGGGTGTGACTCCAGAATCATCACTTACAACAAAAGGAACTAGAAATTGCTGAACTTTACCCCATCCCCAAGTGGTGTTTGATCCCCAAAGAAATATCTGGAATTAGAAAATGCAGGAGCTAGGACTAGAGAGATAGTACAATGCCTTCTTTACAACTGATCTGGGTTTGATCTCCAAGCACTATCAGAAGCAGTTATTCCTAAGTATAGAGCCAGTAGAAAATACAAGCATTGTCAAGTGTGCAGCCCCAACATTTAAAAAAATGAAAGAAAAGAAAATGCAGGGATAACATTCGTCTTCAACAAGTTTCATGTTCACCTTATCACTTTATTTTGGAGAAAGTCAGAGACTTTAGCCATCTCCTGAGGGAAATATGCCATTCCATTCCATCTTTGATAAAGAATCAAGTTTACTGAAGAAGGAAAAGCAGACCTAGAAACTGACCTCTGGGGCCGGAGCAATAGTACAGTGAGGAGGGCACTTGCATTGCATGCAGTCAACCCGGACTTCATCCTTGGCATCTCATTTGGTCATTCAAGCCACCCTAGGAGTGAGCCCTGAGCACGGAGCCAGGAATAAACCCTGAGCATTGCAGGGTGTGACCCCATCCCTAAAATGTTGTTCTCTTTCTCCAGTTACCATCAATGTGCCTTATGTCTGTAAAACCATGTCCTCCATCATGCACCTTGGACATAGTGTATGTATTTGTATTAGTTGGAGGGGGGTTCACATCCGCAATGCTCAGGGTTTACTTCTGACCCTGTTCTCAGATCACTCCTGGTGGTGCTAAGGGGACTGTGCCCAGTATTGGAATTAAACCAAGTTTGACCCATACAAGGCAAATATCTTACCAATTATACTATCTTTCCAGCCCATTGTATTTCTATATTCTTGTCTTGCTCTTATTTTGCAACAGTTTGAATTAATACCAACTCCATTTTATAGATGGGAGAACTTAGGCTCAGATAGTCACTAGTGAGAAGTAAAGCCAAGGTCAGCTTTCAGCTGCTGAATTCTGAAATCACAATGTTCCCACTTGTACTCCTCTCCAATAAAACTTATGCCCCAGGAAGGCAAGAACGAACTGCATGGTAATTAAAAATTAATAGCAATATCTTATGTTTGCACAGGGCAAAAGAAATCCTGTTTTTCCTTTTACCTATTTTTGAATACATGCTATATAAAATATTGATTGAAAATGCTAAGTTGACTGTATTCTTTCTCTGTCCTATGTAGGTTAGCTCTAGTCTCACACTGAAACTGAGGTAGTTTCTCCCTGCTTCTATTTTCTAAATTACAGTACCTTTTAGAATGTTTTTGTTTTGTTTTGTTTTGTTTTGTTTTCAGGGCCACACCCAGCAGCAATCAGGGGTTACTCCTGACTCTTAGAAATTACTCCTGGCAAGCTCAGGGGACCACATGGAATGCCAGGGATCAAACTCAGGTTGGCCATGTGCAAGGCAAACAACCTACCTGCTGTACTATCTTTTTGGCCCCTCTTAGAACTTCTTAAAAATGAAATTAGAATTCCCTGAAATATCACACAAGGAAATGCTAGCAAGCCAGGTATTGTGGCCTGAATGGGTAAGCACTGAAGTCTGTTCAGAAGGAACAGAAATCCCATTCAAGAAAACCCCTAGCTCTCCCAGCTGCAGCCCTGCTGCAGCCCAGACTTACTTTATACGGCCTACAGTGTAGATCTTTTTGCTGGTCTCTGCAGACAAAATCTGACAAAAATAGGACCAAGGTACAAGTAACATGTAGTTGCTTTTTCTGATCATATTATCTATTCTGCACCACACCCACAAATTGATATTTCATTAATTCTAGCCCTTATTCTGTTTTTGTTTTGTTTTGTTGTTTTGTTTTGGTTTTGGTTTTTGGGCCATACCTGGCGATGCTCAGGGGTTACTCCTGGCTGTCCGCTCAGAAATAGCTCCTAGCAGGCACGGGGACCATATGGGACATCGGGATTCGAACCAACCATCTTTGGTCCTGAATCGTCTGCTTGCAAGGCAAACGCCGCTGTGCTATCTCTCCATCTAGCCCTTATTCTGACCTGCAATGGTAATACAGTTGGTCTTACTGACTGTTGGCAACAACAATAGCTACTGTCAAGTGAGAACTCACTTATTAGTACAGTTTACACATTTATTAACTAGTCACTTATTAATAGTCTTCATTTTCACCAAAGGGTTTGTAAGAATTACCACATTTATACAGGTAATAAAATAAAGACAGTATTTAAGAAACATGACCAATATGTGAGTTCCTTTTTGGGGGGTGGAAGAGATGTACACCCAAGCAGTGTCCAGGACTTACTCCTGGCTCTGTGCTCCTGGATCACCCTTGGTGATGCCCAGGGAACCATACAAGTGCCACATAGGCAGCACACACAGCAAGGGCCTTACACACTGAACCCAGTATGAATTTTTAATATGGACAAACCAGGACTCATAAGTCTTGTGGCATTTTCCTTCACTCAGTCCCACCCTTCTTCCTCCCTCCTTTCCTCTTTTTCTTTTTTGAGGTCAAAGCAGGGTTTACCCCTACCTCTATACTCAGGGGACCAGATGGGATACCTGAGATCAAATTCAAGTTGGCCACATACAAGGTGATCGACCTACCCAATGTCCTATCTCTCCAGCCTCCACTTTTCTTTAGAACTCCCACAATCTGTTTACCTGACCTAAATTCCAGTGGAGAAACTGTCCTGTTGCTCTTTCATACAAAGTCTGGAATGCAACTATTATGGCACCATCAGGCTCTAGTAGGATAAAATTTCTGAAGCTGCAACTCTAGCTATTAAATTATTAAACTGATTATGTTTGAAACATAGCATTCATAGTATTCATGACTACAAGTGAGAGAGAGAGAGAGGGCATCATCAAAAATCCTGTCAGATGATATTCTGCTACAAATGTATTCTGTTTCTCAATTTTGCCCCAGAATTTTTCTTTAAAAATGAAACATGTTGGGGCCGGAGAGATAGCATGGAGGTAAGGCATTTGCCTTTCATGCAGGAGGTCATCGGTTCGAATCCCGGCGCCCCATATGGTCCCCTGTGCCTGCCAGGAGCAATTTCTGAGCCTGGAGCCAGGAATAACCCCTGAGCACTGCCAGGTGTGACCCAAAAAACAAAAAACAAAAAAAAAAAAAAATGAAACATGTTGAGGCTGGAGCAAAGCCATAGTAATAGGGTGTTTGTTTGCCTTGCACGCGGCTGACCAGGACGAACCTCAGTTTGATCCCCCAGAGTCCCATATGGTCCCCCAAGCCAGGAGCGACTTCTGAGCACAGAGCCAGGAGTAATCCCCGAGCGCCACCGGGTGTGACCCCAAAAAACAAAAAACAAACAAAAATAAATAAAACAATCATGTTGAGGGGCCATAGTGGTGGCGCAAGCGGTAAGGCATCTGTCTTGCCTGCACTAGCCTAGGACGGACTGCGGCTTGATCCCCGGTGTCCCATATGATTCCCCATGCCAGGAGCGATTTTTGATTGCATAGACAGGAGTAACTGCTGAGCATCACCGGGTGCGGCCCAAAAAACAAACAAACAAAAAAATCATGTTGAGGTACTAGGAATGATAGCACAGCAGGTGGGGCATTTGCCTTGTACCTGATCAACAGCCAAGGTTCAATCCCCGGCATCCTATATGGTTGGTCCCCCATGCCTGCCAGGAGTGATACCAGAATGCTGAGCCAGGAGTGGCCTTTGGGCACTGCTGGGTATGGCTCAATAATAACCAAATAAATGATATTAAGAAGATGTAATTCAAACTTATTGTAGTCATAGATGTGCAATAATAATAAGCTAAGTTCCTACGGATATTTTTGAGTCTTTTAATATACATTACAAATATTTTAGACAATCACATTTTGTGTGTAACATATTTACAAAACAAAATATATATTACAATAAATATGAATGAAACAGTGAATCTGATCAACAACAGTTCTGTCACAACCAGATAGTTGAAGGAATGCAAAAACCTGTTGGTCTGCATAAGTTAAGAGGTTGGAGATACCCAGGGGTCCAGAATTATAATGTATCTGGAAAAGAAATGAGGGAAACCCCCAATTTAAGTTAGTTAAGCTTCTTCCTCACTGCTAAGAACAGGATGTTTAACGATGTTTTAAACTATGAACGTTGATGAGTTACTCAAACATGATACAAAGCTAATATAGTTCTATCATCTCAAAATGTACATGACACTCACATAAACAGCCTTTTAATTGTTATATGCGCGGTTCACACAATATCTACATAGGGGAATGAATGAGAAAGAAACAGGTCACAGCAACATGTCCCATTCCGATTTTAAATAAGACAAGCACATACTGGAGCAAACATTATTTGATAATACGTTAATAAATCACAACTAGTTTGTTGTGGTTACCTTGAACATTTTGTAGCTGTATATTTCCAAAGAGATCATTGAATGCAGGTTTCACATTGTCAGTAAAAGATCAAATAAATTATGAATCTTTATAACCCAGAGGGAAAAGGGGGGAGGGATAAAAGAGAAGGATGCTATGCAGAATTAAAATTATTATAAAATATTTCAGACATGCTGCTTTTCTGGTACCTTTGCCACAAGAAAATTAAAATAGAAATTTAAAAAAATGATTGTCCTATAAAAACAACTTTTGAAAGCTTTGCACAATATTGAGCATGAACCTTTAAAGATTAGCCTGGAAATCTTTCTGTCCATCTGCTTTGCATATAAATATGTATAGGTATATATATATGTATATATATACATACTATGCATATGGTGTGAGTACACCAAGAGGTCTATAAGAACCACAGAAAAACAGTTGCTAATCATCAAGAAAACCCCCAAATACTGAACTGAAACCCAACCAGTCTGAAGGGTTCATTCTGGCTTTGCTCCCACAGATGTGCCTGTGTGAATGCTGCTTTCACACCCAACAACTTGTGAAACAGTAAAATCCAACTGTAATAACCCAAGGGGGTTCAGTCTCAGGAACTCTGGGAACCTGCTTCCTCAAAGCCAATCCTGACCCACCATCTGAGTTGGTGAGCACAGGTCTCTGACTGAATGACTGGGTTGTCTGCTTCTTTGCTCTGTTTTTTCTCATCATGATCACTCAAAAATCTGCAGGACACTGAATCCCTGGCAGACCCTTGTTCTGCCACATTGTCATATAACCTGTTTCCAGCAAACACCTTCCTTCCTTCCTTCCTTCCTTCCTTCCTTCCTTCCTTCCTTCCTTCCTTCCTTCCTTCCTTCCTTCCTTCCTTCCTTCCTTCCTTCCTTCTTTTGTTTGATTTTGGGCCACATCCGGTGATGCTCAGGGGTTACTCCTGGCTATGCACTCAGAAATCACTCCTGGCTTGGAGATGCCAAGGATTGAACCCAGGTCCATCCTGGGTCAGCCGTGTGCAAGGCAAATGCCCCACCACTATGCTATTGCTCCAGCCCCAGAAACACTTCCTTGACTAAGCAAAAGGAAAATCATGACAAAATTTACTTCAAATCAGGTTAATGTATACCATTAAGATTTCGTTCGGTTTGGGTTTTGGTAAGCAACCACAATTTTCTAATAGGGAAAGAAAGTGGTAGCCCAATTTACTGAGCAGAAACAAGGATTTCTACATTCCTACTTCATTGGTTAGCACTTTCATACATTTGTAGCTTATCCAGAAAGAACTGATGTTAATCACTGGATTGGAGTGAATCACATCCCCCAGTTCAAGTGCTGTTTGCGCCTTCTAGTCTCCTTGACCTAGACAGGTAGACAGTTGTATGCTATGACCATCATGAATTCCCATTAAGAAAATGCTGGGTGGTGTTCCTGAAGTCTGTGGAAGAAAGCTGTCACTCAAATTACAGCTTTCCAATAAAATCTTAAAAACTATTAGTTAGACTCCACCATGGAAGCCCATTATCACACTTGGGGGGCTCATTAATTCTGTTCTCCAACAACGATGACAAATTATTATGTCTTGAAGGCCTCTCTTTTCCATTCCCCCATCACATGCTGGGTGAGCTCCCCCCCAAAAAAGATAGGCTGGAATGTGTGGTCCTCTGACTAATGCTGCTTTTCTGTTCTGGATCGTTGATGGTGATGGGGGCTGGAGAAAACACACATCCGCATTCCTTATCCATGAGGAATTAATTCACAAGTAAAGGAACAGTTTAGTACTGGATACGTGTTACTGGAGTTTGGGTTTCATCAGTGACATCCTCAGAACGGACACACACAAAGCGTTAGCACAGGTCTGCAGCGGAGAGAGAAGCTCACATGTTAATACAAGGGCTTTTGGCCTTGATTTTCGAATTCAGACCAGGCGTCATTGAGCTCCATGAAGATCATCTTTGCATACTGCTCATAGGGCTGCCCAGTAGCCTGTTGGGGGAAAAACAAAACAAAACACACTTTATTCATCACAGGCAATTATGGTTTATACAAAAGTTTCCGTTCTAGTAAGTGGGTGCTGAAGCACTGACCTGTTTTAATTATGCTTTCTTGCTATTTCTTTTAGCCCTGTCTGTATAAGCCAATCTGTGGTTATTATGATTGCCTGAGAATACCCACTCCCTGGAAATTCATTTAAGGCCACAAGAAAGTCAGTGAGTGAATAATGGAAAACTTATTCAAACTTACACGAACTATGCCACTCTGGCCCCAGGAAGAGTGATTATCAACCTCTTTGTGCCCACAGACATGCACGCAAAAAGGGGAGAAGTCATTCGCTAAGGCAGAAAGCCATGCTTTATGTGTAATTTTACTTTCTTTTTATGCATGTTTAGACAGCACGGAATCGTGTTAATGCACAGGTATCAATGTACAAAGTCAGAGAGATAGTGCAGTGACTAGAGCATTTGCCTTGCATGCTGCAATTTGGGGTTTAATCCCCAGGACCACATATGATCACCTGAGTCCTGTCCGGAGTGATCCCTGAGCACAGAGCCAGGAGTAAGCCCTGAACACCACCACCATGCTCAATTACCTCCCCACCAAGAAAAGAAAGGAAGGACTCTCAAACCAATGGAACAAAGAATCCAGAGGCAGGTCCTCATGTATATGAAAAATTAATTTTCAATAAGGTAACGATAAAGAAATAATAAATGGAACAGAAACTAAGAACTGCCTCTAGTAGGAAGCTTACCATGGGGGAAAGGGAGGTTTTGGGGAAGGAGGACACTGGGACAGTGGTTGTGAGAAGCAGACACTGTAGCGGTGAGTGTAGTACTGAAATATTTTATGCAAGAAATCTTACTATTAATAGCACTGTAACCCATAGCACCAAAACTAAAATTTTAAGTAAAAAAATCAGATTTCCACCCACATGTGAATGATGCACTAAGCTACATGTTGAAAGGAGGATGTCAGGAGAGGAAGAGCAGAAACAGGTGGAAAGGGGGTCACTCACTTTGTCGGGATGCACCACCAGCACAGCTCTCCTGTACACCTTCTTCACCTGCTCCGGCGTCACCAGGTCGGCCATGCTCACCGGCTTCCACTTGGTCTCCCCCTCCCACAGTACAGTGTGCATCGTGGACAGCAGCGCTCGGATGTTCCTCTCTTTGCCTTCAATCCACTCCAGAATCTGAAAGTGTGGGGGAAATTGGGAGAGTTAAGATCTGGGGCTAAAGGGATGGATCAAAGAGCTGGAACATAATAAGCAGGAGCCCTGGGTTTGATCCCTGGCACTAAACAAAAAACAGAAAAGAAATTCAAATGGATTTTGAGTCTCAAAGATCTGCTTTAAGATTGTGTATTCCATCCTGCTCTGGCAGCGTCTAAGAATTTGGGGTGTCCTACACGCTCGTGCTGACTCTTCATCCTAAGATTCATTACCTCTTCCTACCTGTTCTTCCTGGATAACTCATCCCATGCTTCAAAAGCTTACTCAGGGGATTTCTAGCTTGCTTTTTGAAGGTGTAATTTCCCTGCCTCTCCTATAACTGCCACCCACCTTATGGACTCCTTCCTAAACTATAAAGTATAGAATGGCTCAGTCCCTGAATTCAAAGCTGCTGCTCTGTAAAGTAATGACTGCATCCTTAAATAGGAAGTGGAAGGAAATTATATAAACCAGGAACCTCATCCCCTGTGGATGCCTCTCCCATCTTGCCAAGCCTCTGGTCTCATTTTATAGAAAGCGCTAAGCCCCGGGCACATTAATATTAGTCTATCAGCAAAGGAAAAGATCCTGAGGATGTCTCAGAACCTGGTATGTATAGAAAGTTTTCAAGGCAGAATAAGAAAATAAATAAGAAGATAACATCCTTATTATCAAGTTATAAAAATTTACCTTTGGAATAAAATGTTATCTGAAGAACAATATCACTTCTTTTGTTTTGTTTTGTTTTGTTTTGAGGCCACACTGAGTGATGCTCAGAGGTTACGCCTGGCTTTGCACTCAGGAATTATTCCTAGCAGTGCTCAGGGACCATACAGGATGCCAAGGATCAAACGCATATCAGCTGGTACATGACAAACATCCTATCCACCCTACTATTGCTCTGGCCCTACAAAATCTCGTCTTAAAGAGTTCATCGAGCTCATCTGAACATAGAAACAAAGAAACCCTTTGCTACCTCACCATGGAGTGAAGCATATTAAAGAAATGAAATAGCATGTCCACCTTGCCCACGCCACTGTGCTATAAGAGGACACAGATATGACCAGAGATATGCCCTGCTAGGACAGGGCAGCATGCACCAAGTGAAAGACCCTGCTGGAGGTCTAGCACAGCGCCCCCTATAGGTCAGCCTCACACCATGCCCTACCAGTGGTCCTCAAACTATGGCCCACAGGCCACATATTGTATTTGTATCTCTTTTGTTTCTTCATTGCAAAATAAGATATATGCAGTATGCATAAGAATTCGTTCATAAGTTTTGTTTTTACTATAGTCAGACCCTCCAATGGTCTGAGGGACAGTGAACTGGCCCCCTGTTTAAAATGTTTGAGGACCCCTGCAACAACCTTGGCAGAGAGAATCCTTCCACTGGGGCTGGCCCCAGCTCACGCACCTTTAATTTCTCAGGATCCATTTCCTTGGCCATTTCCTCCTTCCTCATCTCAGCTATTGTTCGAGGCCCTTTCTTGTCTTTGTGTGCGCTGAAACCTTGGCTGGAGAGGAGGTCTTCAAAGTCGGCTGCTTTTTGTTTCCCTTCTGCAATAAAAATTTGGAGTAGTCGATATTACAGTTTGTAAACATTCCATCGGGCATCATTTTTCATATACTGAGAGTCATCTTGCATAGTAAGGGCATGAGACTGTTTTTACCCATTTTACAAATAAGGAAAATGAAGTTCAGAGAATTTAAGAGATCCATAAGAATTAAACAATACATCCATGACGAAGCTAAGACTTGAAGTTGGAAAATCAGATGAATCCGCTTACATGACTCCATTGTTTTAGAGCTGAATATACTCTTGATTTCCACTACCTCATTTCACCTCAGGCATACAGTTTGTATCATGATGTCACTAAGATCCAGGTTTTGGTACCTGAATTCCATATATACCAACATTCTTCCTGCCCACAACCTGCTGACAATTCTAATTCATGAAGAATACTCTTCCCCCCCTAAGTTTGTTTCTATCTTCACAAAGTCCAAAATCCCAAAGTGAGACTTCAAGCTCCATCAATTGTCAGTAGTATGAACATTAAAGAGCTATTTCTATGTTCCTCAGTGCCCTCATCTATAACAGTGGTGCTGGTAATACCAATGCTAATTTAACATGATTCTTTTGAGAATAGATCAGATACCATTTTAAAGTGCTTAGAATAGAGTCTGGTTATTTGTTTGTTTGTTTATTGGTGTGGGAGCTATACCCAGAAATCCTCTAGGGTTACTCTAGACTCAGTTTAGGAAACATTCCTAGTAGTACTTGGGAAACTATATGGAATATCAGGGATCAAACCCAAGTTAACTATGTGTAAGGCCTTACCCACTGTACTATCTCTACAGACCCATAGAACCTGATTTTTTGTTTTTTGTTTTTTGGGTCACACTCTACAGCACTCAGGGGTTACTCCAGGCTCCACGCTCAGAAATCGCCCCCGGCAGGCTTGGGGGACCATATAAATTCGAACCACCATCCTCCTCCATGTAAGGCAAACGCCTTACTGCTGTGCTATCTCTCTGGCCCCAGAACCTGATTATTTAAATACTTGTAAAATGAAAACAAAGCAACTCAAACTGAGCAGTCAATGTCTAACCAATGTCTAATGCACACAGGCACTAACATGTAAGTGTTCTGGGGTCAGGGATATTGGCTATCTTGTATGCCTCAGTGTCCCCAATGTTTTCTGCACTGAAAATGCTGCATTAATATGTGCTAAGTGAAGACAGTCACTCCACATAGACTCAAAATCACCATGGGGAATGTTCTCTATAT
Organism: Suncus etruscus; assembly: GCF_024139225.1. Lineage (NCBI taxonomy): Eukaryota > Metazoa > Chordata > Mammalia > Eulipotyphla > Soricidae > Suncus > Suncus etruscus. Next base: position 12,973,395 of record NC_064853.1, read on the forward strand.
TCCCGACAAAAGAATTCCTATTGTGTGAAGCACCTGGGCCAGACCCAGGGTCATTGGACCTACTGAGAAGACCTCTGGAGCCAGAGTGCCTGGTTCACATCATAGCTCTGTGACTTACTTAGGACATTTCTACATTGATCTTTCTCACTGATTACACATCTATTAATAGGAGATGGGCAATAATACAAAAGTAATACATGAAAACTGCTTGAGACACTCCCTGGCATAGAGTGAGCACCTGACAAATGTTAACTACGAGTAGTTGTAAAAGTAAAGATTGCTCCTTTCCCAAGTTCCCCAGAGAGAAAGGACTGTTTTCTCATCATGTCCCTTTCCATGACATTCTTGGGTGGGATCAAATCAACTGGAACAACCACCAACCAGTTAAGAAGAAATAGCAAATGACTAAGATACATATATGCCTCTCACAGGTGTACCGGTATAAATATAAAATGTTTAAAAAGTACTTTCTTAAGGCCAGAAAAATAGTACAACAGGTAGAATGCTTGCCTTGTATGCGGCCAACCTAGGTTAGATCCCTGGCACTCTGCATCATCAGTTGCTCAAGCATTGCCAAAAGTGATTCTTGAGTACAGAGCCAGAAATAAACCCTGAGCACCATGAGGTGTGACCCCCAGCTCAAAATAAATCAACAAACAACATACTTTATTTTCTACCCTCTCTCATAAAAGAATCACAACTTCAAGATCACACACACTTCCATTCACAAGCATCCAATATTCATCTAGTTCCTACTAGGGGTCAAACATTAGGTACTAATGATAAAGTGGAAACAAATAAAACATAATTCCTGCCTTCCTCTCCAAGTGAAGGAGATGGGTAAGCTAGCCTGCAGCTGTAAACAACACCATGTGTTGGAAACACAATAAATTCAAGGGTCTCACTAACACCCAGGGAGCACAGATCACAGTGTCTCTCTCTATAATGATCAGATTGCTTCAGGAATTACCAGAACACGCCCAAGAAGAATGACAACAAAGCCAGGCTGTCTGGTGGTCAGCTTGCACCCATCGTCCTTACCCAGATTAGCAGGTCCTTTGCCTCGTTCACTCTGTCCACCCGGAACGGAGGAGAAGCTCACATTGTAGTTGGGCCGGTTCTGGGGAGAGGAGTGAGGCATGCCAGGCTGGGGCTTCGACTGGGTCTGCTGCCAGCCGTAACCAGCACCCTGCTGCCACCCGCTGCCCATGGGCTGGGGAGAAGCTTTCTGGGGTGAGCTGAGAGGTGGGAATCCTCCACCCAGTCCAGTTGGTGTGGTGGGTTTGCTGGCAAATGAAGCACTTCCTGTAGGGGAATAGAAGAAGGAGAGAGAGAGAAAGAAGGCAATGTGATTTGGAGCAGCCTCTAAGTTTTGTGCCCAAGTTCGAGTTGGCAGGAGCATCAGTGGAAATTGACTTCACTGACAGCATCATTGACCTTCCTTCAGGTTTAGTAAATCACAAGCAGGGATTTCCTCTTATCACCCACATCCTTTAACATTTTGTGGCTTGGAATAGACAACTGATTGCAAGCACAAATGATCCTGTTTTTTCCTCTGGATGGACAAACCACAGCTCAGAGAACTAAAAACTAAAAACTTGTATCTCAAAGATACAAGTCCTGGCTTGATAGCACAGGACCTCAAGCCAAAGGACACTTGGCTTTTTTCTAAGGCCAATCCCTTCCCTTCCGCCTTTTTGTTGTTGTTATTTTGTTTGTTTTTTGTTTTTCGGCCACATCCGGTTGTCACTGGGTTGTCACTCAGGACTCCTGGCTATTTGCTCAGAAATCGCTCCTGGCTTGGGGGACCATATGGATGCCAGGGGATTAAACCACAGTCCATCCTAGGCTCTATGCGCAAGGCAGATGCTTTAAGGCTTGTGCCACCACTCCACCCCCCCTCCACCCTTTAAGGTGTGTGGGTGTACCTATTTAAGACCCTGAGACCCACCCATTTCTGGGAGGGGTCTTGGGAACCGGATAGTAGGCGTAACTCTACCTGCAAGACCCGGCCCATTCCGGGGAGGGGTCTTGGAATAGGTAGATAAACCCGGGAGCCAGGGGGTTAAGGGTCTTTGCCTTTTGGCCCTGCTGGGCCCTCGGGGGGACATGGCTGAAATAAGACGCAGGGCAAGCCTGGAATGGCTAAATGCTTGAAAGGTTATGAGATAGGCCACACACCTGTGGTGGTCAGGGCATGAATAAAGATAATGCTTCCTGAGGTCTGCCTGCTTGTGAGTTTGATTCAGCCGTTCGCCTAACCTGGAACCTGCCGAATCATGGGGGTTGCTGAGCCACGTGGCCTGGGATGGCACAGAGAGAAATCCACCGCCATCCAGCCCCATCGTTAATTATTTAATGCAAGAAAGGTGGAATTCTTCCTCAATTCTACTTCACTGGAATAAAAACTACTAATAAACAAAATCGAAGTTGACATCATATTTACAATCATATTTGTAATCAAGCTGTTTAAATAAAGATATAAAAAAGAAAGGGGCGAAAGGTAGTCACTTTGGTGGTGGTTAATTAGCACATCACATTTTAATTACTATTTTAATATCTTAATAATATTATATTCATGTTTCCTAAACTACAGTAATGTATATATGAATAAATAAAAAAAGAATGTTCACATCTTGAGATATGACTTACACTTCAGTTATTGGGATTAATCATTGCTTATTTAAGTGCAGGTGGCTAAAGATACACAAAGGTGTTTTTGAAACACCTTTGAGTTCAATTTCATGAGAAATCAACTCAATCAATATTGTGACAATTTAGAACAAGGCAGTTTTATTCAGCTTTAAAAAGGGAGATCGGTGGTTTACACCTGAAAGTTTTGTAGAATTTTGATTCTATAATCTCTTAACTGTCAAATACTCACTGCAGATAGGCTGGGTTGTTACCAAACTACCAGGAAGACCCGTTGTGGCTAGTGTTGAAAGGGGAGGGAAGAGAAACTAAAATATGGCCATCTCCATACATCCTTTCATGCCCCAATCACAAAATGGCAGCAAAGTAACATTGATACGGTAGTGTTTGGATGTTACTCCCAGTTCTATGCTCAGGGATCATGTGGTGCTGGGAATTAAACTGAGGTCAGGGGCCGAAGCAATAGCACAGTGTTAGGGCATATGCCTTGCATGAGGCCAAAAAGGACGAACCCCTAGGGCATATGCCTTGCATGAGGCCAAAAAGGACGAACCCCGGTTCAATTCCCAGCAATCCATATGTTCCCCGGTGTTTGCCAGGAGTAATTTCTGAGTGCAGAGCCAGAAGTAACCCCTGAGCATCATCAGGTATGACTCAAAAACCATTAGTTAAAGTCTATGTCATTTTTAAAGCACCAATCTTGGAAAAACAACAACAGCAACAACAACAAAAAACACCAATCTTGAAATTTAAAGTAGCATTTTCAAGGATACATAAAATTTCAGTTCCCAAGGAACAATACCAGTTTTTTTTTTGTGTGTGTGTGTGTGACAGCAAGGATTTCTACTCATGGCTCGGAGACAGACTTGAGTGTGACTTCTCTTTACCTGTTAAGTTTGTTCCCAGCGTCCCGAGGTCGGCAAAAGGATCCAAAGTCTGGGGCTTGTTCTGATGGGTGGGCGTGCCATGAGAGGATCCTGTGGGGCTGGTGGCGGCTGACTTGCTTCCCATCCCAAAACCTCCTGAAAGGAAATGAGCATCACTGAGAAAGAGTTTGTTGTTCAGGCTCAACTTTGAAATCTCAACTCCAGAGTGACTGCTCTTCCTGTCTCCAGGGCACAACAGGCCTGGGTTTAGAAATAGGTTAGAAGTTGTTGGATCTCGTTTCTCTGACTTAAATGGATGTACAGAGATGTATATGTCATTTCCTGTGAACTAGTATGCCAAGTTGTTTACTTCTCACGTCACTTAAATTCCTTGTTTCCTGGTGGATTTGGGGTCAAGTCTGGGTTTTTATTCTATGATATTCTAACTGAGTAACTTTAGTAATATTGCTTAAATTCTCTGAGCTCCAGCATATTTTTATATGTTTAATAAAGAAACACCAATTGCTTAAGAAAACTGCTGTGATATGCACAGGATGCATATGCTGAGGGGTACCTTTACTTACATAGTGCTAGGAAAACAATTATACAAGATAATTCAATGAATTCCCTACTGACCATGAAAGTCTCTTTATGGCAGACAATTCCAGCTCTTAAACAAATTTGCTGTGAACAAAGACTATTCAGCACCTAAAAGTACCAGAAATTTTCCTGCCATGCACTTTACATAATTACTCAGCTCTATAGGATAAGAATTATGAATCTTATTTTACAGATATTAAAAAGTGAGGTAAGACCTATTATTTAAAAAATGCATGCATGTATGAAGAGAGAGAATGTACAGGAAAGCATACACCATTCATGTGGCTGATTTCTTTTTTTTCTTTGATCTATTTACATTGTGAGGGCTTGGGGTCACATACCCTGTAGTGCTCAGGGGTTATTCCTGGCTCTGTGTTCAAGAATAATCCCGGAAGTGCTAGGGGGACCATATAAGTTTCTGGGGATCCAAGGAGCAAGTACAGGACTTGCCTTACATGCAGCCAACTCCAATTACATTACCAGTATCACATATGGTTCCCTGAGCCATGTGTTAATCCTGAGTACAGAATAGGAATAAGGCCTTGAGCACCATGGGGTTTGGCCCAAAAATTTGGAGGAAAAATAAGGATTTGTTCAAAAATAAATACTAAAACACATCTAAATTTATAAATAATTTTATAAATATAAATTTATAAATAAACTTATAAATAAACCTAAATATGTCCCATTGTTTCATGATGTTGTCAACACAAACATTTGGCAGAAGGGACTTAGAAAAGTAACGAAAGACGAATGTCATGGGGCTGGAGCAGTGGCACAAGCAGTAAGGTGTCTGCCCTGCCCACGCTAGCCTAGGACGGACCACAGTTTGAGCCCCTGACATCCCATATGGTCCCCCAAGCCAGGAGTGATTTCTGAGCACATAGCCAGGAGTAACCCCTTAGCATCACCGGGTGTGGCCCAAAAACCAAAAACCAAAAAAATAAAGACAAATGTTAGAGAAAAACCAAACCAATGATACTCCCAAGTTGATTGGTTTCTGGGCTGAAAACTCTGGACCTTTTCAAAGGGAGGTGGGCATCCTTACCCTACATCCCAATCCCCATTCTGCCAGAAGGCCCCACTCACTCCCCATAGTCTCTAGCATATATATATAGTCCAAGTTCACGACTAATCTCAAGAGATGCCAAGCCAAAGAATCAGTAAAGTTCAGTTCCTAGAGTGTACAGGAGTGTGCAATCATATATGTGGCTGCATGATACCTCCAAATTTCACAATACTGACAGCTCAGTAGTAACACAGCAATTTAGATAAAAAGTTGCATAGAATGCTGCACCAATGTGAGCAAAAACAATTTTCTAAAAAACTATTTTTTGATCATTCCATTTGCCATTTTATTTTAATAAGCAATATATAAATAAATAATTTTGTAATTTCCAAAGGGACAGGTTTGGTGTTTAAGGGGTGGGAACTTTGATGGAGGGAAAATCACACTGATGTGGAATTAGTGTTGAAATATTAATGACTGAAACAACTATTATGAACAACTCTGTAAATCATTGTTTAAATAAAATATTAAAGAAAGTTAAGGTCCAGAGAGATAGCACAGCAGTGTTTTCCTTGCAAGCAGCCGATCCAGTACCAAAGGTGGTTGGTTCGAATCCCAGTGTCCCATATGGTTCCCTGTGCCTGCCAGGAGCTATTTCTGAGCAGACAGCCAGGAGTAACCCCTGAGCATCGCTGGGTGTGGCCCAAAAAACAAAAAAAAAACAAAAAGAAAGTTAAGTAAGGGGGCCGGAGAGATAACATGGAGTTAAGGCATTTGCCTTGCAGGCAGAAGGTTAGTGGTTTGAATTCCAGCATCCCATATGGTCCTCTGAGCCTGCTAGGAGCGATTTCTGATTTCTGAGCTTAGAGCCAGGAGTAACCCCTGAGCGCTGCGGGTGTGACCCAAAATTAAAAAAAAAAAGAAGAAGAAGAAGAAAAGAAAGTTAAGTAAGTTAAGTAAGAAACTTAAAAAGGTCATTAAAGTTAAGAAAATTGAGAGCACACAGATCTACCATGTCATCAGGAACAATATACCAAAGCTCTGACATAATGTCTTTAGTTTATTGAGTAAGCCTATACTAGTCTGTAAGGATTCTCACATAGTAGGTGGGATTACTCTCTAGTATTTGGTTAAAAGTACACCTGGAGCAAGGTGAGTAGGGTGTTTGCCTTGCACGCTGCCAACCCTGATTCAACCCCGGCATCCCATATGGTCCCCTGAACTTGCCAGGGTAATATCTGAGTGCAGAACCAAAAGGAATTCCTGAGTTCCACTGTGGTTCCCCCACAAAAATAAAAACAAAAACTAAAACAAAAAGAGTACACCAAACATTATCTTCTGATATTTACCTGGTTTAGCATGCCAGTCCCAACCTCCTGAAACATCTGGCTGAATGTTCACAGCAGGTGTGCTAGAAGCTGAAAATGGAGAGAAGCAAACACTCAGCACACAATACTCAAAACCCACTGAGTTCACAATGGTAACAGATGGCCCTCATAGGATGTTTGCATGGCCTGTCAAGCTCTCAAGTCATTCATCTCAACCTCTGAGCTCTTGCTATGTTCTCAAACACTGATGAAGTGTACTTCATCTATATTTACTTATCTGAGTGTTTGTAGAGGACTGTGGCAATATTGCTTACCACAGTTTGGGTGGGGTTAATCTCTAGACATTTTGAGTTACAACTGTGTACGTGTTGATCTCCATTAAATTGTGAGCTCCTTGAAGATAAGAACTACTTTATTTATCTCTCTATGTTCCACCTCTTCATTCAAAAGGAAGTTACTGGGGCAGAGGTGTTAGGTGAAATTCAATTCACCTTAGGCTGGCGTTGACAACAACAATGCACAAACCGAAGCTGTAATAACTTCCCCATGTCATGAACTAAAAATGGTGTAGCTCATGTGCTGCAGACGCCAGCACCTCTAAGCAGGTTCTTCGTGGAGTCTGGGAAACCTTCACGGGGAGAGAGTGGGAACACGAAATGGCGGAAAGACGGAACAATATTGTAGAAATGAATTACCACACACAATGCATGGGGACTTGTGTCTAGAAAGACGAAGACAAATTTATTTTTTGAGGTGGGTAACTTTTAAGGGGTGAGCTCTGGAATGCGGGGTGTAATTTTGGAGATCAAAGAAAGTGGGAGATGGTCAGGGAAACAGAATGAAAGGCCATGGCTAAAATCTGCATATTAAAGAACCGATACTGAAGGTGAAAATAAGTTTCTGTTGTAGGTTAGCTTTGTTTTGGGTAAGCAGGAGAAACCAGGTAATTTTCAGGGAAGTGGGAAGAGAGAGAAATGTTTTAGAGTTTTGGGGAAAACTGAAAATTGCTTTACTCATGAGCTAAGTTTTGGGAAAAAAAAAAAAACATGATCTTGGCGCCAAGGTAGCAGAGATCACAGAGAACTGGTCAGTGGGAGACTTTTGGCGGGATTTGATACTGTGCTTCTTTGTTAGAAAGAAATATTGAGGCCTGATTTCTTTTTTTTTTTTTTTTTTAGTTAGATCCATTTATTTTATGCTTAGTTTATTCCCGTGCCATAAGTTTTTGCTTCTTCAGTTTCTTCTGTGAGATCTTTTTTTTCTATGCAACTTCCTCTTCAGGTTTAGGAACTATCTGCTCTTTCTCAGTCAGAATCATCTCAATGTGGCAGGGAGAACTCATGTATGGGTTAATACGCCCATGAGCCCTGTAAGTCCTGCGGCGCATCTTGGGTGCTTTGTTCACCTGAATATGCTCGATGACCAGGGAATCAACATTTAAACCCTTAAGTTCAGCATTGCTCTCTGCATTTTTAAGCATGTGCAGTAAAAATTCAGCACTTTTTTTGGGCCAACGACCCTGTGTCCAACCCCACTGTTTGGCCTGGGCACACCTGCCAACACCACCATTGTAACGCCGGAAGGGCACACACTGCTTTTGCAGGGTGACGTCTTTCAGATACTTAGTGGCTTTTCGGATATGCATGCCTTTGATGGCCTGAGCTGTTTCCCGAGTGTTTTTGAAATGAACGCGAAGGCTCGAGCCTCTGGTGAGGCCTGATTTCTAATAGTGGTCAAAAATAAAGAGAGAGATAGTTACAGCCACGTTTAGAATTATAGCCAAACAATCCACGCAAAGGGTCAACTGATTTGACTGCTCTAAGCGGGCCTTTTTGGCAAATAATTCTTTTTCAGGAGTGCAACACTTCTGATGTTTGCCCTTCCTGAGTGGGGTGTAACACTCATGTATCAGGTACTGGTACTCACTGAACATTAGTGATGTCAGAGATTTGTCTACTGTCACTACACCTTAAAAACAGACTATGCCCCACTTCAAAGTTCCAAATGTAGAATGCTCAGCTAAAGAAATGCTCAACTGAGCAGGATGAGGTAAAAAGAAGACATGTTGGTTGGTTGAATAAGTTGTTTCTGAATTTATAAAATTCAAACGAGGGGCCAGTGGTTGAAAAAAAAAATCCAAAGAAGAAATAGGATGCTGGGTCAGAGAATGAGCTCAATACTATGTATGCATTGTTTTACAAGCATGAGTCCCAGGTATGGTTCTCAACAATGCATGATCACTGAGCACAGAGACAGAAGTAGTTTGAGCACCATGGTGTGTGGTCCAAAAACCAAAAATTAAGTACAAAGAATGCTGTAAGAAACCAATTCTTCCTAAGGGATCTCTAGATTCTTTCTATAAAATAAGTACAATAAAAATACTAAACCAATATTACATTATGACTAAAAACACACACATGCACGCACACACAAAGAGATGTGCATTTGTCTACCCTACCAACAAAGAGTCAATCAATCACCCAAGACTACATTACCATGCCCTTTTATTCATCTCTTTTGTCTGCTTGTGCCTTCCGATTAAGTAAAAAAAAAAAAAATCAAAGTCAATATCAACAATAGGTATTTTTCCCTTTATATTTATCTTCCTCCACAGTAATTCATGAAAACTGCTGTGAAAATTAGCTCATTTTGCTAACAATTCTTGTCTTATTTCCTCTGAACTCTGATCTTAATTGCATCTAGTTCTGAACTAGAATGCAGAACTAGATGCAATTATCTTCAACATTATTATTAGGGGCCACTCTCGAGGCAGCAGGTGCCTATAGTAGGAGGGGCCCAGCAGCAGGTGTCTTGCTCCCTTTGGATCTGTTGGGAATCCCTTTGTTGATAGGGCCACTCTCATGGTGGCCTGGCTGGTAGCCCGAACATTATTATTAACCAAGTTTACAAATATGTAGGGCCACCTACTATGTGCAAGGTACCATCATAGATTCAGAAAACTAGAAGATATATTGTTTGTCCTCAAACAATTTCAAAACCCTTAGTATAAAAAAAGAGATAAATAAAAAATTAATTACCTGATGTATTTAACATCTACTTTACTGTAGTTGTTGACTTGGCCTTATACTTGTTTGTTTGGTTGGGCCACAACTGGTGATGCTCAGGAGAAACTTCTGGCTCTATATTCAGGAATGATAACTGACAGTATTCAGTTATACTCAAATACTCAAATCAGCCACATGCAAGCAAGTACCCTATCCACTGTACTATTGCTCCATTGTTTTTCTAATTATTCTCTTTAAAGTAGGAGCTGAAGTTATAGCACAGCGGTAGGTCATTTGCCTTGCACACAGATGACCTGAGACAGACCTGGGTTTGATCCCCATCATCCCATATGGTCTCCCGAGCCTGCCAGGAATGAATTCTGAGCAAAGAGCCAGGAGTAACACCTGACAGGTACCAGGTGGCCCCAAAACAAACAAACAAATGAAAACAAAACAAAAAATAGAGTTTGATAGATATTTGTTGAACTCAAAGGAAACATTTCTTGCTTTTCAGAAGAGACAAGTTGGTACCCAGTGTAAAGTGCCCCCAAGGAATTGTAAATGGGCAATCTGATGGCCTATTCTACCCTGTAAATCTCTCCTATATTGTTCTAAATGAAGACGACGCAGCCTATCTGACAATGGAATTGTTATTGCTTTCCTAGCCAAGATAAAGGAAAATTCTCTCCACTCACTGGCATAAAACAGGCACTCATGAGAAGCCTGGTCACCAAAGCAAAGCTGTAGAGCCTGGCTTAAATAGGGTGAGAAGCAACACATCCAAACTAGCTGACACAAAAGAAGCAGAAGCAGAAGGGTTTGTCAAAGTGTGAGAGAACATCTATGCCTATGGGACCTCACGGTAGGAAGCTTCTCCAAACAATACAGCCACAGGGTTCACATTGGAGAAATAATCTGACTTTATAAATGCTACCACTGTGCATCAAGAGACTGGGAGGAAAAAGGAGTTAATTCACTTCATACTGATATCTTAGACAGAAAGGAAAATGGTGGGGCCAGAGAGGCAGCATATAGTCAACTTGGGTTCAATCTCAGCACCAGGAGTGATCCATGAATGCAAAGCCAGGAGTAAGCCCTAAGTACAAGTAGGTGTGCCCCCCCCCTCCATAATAGCGAAGAAAGTACTTGCTCTCTGTGCTGTGAATTCCTCTAGACACTGAGAAAACATGATTACCCCTCAAAGAAAACCTTAACATCCAAGTCATTATTCAAACTATTAGAAGTTGAAGATGAAAATGCAGGGTGTGAAGGGAAGTGGGTCTAGGTTTAGAAAGAGGAATAATGAGAAATAATAAAGAGCAGGAGTCAAGGAAATTCAGGAACACTGGTGATATTGTTAAGGAAGGACAGAGCTAAACATCCAAACCACAGAGTCAACAACACTGAAATCATGAGACCCAAACTTTAACAACCAAACTTAGAAAGGTGCAAGTCAACCAAACTTAAGAAGGTGGCAGGCTGAAAGGAAAGCCTGGGAATATTGTTGGAGAGAAGTTGACACTGGTGGTGGGATTGGTGTTGGAACATTAAATGCCTAATAAAACTCAACTATGAATAACTTTGTAAATTACAGTGCTTTTATTTTATTTAATGATTTTGGTGCGAGGGCCACACCTTGTGGTGCTCAGGGGTTACTCCTGGCTCTGTGCTCAGAAATCATTCCTGGCAGGTTCAGGGGTCCATATGAGATGTCAGGGATCAAACCTGTGTTGGCCACATGCAAGGCAAATACCCTACCCGCAATGCTATGTCTCTGACCCCCTGCAGTGCTTTTATGAAAAAAAAATTAAAATAAAAAATGTTTTAAAAAGAAAGAAAACAGCAGTCAGAGTTGATCCCATTAAGACAACTCTGCACCAAGATTTTAAGCTGGTGAAGGAGTTAGCAGTGATGATATATGGAAAAAAGAAGCCAGCCAAGAGGCCAGTATGACTAGAATGGATTTTCAGAGGGAGAGCACAGAAGATGAGACACTGGGGTCCTGGCAAACAAAGTCTCTAAAGGTCATTTGGAGAAATTGGATTTCCATGAGGAGTGACCCAGGAAAACATTTTGAATAGAATAATGTCATATCTTACCTTTTAAGTAAGTGGCAAGAATAACTGCCTTCAACTATGTCCCTGCATCTTTCCTGCCGAGACAATCACTTTCCAGTCAAGAGATTCTCTTTGTTGTTTTTTGTTTTGGTTTGGAGTTCCACCACTGGTGCTCCCAAGTTATTCTTGGCTCTGCATTCAGGATCAGTCCTGATTTCTAAACACTATATTGGGGACCATATGTGGTGCCGAGGATCAAGCGCCAGTCAATCATGTGCAATCATAGCCCTACCCACTATACTATCAATTCTAGCCTCCATCACCCAGGGAGATCCTCTTAAGTGGGCACAATTCAAGGTGAGAGATGAAATTGCTTCTTATTGTCATATGGCCCCATGACAGGTAGTTTGAGACTTAAGGTCAACTAGAAATTAACCACTCAAGGAGGTCCTGGACTTATTTTCATTTTCAGTCAAGTTGTAATTCAACTTGATTATACAAATTCATTCTTTTGGGCCATCTGTGTAGTTTCTGTGATGTCAAGTTGTTTTTGGAATATTCTCTAGGCAAGCTTAGAGTGTTTTCAACAGAACACAGCTCTTAAGGTTGAAGTCAATATTTAAGAGCCTTTGACACTCAGAATGAATTACAAGTTCTCTAGCTCAAATCACTGTCCTTTTTTGAAGAGCTGCAGTTCTGGCAGCATTACTTAAGAGATAATACCCTTTTGCACTTGCAATTCTTATTCTTCCCACATACTCTTGGTTTTGAATGGAATGTGGGTCACATATGCAATTCAATTTTTTCTATTTGTCACATTTTAAAAGACACTGATAACATTTAATGATATCTTACTGAACCCAATATATTCAAAATATCTTAAGGAGTCAGTATAAAAATCCACGAGCTATTTTTATATAACATTTTGGAATAAGTTTTGAAATTTGGTGTGATTATTTTTTTATACTTAAACCTATATCAAATCAGAATTGCCATATATCTCTCCAGAGCTCAATAGTTACAAATAGCCTGTGGGTTTACATTAAAATAGTTTTAATACCCTGAGGTGTTGTAGTCTAAGCTTTGTTCTGTAGAACACTCATTTTATGGAATGCTCGTGTCACTTTTTATTAATTGGTGACTTGTATTTTTCAACACTTCAAAGATTTCGCCAGGGATTGGAGTGAGAGTACAATAAATAATGCACTTGTCTTGCATATGGTTCCCTGCATCCCATATGGCTCCTGGGGCCTATCAAGAATACTTCCTGAGTGCAGAGCTAGCAGTAACCCCCAAGCACCATCACATGTGGTCCAAACCCCCCCAAAAACAAGGAAATGAAATTTTTCTCCAATGCAGATACATCTTGCAGTCAAATAAAATTGGCAGCATTTTTCTTCTTTTCAAAAACAACTACCAACAAATAATTGCACAGCCCCCAAAAATATTTTACAAACCCAACAAAGTTAACTAGGATTCTTTATTGGCATTTCAGAGATTTTCCTAAGTTAATGTGAATTGGTTCATTTTCAAAAGCAAGATACATTCCATAGCGTTTTCAAAAACCAATGCCCACAAGCTGTTTTCATATGTGACCACCCAGTGAAATCTTAGGATAAACTATGTTCTACTGAAAACAATATAAAATAGTTCCTTACCATGCACAGTAGGTGAGGGGCTTCTTGTAGGCTGAAGAAAGGGGTCACTGGAAGCATTTGAGGTGCTCAGAAAAGAACCCAGCAAGTCTTGACCTGATGGTTTAGTAGGTGCTCCAAATGGGTCAAAGGTGGTACCTGGAAAGCAATAAAGGAAATAAAGGTACTTTCTGGTGCTCTTAGTTCATTCATTCATTCAAGAAATACTGAAGAATTGCCAGGCCAAGTACTTAGAAAGCTAGGATAATGTCTCTTAAGCTGTTTCATACGTCCATCCCGTCCTTAAAATTTCCTGCATGGCTAACAAGGGAGCCCAAGATTCCTAACCATACATGAAATTATTTCATCTTTGTCATAAAGGAAGTATCTAGATTTATCTATTAGAGGACCATCCAGCCTAAATGAGGGCTTTTGGGACTTTGGGCCTCTTAATACTGTAAGTCAACCAAGTTTATTGGCTAACAAAAAAGAAAAGGGCAACAGATAAATTAATAAGTGGCAAAACGAAGATTAGGCCTTAGGAGGTGCTTAATGGACTGTCATATGTCGAACACATTAGTGAACAAATGCTAGATGGGTGGGTGTATTGGGTAGAGGTTGCTATTAAGGCAAAGCATTAAAAAATACCTTCATTGACCAGGTTTATTTTGTTTATTTTGTCTTTGGGCCACATTCAGATGTGCTTGAATTTGCTCCTGACTCTGTGCTCAGGGATCACTTCTGCAGGGCTCAGGGGACCATATGGGGTGCCAGGAATTGAACCTAGGACAGCAGCGTGCTAGGCAAATGCCCTGCCTACTATACTATCACTCCAGGCCAGGTCTTGTTTATTTTAGTTTAATGTTTTTACTGGTTTATCTCTCCATTGGAAGTTTAAAAAAAAAAAAGATGTTGCTAACAGAAACAAGACTTTCACAAAGTCTCTATGTCCTATGGAATTCAAATGTTGCTTACAAAACACTGTCTATCAAATACTTGATAGAAACTACATGATCAATAGTGAAGATGAGAAAAGTTGGTGAATGAACCAGAACTGGAGCAAAGTGAAGCATCCAGAAAAAAGGGGGGGGGGCAACAGAATGGTTCATCATTTCATAGCTTACACTGTCCTTCATAAAAAAAAATACATGTAATAAAATATCCCAACTAAGTCCCAGAATCTTCCTACTAGGATGATAACACCATTATTCCAAAGACATTAAAACTGAGTTCCAGGAAGTCAAGTGTTTCCTCAGCATCAAGTAACTAATACAGCTGGAATTCACTCACACTCTGTATCCGAATATAAGGAATTTCTTAAAGGCATTTTACATTACTCACCTGCATGAAGTGAATGTAACATAGAGCTCTGCCTACATTTAACTGCCCTTTAACTTTTCATCATTGGGCAGGAAACAAAATTTCCTTCAGCCCTCAGTAATGAGAGGTCACATTTTTGTTTGTTTGGAAGCCACAGCCAGTGGTTCTCAGGGGTTACTCCTAGCTTTGTGCTCAGAAATTACTTCTAGGAGGCTTGGAAGAACCATATGAGATGCCAGGGATCAAACTGCTGCATGAAAGGTAAACACCCTACCTGTTATGCTATCACTTTAGTCCCACCAGAAGCCATTTTCTTTTCTTTTCTTTTCTTTTTTTTTCTTTTCTTTTCTTTTCTTTTCTTTTCTTTTATTTATTTATTTATTTATTTATTTATTTATTTATTTATTTATTTATTTATTTGGTTTTTGGATCACACCCAGTGGCACTCAGGAATTACTCCTAGCTGTGTGCTCAGAAACTGCTCCTGGCAGGCATGGGGGACCATATGGGATGCGAAGATTTAAACCACCTTCAGTACTGAATCGGCTGTGTCCAAGGCAAATGCCTTACCACTGTGCTATCTCTCTAGCCCCAGATGCTATTTTCTTAATGTTTAAGTTTCCAACTCTGGGGCTGGAGAGATAGTATGGAGGTAAGGCATTTGCCTTCCATGCAGAAGGTTGGTGGCTTGAATCCCGGCATCCCATATGGTCCCCTGAGCCTGCCAGAAGCGATTTCTGAGCATAGAGCCAGGAGTAACCCCTAAGCACTGCCGGGTGTGACCCAAAAAACAAAAAAAGAAAAGTTTCCAACTCATCAACTGATTGCTTCCTGGAGTGACAGCAACCTAGTCTAGAATAGGCAACTAGAATCAAACACATCAATAACCCACTTGCACTAATCAGGAAGGAGAGTAAATGTCTGTTCAACTATGACTTCAAGTGACATACTCTTAGAATCTGGTAAACAGCAGATATTCTTTTGGGAAAGGGTGCTCAGGGAGGCAGTACTCAAAAGACCCAGGACTCCTTCCAGGTCTTCTTGGCTAACAAGCCTAGAAGTTCAATGTGAAGGCCTGAAGCCCAAGCTCTGCTGTGCAAGAATGACCTGGGCCACCCGAGATACCTCAGAGGCCTCCAAGCCACACCTGATATCGAATAGAGGTGCTTCAGGATATCACCAGGCAATACTCAGGGGAGTATTCAGTGCTGGGTCAAACCATGGAAGGCAGAAGCCTTAATCCCTATGCTGTTTTTCCAGCAAAGTAGCCCATTTGCCGGGGGGGGGGGGGGGGGGAGGATGAACACTCAGTAGTGCTCAGGGGTCACTTCTGGCTCTTCACTCAGGAATTACTCCAGGTGCTACTCGAGGGGATCAAGCCTGAGTCAGCCACTTGCAAAACAAACACTATATGTGCTATCACTCCAGCCCTAAACAGAGTAGTTTTATATGGCAGCAATGGCATACAGTCTTGGCCTGCATGTGTCATTTTCCCAACTTAGTACTCTCCAAACTTTATCCTGTCTGCAAAGTGAGAATACTGAGATTTACAAATTCAGCACTGATATTTATAAAAGTTATGGACACTGAGTTGATTCTTTAATGTCTAAAACTGAAACCAATTCGGGAAAGATGCCAAAGTCTCACTATTTTGCTTCAATTTTCATATCAGTTTATGTTCAACTAAAGGCATTCTCCAACAAGAAAAGTGAACTTCCCAACACCACAACACGAGTTGGCTCCATGCCTCCATTTCCTCCAGTTATAAATGGGTACAGGACTAATAACTATGTATTTTAATGAGAAGTAAAACCATATTTGGTGTTAAATCCTATATTTAGCAAGCAGAAAGTATGGCATAAATATTGATTGTGACTGCTCACTTATTAGCCCAAACCTCCACACAGAAATACCTAAAGCAGCTCTGGGATCAGCATCCTGAAAAAATTTTTCAAAGAGCAAGATGCTCCATTTTCTTTTACTTTCTTTCTTTTAGCACGTGTGGGAAGGCAATACCTGGTTGTTCTTCGGGTTTATGATTACTACAGTACCCAGGGTTCACTCCTGAAAATACTCAGGGGGCCTTATTCCATTCCAGCATCACATGCAAAGCAAGTGCCTTCCCCACTCTACTATCTCTCTGATCCTAGAGAAGCTAAAGTTTCAAATTGTGCTGCCCAACAGAACAGTTCTAGTTCTTACTATATTTCCAAGTTAAATTAAGATATAGCTATCAGGGGCCGGTGAGGTAGCACTAGAGGTAAGGTGTCTACATTGCAAGCACTAGCCAAGGAAGGACCGCAGTTTGATCCCCCGGCGTCCCATATGGTCCCCCCAAGCAAGGGGCAATTTCTGAGCGCTTAGCCAGGAGTAACCCCTGAGCATCAAATGGGTGTGGCTGAAAAACCAAAAAAAAAAAAAGATATAGCTGTCTAAGAAATTAATAGGGAGATAGACAAAAGCATCCTTTTCTAAAAATATGCTTTTCTAGTTTACTCCAATATTGCATCACAAAACTAAGAAGTATAGTCATACTGGGAAAAAAATTAACTTTCTGGAGGTCAGGGAATGGCTCAATAACTAAAATCATAGGCCTATTTATGCATGAGGCCATAAATTCAATCCCTCTGCCACCCCCAAAGTCTGGCAGTCTTGGCAGCTCTGCTGGGGGAGCCCTGAGCCCATAATGTGCAATCTATTGTGCAGAGCTAGGGGTGTGTGAGCACTGCCTTGAAGTGTGCAACCCCCACAAGCATAGATATGAGCGCCAGGGTGACCCCCAAGGAGTTCTGTAAGCAGAATGTGTGCGTTCTGAGGGAGTGCCACCCCTGGCAAACACGTGTGCAAGAATTTTACACAAAGTATTCAATCCACCATTAAATATCAAGTCTACTTGTTCCATCACCATACCAAGCCTGTATTATGCCCTCACTACCACCTCTCCACCCCTAAACCTCACAGTGGCCATCACTCAAGCAACCAAGGCGAGGGAAGGGAACAGAGAGAATCACCTTCTCCCACTCTCAGGGTCGGGGATGCAGAGGCGGAGGTGGCAGCACGGCGTGGTGTTGACTGGGTAGATGCTGGTCCACTGGGATGAAAGACGTCGTCCACGCCAGACTGCCCAGCCGGGGCCGCAGCACCTCCACCTCCAAAGAGGTCACTCAGCAGTTCTGAGTTGGAGGGAGGAGGCGCTGGTGGAGAGAAGGGCTTGCTCACTGCTGACCCTTCGAGGCCCAACAGGTCCACATCCTCTGGCGGTGGAGGGGCAGCTGGCTCAGGCTGTTTCTTGCTGGGCTTCCTGGCTCCATGGTGTTTGTCACCGTTGGCACTACCGTGTGGGCTAGTGAGGGTCAGAAGCTCGTCGTCTGATTGCTCACTCTCCTGCTTCACGAGGGCTGCATGGTCTTCCTCACAGAAGGACTTCTCTGATTTCTGATCTAAGACATAGCAGGGGGGTCCACAAAGGTTTAGTGACCGACAACAAGCTGGGTGATGGGTTTGAGAGGGCACCTGCCTCGACTATAGAAAGAGAGGCAGCAGCTAAGTGATAACTGGCCTGCATTGATTTAAGGGAAACCAGATGTGGGGAAACTGGTGTACTTCCGGCTAAACAGGATGTACTTTTCTGGAAACAGGATGCACCTCTGGGAAGCCGGATGTACTTCCCATGGCATTCAGTTACCATTTGCTAAGACTCTGAAAGACCACAGAGCACTGGGGTAAAGGGCAGCATCTCTGGGCTCAAAAATCCTGCATTTGATTCTGCTCGGCATATTAGCAGGGCAACCTTGAGAAAGCTACTTTCCTCTTGATTTTTGCCTGGAAAATTAAGGGTGTAAGTGGTCCCTAACTGCTTGTGAGAACTTCATGAGCTGATTCAGACGGTCTTTGATTATTTTATTTTTTGTTATTATTGTCTTCTTTCAGGTACTATGTTCTGAGTAGAAAAATGAAAACATGACCTTCAATATCCCTGCAGAATTCTCTCGCTGTCATTTCTGGCTCTAGAGTGGCCTTCCTCACCCCACCTCCATTTCTCCACTCTATGGAGAAAGTCAGTCCTGAGGCCCAGGTGCAGGCAGGAGGAGGGCTTTTCTGAGAGTGGGCTTGATAATGCCCTAGAAGGAGGCTTCCTCTGGGAAAGGAACCAGGAGGCTGGTAAAGGGCTTCCAGGCATGTCTAACAAGCAGAGTCTGTAAGTCTACTACAAAAACTTGGATGTTCAAGGTCAGAGAAATCCACATTTCCCAGTCAGCACTAGCACCTTAGTCTCCATCCTGAAACACAACATGCTATGAAAACAGGAAGGCTTCCCTATGTTTGGTACAAACTCTGGAAAAATCTAACTAGTACTAATGAAAAATTATTCAATTATTCAATCACTGATCTCCTTTAGAGTTACTGCTTAGATGTTTCAGTAAAGCAGCACAAATGTATCTGACTACAGATCATTGTCTTAGATAACCTTTGGATTCTAAGCAAAAAGCAACTGACCCTTATATCCAGAAAATGCTGCCCTCCTAACCACACCAGGTATGTAAAGAGTGGGTAAAAGGTGCATTTCAGAGGCTCCTAGGAATGCTTTCTCAGTTACTTTCCAAATGGCAACAGAAAGGTCAAAGTAACCTTATTCAAGATCCTGATGTGAGAAGAAAACAGTAGGAAAACCAAGACAGGACCAGCAAATCTACCCCTCAGGTGAATTTCACCCTGGTTGACATTTTCATTTTATGTTATGGGTCCCATTTCTCAGCAGAAAATTTTGAAAGTAAGCCTTTCAGTTCAAAGGAATTCTAAAAATACATTTTTCACAAAAGAAGAGAAACTGTATGTAGGCGAAAGCAATTCTGTCTTAGACTCAGAGAGTGGAAAAAGGTAAATCAAGGGGAATTTAAGAACATGATGCCCAAAGCCAATTTACCACACAGTTCTCACAATTCCTTTCCAAACTGGACCTGGTAGTTAATCTCAGTGATTCCCAAGAATGACAAGGGTAAGGGATTAGATTCTCAGAAGAGATGCTGAGAAAAAAGTTGAGCAGAAACCCTGTTCTGGGGCTCACTACAATATGTGCTGGGATTGTTAGAGCAAGCAGCAGAGCTGGATGAAAAGGGTATTTGTCTTCGCTGCATGCAGGAAGCTCAGTGTGGTTTCAGCCAATGGCTAGAGGCCTCTGTGGGAAATATCAGGCCTTGTATGTTTTAGAATATTTATTTGATGGCACAAAATAGAAGTTTTTCTTAATTCCTCTGTGGATTAGCAATGAAAATAGAAACCCCAGGGACGATTCTAGAAGATAGCACACAAATTCATAAACATGGAAAAGATGTGATACAGAGATGAATTGACACAGCAGAGAAAGTTAAAGTCTGCTTAAAATGGTTTTGTTTTGTCTGCGTCATCAGGCTAAGAGTGTCCATGGAAAGGAGGGAAGCAATTTCAAATGGCCTAGTTGGAAAATGGATTGAAGTTGGGGGGCAGGGGTGTGGAAGGGCATTGGCAATGGGAGAGTGAGCTGAGATTGAATTGGCATGATTCCTAAGTGCTGCTTTACCTTTGGCTACTTTGGAAATGAATCATCTCTAGAGAAGATCCGTGTACTTAATCATGTGTGAATAATGTGACTGAAAGAAATGTTTGGAAGTACCTTGCCAACACAGAGAGGAAAAGAAGCCACCTTGCCCTGGATGCCTGGGGTTGTCTGGAGGGAGATCTACAGGAGCCTGTCCTGCAAGACAAAAAGCCAATGAAGCACAGGAACTAAGTGAAGGTAGAAACAACTCAAAACTGCCATGTGGCTCCTACCTCCTAAGGCCAGAGTATCTTGATGCTCCTGGTGAGATGAGAAGAGGATGCTGGGATTGACATCTTTTGTGCAATAATGTTCCCATGGTGGGGTTAAGTCTACCACTTTGTCGTGGGGCTGCAGTTCGACGTCCAGAGTCACCTGAAATAGCTGAGGGTATTTGTCTGGTACATCACATGCATCCAACTCTGGCCTAGGCAGGAATTTGAAAGAATAAAATTCGTGAGGAACGACAGCATCAGAACCACTGTAGGCTACTATTCAGCATCATTGTAGGCTGCCATTTTTTTTTTTTTTGGTTTTTCAGGCCATCCCCGTTTGATGCTCAGGAGTTACTCCTGGCTAAGTGCTCAGAAATCGCCCCTGGCTTAGGGGGGACCATATGGGACGCCGGGGGATCGAACTGCAGTCCTTCCTTGGCTAGTGCTTGCAAGGCAGACACCTTACCTCTAACGCCACCTCGCCAGCCCCGTAGGCTGCCATTTTTAATTTTAGTGCCTGTGGTATTGGGTATTGGACCCAGGCCTCACATATACACGCAAGTATTATACCACTGAGCTACATCCCTCATACCTGAAGGCTAGTTTTTAGCTTGAGTCATTCTGAGATACATTACTAGAGAAATTTAATCCCTAATGAATCCCTAATTCCTAATGAAAATGAATTCCTAATGAAAATCCCTGATGAATTATTGAGTCTCAGTTTCTTCATTCAGATTAAAAGAAATGGAGAATATTGTCTCCTCAAAGACTTTGAGTCCATTGCATGTGAAAGTACTTTGGAGAGCAGGATTGATATCAGAATGTACTGGATAGGCCCGGTCCATTGTTAAAATAGTGGAAAAGGCCTTCAGCCACCTTCCTGGGCCCTTAAGGTTTCCTCCCCCTGCCCCAACTTCAGCAACTTCCACATGCCACCGTTCATAAAAGCTACCACCTCTCATCCCCTAGGCCTATACTAGATATCAAAGGGTCCATATCAGGAAAGAGAAGTCATCAAGATACTGCTTTAGAGTTGGCATGTGCTTTCTCAAGGGCCAATCAATGCTCTCACCATTCTATGGATTAAAATGCAGATGCTCAAAGGGATACACAGATTTAGCAGATTATAGTCTTACAATGCTTTACTCCTTCTGTTACCTCTGATAGAATTTTAGACCTTATTCTTTGAAGTTCTTAACCCATTTTTTCATTCCTAACAAATCATAACCAATTGAAAGTTGTGTGATGCATCTCAGCCTTTGTGTGTTGATTAGTCACACTATAAATTCCATAGTACAGGATTCTGGGAGTGCTACCCCATAGTGCCTATGACTCTCAGACACCAGTCACCCAATATTCCATTGCTGCTTTCTTTAAAAAGGGTTTCCAGCCTGAACAGCACTCACTTAGTGAATTTTAAGATGGTGGTTTCCAGTGGTATGAATCCTGTATGAAACTGAAGTTGGAATATCTGTGTATTGGTCACCTAAAAAAAGAACATGGGAGAGAGGTATAAACAATCAGTTTCAAGAGAGTTTAGTCAAGAGATTATCTTGTGGGGAGGGTCAAACAATTTCAACAGTTTCTATATATGAATCGTGGCTTACCATGATTAACAAAAAATAATCCCATCTGGAACTGGCTCAGTTCATTTCCATACCCTCTCTGCCATGAAATCTGGTGCCTTTTCTCATCAGTATATTGCCATACTATCATGTTATCATCCCATAGATCCCTTTAGGATGTTTTTGCTCTACCCCAATAAACTCATTTTTCAAAGATCATGCCTTCCTAGGCTACCACAAGCTAAAAGTGACCCTCCCTAAGAGCATCATATTCTACTACTAATTTACTAGGAGAATGCTACAAATGTGGATTTCCCCCAAGTAAGCTGAGTGCCTCAAAGGTAGGGATACAACTGTTGTTTTGTTTTGGGATCATACTCATCAATACTTGGGTAACTGACAGGAGTGATTAGAGATTGTGCCTGATGGTTCTTGGGGGATCAAATCTGGGGTCCCTGCATGTTAAATATATGATCCAGTCCTTTGAGCCATTTCCCCAGCTCCAGGGATAATCTTGTTCTTAGTAACCCTAAATTCCTGGGCAATAACAAGCAAAACATATGCCTTTAGCATATATTTGATGAATTAAAATATTAAATAATTAATCATAATATTCCAGAAGTACCAATATTTCAAATTCGCAATTGATAAAGTAATTAATAATATTTGGTATAGCCATACCAAGAGATATGATCCCTTCCTATCAAATGAATGAAGAATTGACATAGATCACAGCACAAATGATCCTCAAAAGTATCATGCTAAGTATTATAAGCCACTTACAGAAGACCATATACTGTGTTATTCAATTTATATAAAATCCCCAAAACCCATTGAGTCTGAAAGTAGATTAGTAGTTGCCTAGGGAATAGAGGAAGAAGAAAAAGCAGAGAAAGGGTACAGGGTTTCTATAAGGTTGATGAAACATTCTGGAATGAGAGGTAATGGTTGTATCAACCTTTTGAAAATAATAAAAATCCCTGAATTTAATATTTTTAGAAAGGTGTATTTCATTATATAAATTATCACACCTAAAAATAAAAAAAACATAAAAACTAAAAACAAACCCTTGATTCCACTTCCTAAATAGAAATATTTTTCCAAATAATGATCCAAATGGGACACAATCAGAGCAGCACAAGCTTCTAAAGAGCAAGATTTGTGAGACATGCTAGGGCTGCCTCCTTTTGACCAAGTTGTGCCAGGAATTGTGGATAAGTCACAACTTGCCTGTCTCATTTTCCTCCCTTGTGGAGTAAGGGAGAATAAAATGAGCAATTCCAAAGGTTCTTTTTAGTTCTAAAATGCTAAGTCATTCAAGCCCAAAATGATACCAGAGAAAAAACTCTGAAATAATCCATAACTAAGGACTCAGAAGAGTTATACCTTCCTGAAACCATACCTTAGCCTGTAGCCGGCTCCCAATGGTTGACCTCATGTGATACATGGAAACAACCACATCTCCTTGCACAGTGATATTCAGGGGAATGAAGATTTTTCCATCTTGGACACGATATTCCCTTTAAACAGACAAAAGTGTGCATTGAAAGCCAGTCCAATCTGGTAGCATCACATGGGTGCAATCTTGTGTGCCTCCAACGTAGGGAACCTGTGTTTCTACCCATGGACTCAGGAACAATTTCTTGAGAAAAATCGGGAGCATAGTCAATGCCAGGGGGTGCAAAATGGCTCAAGCAGTGGGACAGTGATAGTCCGATGGCCTGCGACCCCACTATCCCATTTGAACTTCCAGAGCAATGAATTGTCCAAACCCTCCTCTACACTCTTCGTTCTCAATACTTATAGCCCTTATTTTAAAATCAATCAGAAATGCAAAGAAACAGAGAACCCAAAAGTTCAAATGAGACCCAAAAGAAACAGCGATGTACCCTCTCTAAAGGTCCCAGGCACCCACTCCCCCAAATTCAGCACATTCCAAGCAAATTACATTTTCAGTCACCACACCCTCTCCCATTTCCCACTGGCACCTGTTCTTTCTAATGACTCCTAGAATCTCCTTTGACCTATCACCATGGCCTCTAGAGATTTAACTGGGCTTTTCTCTGATGAACAGAGATGCTGTTTAACTCTTTCTTTGTCAAGGAGCAGTCACCTCAGAGTCAGTTACCTTCAAGGGAAGGAAGCAATCTGCTGACATAGGCAAGAGTCACAACTTACTTCATTCGTTCGAAATCTGTGCAAGTTGAATAGATTTTGGTCTCTCCAATCAGGACATCACAGTATGGGCGACAACCATTTCTCTGTTTGTTAAAAAAGGGGATTGGACTGACAGTGATGGACTTGATTGTGAGAGGCTTGAAGTGGGGGCGGTAGGGCTTGTCTGCTAGGAGGTCGCACATATAACCCAGATATCTGAAACAAAAGGGTGTTGCACTGTCACTGCCCACAGCTCAGTAAGAGGAAGAAGATATTATCTCTGCTGTCCTGTTTGTTCTTGACTATGATTTTTTGTTTGTTTTTTTGTTTTTTGTTTTTCGGCCACACCCGTTTGATGTCAGGGGTTACTCCTGGCTAAGCGCTCAGAAATTGTCCCTGGCTTGGGGGGACCATATGGGATGCCGGGGATCGAATCACGGTCCTTCCTTGGCTAGCGCTTGCAAGGCAAACACCTTACTTCTAGCGCCACCTCACCGGCCCCTTGACTATGATTTTTATGAGAAAAATTATACTGTCAAACCTCTTAAGTATAAACTAACAAAAGAGGATTGATATTTTATTGACTGCTATTACTTTACTTCCCTAAAAAATGATAAAGGGGTATTTTTTTCCATGTGAACACATATTGGAATTGTTATACTAGCTCAGGTTTGAGCATCTATTTGAACCAAAAAATTAATTTGAGGGAGGGCAGAGCAATAGTACAATAGGTAGGGTGTCTGTCTTGCATGCAGCTGACCCAGGTTTGATTCCTGTCATCCCACATGGTCTTCCAAGCCAGCTAGGAATTATCCCTGAGCTCAGAGCCTGGAGTAAGTCCTGAGTTTCATGGGTTGTGATCCCCAAACAAATAAACAATAAACAACAGGCAAATTCATTTCACTGCTAAGCACTGGCTTTACATTTTTTCCAAAATTTATCACGAGAAGAACTGACTTTTTAACTCCAGAAAAATAAGGAGATGCAATTAAAAAAATAAAAAGAAATTGATACTGAGGAGAAAGATAGATGTTGTCTTTTGAAAACATGTTTGTTTTTTTTGTTTTTTTTTTTGTTTTTGGGCCACACCCTGTGACGCTCAGGGGTTACTCCTGGCTATGCGCTCAGAAGTTGCTCCTGGCTTGGGGGACCATATGGGACACCGGGGGATCGAACCGCGGTCCGTCCAAGGATAGCGCAGGCAAGGCAGGCACCTTACCTTTAGCGCCACCGCCCGGCCCCCGAAAACATGTTTTTTGAGGATGGGTTTGGCCACATACAGCAGGGCTCAGGACTTAACTCCTGATTCTGTTTCCTGGCAGTGCTTGGGGGTGGTCTATGGTGCCAGATACCAAGCTAGATCTGTTGAATGCAAATCTAACATCCTACCCCTTATACTATCTCTAGTTTTCTTAAAGTATCTGATATGAATTGTGCAACCACCCCCAGATATGCCTCCCCCTGCAGCCAGCTGTGTTTACCTCCTGTGGGATGGGGAAAGTCCAATTCCTGGTCGTTTTGCATATAACAATCGAACTGCTGGGCCAGGAGCAGAGTAGAGATTACAGAAAATGAACATAGCACCAACCAGAATTGACGATGCTGCCCGCCCATCCTGAAAAAGAAAAATGTGTCGCATAGTACAACCAGTTGCTTCCCACTTCACGGTGGTGTTACTGATAAGGAAACGGGGTCTGGGGGATGGATAAGAAGTACATAGTCAACCTGGGAAAGTTTTCAGTGAAAAATTGTTGAAAATGGGAACAGGGATAAAGAGAGGACAGCATTGGTGGTGGGAATGCCCCTGATTCAATGTCACTATGTATCTAAAATATTACAGTGAAAGACTTGTAAAAGAAAGAGGGAAGGAAGGAAGGAAGGAAGGAAGGAAGGAAGGAAGGAAGGAAGGAAGGAAGGAAGGAAGGAAGGAAGGAAGGAAGGAAGGAAGGAAGGAAGGAAGAGGGGCTGGAGAGATAGCATGGAGGTAAGGTGTTTGCCTTTCATGCGGAAGGTCGGTGATTTGAATCCCGCATCCCATATGGTCCCCTGAGCCTGCTAGGAGTGATTTCTGAGCATAGAGCCAGGAGTAACCCCTGAGCGCTGCTGGGTGCGCTGCCGGGTGTGACCCAAAAACCAAAAAAAAAAAACAAAAAAGATAAAGAAAAAGAAAAAAAGAAAAGAAGGAAGGAAGAAAGGAAGGAAGGAAGGAAGAAAGAAAGGAAGGAAGGAAGGAAGGAAGGAAGAAAGAAAGAAAGAAAGAAAGAAAGAAAGAAAGAAAGAAAGAAAGAAAGAAAGAGAGAGAGAGAGAGAGAGAGAGAGAAAGAAAGAAAGAAAGAAAGAAAAGAAAGAAAGAAAGAAGAAGAAAGAAAGAAAGAGAAGAAGAAAGAAAGAGAAAGAAGAAGAAAGAAAGAAGAAGAAAGAAAAAGAAAGAAAAGAAAGAAAGAGAAAGAAGAAAGAAAGAAAGAAAGAGAAAGAAGAAAGAAAGAAAAGAAAAGAAGAAAGAAAGAAAGAAAGAAAAAGAAAGAAAGAAAGAAAGAAAGAGAGAAGAAAAAAAAGAAAGAAAAAAAAAAAGAAAGAGAAAAAAAAGAAGAAAGAAAGAAAGAAAGAAAGAAAGAAAAGAAAGAAAGAAAGAAAGAAAGAAAGAAAGAAAAGAAAGAAAGAAAGAAAGAAAGAAAGAGAAAAAAGAAAGAAAGAAAGAAAGAAAGAGAAGAGAAAAAAAGAAAGAAAAAGAAAGAAAGAAAGAAAAAAGAAAGAAAGAAAAGAAAGAAAGAAAAGAAAGAAAGAAAGAAAGAAAGAAAGAAAGAAGAAAGAAAGAAAGAAAAAAAGAAAAAGAAAGAAAGAAAGAAAAGAAAGAGAAAGAAAAGAAAGGAAAGAAAAAGAAAGAAAGAAGAAAAGAAAGAAAGAAAGAGAAAGAAGAAAGAAAGAAGAAAGAAGAGAAAGAAAGAAAGAAGAAAGAAAGAAAGAAAGAAAGAAAGAAAGAAAGAAAGAAAGAAAGAAAGAAAGAAAGAAAGAAAGAAAGAAAGAAAGAAAGAAAGAAGAAAGAAAGAAACAAAGAAACAAAGAAACAAAGAAACAAAGAAACAAAGAAACAAAGAAAGAGATTTTTGGAAATCAAATTTATTTATACCACAAAGCAACAAGAAAAGTCTACTATTGACTCCTTATGAATCTAAGAAACCCAGTGATATTAACTTTTTTATGCATGTAGCTACTGAAAATGAAGTTTATTTTCCAAGTAACTTTGAACTGATATTAGAACTGTTGAGTGTCTAAAACAGGGTTGAAGTAAAGCATTCACAGGTTAGGCCAATTCTACTGCTTTGAGTAGTTATGTTATGAAGATATTTCACCCAAAATATGACCCCAAATTTCATGCAAAACGAAGCTGAGCTGGTCTACAAAATTGAGCTTACTATAATGGAAGGGTGATAGTGATGGTAGTGAGGGGGATACACTCTGGTGGAAGGGGTGGCGTTGGAATATTTTATAACACAACAGTGTTATATAAATAGTAATAAACACATATAATAAAAATAAATAAAATATAGTGTTATTTCATGGTGTCTCCAATTATAAAATACTAAAATTAAAAGCAGGTATTAAAGAGCTTAACAGGATTCAACCTCATTCCATGGAGGAAGACAACTAATGATGTTGCCAACAGATGGTGATCCAACCTCTTGAATTTAAGAGATAAGACGTTGAAGCAGCCAAGCCCTACACCTCTTGCCATTTTATTTTCCAAGTTACAATCACACTCAGTCCGGAATGGCTACTTTCCACACTAACTTCCTTTCCCTTTTACTGTGGCTGAGATAATCAGGGGTTTGCACACATTTTAGTTGAAGTGTTCACTTGGGGTTCATCACTTCAGTTGTGACGTCTGTACACACTAGGTTGTTGTGCAATGGAGATGACACGCTGTAGTGGCAGAAAGTATCCCCAAAACCAAAGCCCCTAGAGGTTGCATGCAGGTATATGGGAAGGTAGGTACTGAGGATCGATCTCTCAGCTTCACCAGTCCCATGTTTGCTAGACAGGTACCCTATTGCTGACACATCCCCATGCCTCCTGTGTGATACTTAATGTTCTGTGACAATTTAATTGGGCTAGGGTAGGTTCAAATAGATGCTTATAATATTACTTATGGGTATATCTTAAGATATTTATGTGAGATAAGCATGTGAGTCAGTAAAGAAATCCTTGTCAAATTGAGTGGGCCATCTGATCTGTCAAAGATCAAACAGAACAAAATGGGAAATGAAAAGCTTATTCTCTCATTTTCTCTATAGAGCTAAGGGGATCATCTATCCTGGAGAATCTACATGCTAGTTTTTGGGTCTTTAAACTCCAAGACCCTGGTGTTCTTAGGTCTTTGAACTTGGAATAAATAAACACTGTCATTGGCTTTACTTGATCATCAGTTTTAAAGAAAATGATGGTAAGATTTCCTGTCCTTTTTAAACCATTTGAAGCAATTTCTACATTCGATCTTAGCCAAAAGGCCAAGAAGTGATTGAAGCAATTTAATCTCTTCTGAGACAGATAGAAAGATAGATAGGTAAGTAGTAGATGGATGATATATAAATGATAGATGATAGATAGATAGATAGATAGACAGATAGACAGATAGATAGATAGATAGAGCTAGCCTCTTTAGAAAAATAGATAAATAGAGAGATAGATAGATAGAGACAACCAGCCTTTGGCTTTGTCTCTGGAAAACCCAAATACCCACTGCCTTCCATTGTTCCTCACTTGACATTCTTAGCAGGCAATATCATGCAATGTGCTTCTTCTGAATAGATTTCAGTCTCTATAAAAAATCATTCCTTTTTATTGAGGTAAGAATGATTTGCAAAACTATTCATTTCAGGGATATAATTCCAGAACTCTTCACTATTCATATCAGTCAGCACTACCCCTAGCCCTCTAACCCCAACCTTAGGTGCTGTCCACTCTCTCAATCTTCCTTCTTCCTGAGTCCAAGGTTTATATTCATTTTACTTTGTTCCCCTGCTTTGATTATTTAGATTCAACCTATGAGAAAGATTATCTGGTATTTTTTTCTTATCATTCTGATTTATTTTACTTCATATGACTCCCTCAAGTTCCAAGTATGTGTTGTAAAGGGCAAGAATTCATCTTTTTCATAATTAAGTAGTATTCCACTGTGTATGTAGACTATATCTTCTTTATCAATTGCATTTCCTCCTGACTCCATCTTGGAATGTTGTAAAGTTCTAAGAATCTGTGCATTTATTCTGATTTCTCCAACTAGATTTGGTATAAATTGTTCTAGTAGTCTCTTATGACCCCTTATATTTCTACACCTGTTGTAATTTCTTTCTTTTCTGATACCATTTATTAGGGTGTTATCTCTGTTTTCTTGCTAGGCTTAGTTAAGGGTTTGTTAATTTTGATTATTATTTTTTTTGTTTGTTTTTGGGTCATACCCAGCAGTGCTCAGGGGTTACTCCTGGCTCTATGCTCAGAAATCACCCTTGGCAGGCTCAGGGCACCATAAGGGATACTGGGATTTGAACCACCGTCTGTCTGCATGCAAGGCAAATGCCTTACCTCCATGCTATCTCTCCAGCCCCAATTTTGTTTATTCTGATAAATAACCAACTCCTGTTTCACTGATCCTTTATAGTATCTTTTTTGAGTTCCGTTTTATTTATTTGTATTCTAATATATTATTTCTTTGGGTTTCATCTACTCCATTCTTCATTACTTTAGACATAAGGATAAATTGATTTTCCTTGGTCCCTCTTACTTCTTTATACTACTTTGAACTTCCCTCTTCAACTGTTCGTGTTCCTTATATTCCAATAGTTCATTTGCTCCCATGAATCTGATTTCCTTATTGACAATTATTATGTTTTAATTAAAAAAGATGAAATTAAAAAAAGAAAAAACAATTATTATGTCCAATAGCTTACTACTTGGTGTTCATATACTAGTGTTTTTTCCCCAGCTTTGTTTTTCATGGCTAATCTCTACTTTCATAACTTTGTGACTCAAGAAGATTCTTAATATGATTTCAATCTGCATGATTTAATTAATACTTGTTTTTATGTCCCAACATGTTATTTATCCTTGGGAATATTCCACTTGCACTTAGGAATAATGTGTATTCAGCTTCTGTAGGGTGGAAATCTAGAAATGTCTTTTAAGCCCATCTGGTCCAACTCATTAAGACTGTTGTTGTCTTTTTGTAGATTTCCTATTTGATTTTTCCATGGGAAGGGTATGATATTAAAATCCCTTCTGCCATCATTTATTGTTGATGTCTCTCTTCAGATCTGGTAATAGTTGTATATAGGCTGAAACTATTTCTTCATTAAGTGCATATTGGTTATGTATTACTTTAACAAAAGCAATGTTAAGTCCTCTACATGGATTTATTCCTTACTCTTACTCATTATTTAAAGTCTGCACTTGTCTCTTGTCAAATAACAATTTTATTTTTTATTTATTTTTGTTTTTGTTTTTGGGCCACACCTGTTGACACTCAGGGATTACTCCTGGTTATGCGCTCAGAAATCGCTCCTGGCTTGGGGGGACCATATGGGACGCTGTGGCATGGAACCATGATCCATCCTAGGCTAGGGCTTGCAAGGCAGATGTCTTACCTCTAGCATCATGGCTCTGGCTTTTCAAACAACAATTTTAAATATGCTTCTCAGAGGTAAAATACAAAATAAGAGATGCATCTCTCTCTGACTAACTGGACATTATACTTTAATTAACATAACCTCAAGTCAACTGGCTTGAATGTAGGCTAACTCATACCACATTTGTTAAGATCTCAGCTCTTTTTCACATAATGTGCTACATCAATAAACAAATATATTTAACCTTTCAAGATTTGATATATATATATCCTATATTTAATTTCACAATTTAGCTTCTAGTAAATGTTCAACCTGTAAAAATTTTAATTTCTAGAACCATTATATAATCCTCCCACTCTGAATAATTGATGAGCTTTGTTTCCACATTTTCATCAGTTGATTAAAAGTGCAACCAAAAGCAACTTTCTCTTGGGCAAATGCTGCTCCATTAATCATCTACTTCTAGAAGCAGATATTCAACCACAATTAAACCTAACATATAGCAGCCTAGCTCAACTTTCTTCATCGTGATGATGACAAGAAACTAGAAAAACATCACACAGAAATCCAATAATCTATCTCTATAGTTTGTTAGTCTTATTACCAAAACTCGGTTGGTTTTATATGTGTTTATCATGAACTCTTTTCCAAGAGCTTCACATTTATCTGTACAAATATTTACTTTAAAATTTACCTTGGGGCCGAAGGGATAGCACAATGGGTAAGGTGTTTTCCTTGCAGTTGGCCAACCTGAGTTCAATCCCCAGCATCCTATATGTTCCCCCAAGCCTACCAGAAGCAAGTTCTGAGCACAGAGCCAGGAGTAACTCTGAGTGCCACCAGATGTGGTCAAAAAAACCAAAATCTTGACTTAAAATTTTTTTTTCCTTCAGTGCTATTATACTCAGCAGTCTAAAACTTTCCAGAATAAATCTCTTCTATTATTTGGAGAAAAAAATTTCCTTCTCCAGGGCTACAGTAATAAATTGTAGAGCAGATAGGGCACTTGCCTTGCATGCAGCTGATGGGGTTCATTCCCTGGTACCATGTGGATATGGTTCCCAGAACACCAGCAAGAGTAATTTCTGAGTGAACATCACTGGTGTGGCCCCAAAACAAAAAATTGTCTTCTCTTTACTTGGTACTTGTCTTTTATGTTTCCTCTTATTTCATCAAGAATTTGTGGGGGCCAGAGCGGTGGCATAGTGGTAGGGCATTTGCCTTGCATGCAGCTGACCTAGGGCAGACCACAGTTAGATCCCCCCACGTCCCATTTGGTTCCCCAAGCCAGGAGCGATTTCTGAGTGCATAGCCAGGAGTAACCCCTTAGCATCACCAGGTGTGGCCCAAAAAACAAAAAAAACAAAACAAAACAAAACAAAAAAAAACACAGAATTTGCTGATGCCTTCACCATTCTAACACATAATTAGTATAAAGAGTAGATTATTTTGAAGTGCTGAGGTTCTTGTATTATCATACCTATCAACTTTGTCTTAACTGCCATTGTTATTTTTATCTTGACACTCATTCCCAATAAAAGAAACAGAACAAAGAAGTTAAGATTATATAAATGTGTCTCACCCATCTATCGTTGTTGTCCTTTTTCCAAGGAGAATTTTTGTTGATGGGTTGGTTGATTGATTTTTGAGCCACATTTGGTGGTACTCAGGGCTTCCTCCTGGCTCTGTGCTCAGGAATCACGCCTGTCTGTCCTCTGGGGACCATAAGTGGTGCTAGAGGTTGAATCTGGGTTTATCATGTGTAAAATCTGACATTGGTATTATCTCTCCTACAACTTTTACAGGACATTTTCCTCAATATTATTTCTTTTTTGAAGTTAGGCTTCCCCATACTCTTTTTCATTCAGTTGTATGTCAGACCCAATAATGCTGAGGTAGGGAGCTATTCAAGGCTCAATGGTCAGACTTCCAGTCTTCCAGCAAGACTCAGGGAATAAGGAATCATATGGTGCCAGTATTGAACCCAGTTCAACCCTCCAATATGCCACGGGTGGCGACACGCGGCTCTTGAGCTGCATGAGGCTCCCGGCCAAAATGAATGCAGCTCTTTGCCTCTTATCATCATTTTGTCTACTGTGGCTCTTCGCCAAGTTTGGATTTTGTTCTGCTGCTCCTGAGGAGGGACCTCTGAGGAGAGATCTCCGAGCGCAGAGTCCCGCCATACCCCAGGCTGCGTCCTCCTGTCTCCCATCCCTCGGAAACAACTGCACAGGCCAGCGAGCAGGGGACCCGTGTGTCACATGTTGGGTCACATTTGGCCGTTAGCTTAGTGTGGAGGAGGAAGCACACCCTCACCATCGCTTCAGAATTTTGACCCTCACTCAAAATGGCAAAATGCAATATGTGTTTCATAGATTATTGTTAAAATTAGATGCTTTTGTGCGAGTGTTTGTCTATTTTGGCAGGTCACTATGTGGTGTGGATTTCTGACTCTCACAGTTTAAAATGTTGGCTCTTTGTGTCGAACTTGTTTGCCACCCCTGCAATATGCAGAGCTCACACACTAGCCCTTTTGGCTCTTGTCATAACCTTCACTTACTCTTATCATGCCAAAGCTCTTGAGTAGATGTTATCTTTTTTTTTCTTTATGGTTTTTGGGTCACACCCGACAGCGCTCAGGAGTGACTCCTGGCTCTACGCTCAGAAATCACTCCTGACAGGCTGGGGGACCATATGGGATGCCAGGATTCAAACCACTGTCTTTCTCCATGCAAGGCAAACACCCTACCTCCATGCTATCTCTCTGGCTCTGATGTTATCTCTTTTATCTGCTCTAGGGGTATTTAAAATTTTTTGTTTTTAATTAAATATAGGTATAACCAGGGCCAGAGCAATAGAAAAGCGGTAGGGCATTTGCTCTGCAAATGGCCAACCCAGGTTGAATCTGGATTTGATCCCCAGCATCCTATATGGTCCCCCAAGCCTGCCAGGAGCGATTTCTGAGCACAGAGCCAGGAGTAACTCCTGAGATCTGCTGGGTGTGCCCAAAATCCAAATATGTAATGGTATATGCACATGATTTTAGTAAAACCACAGAATATATAAGAAAAAATAAAAAATTCAATAATACCATTTCCCAACCTCTTGGTGTATGCTTCCAACTCATGTATGTCTATGACCCAAGAGAATACCCTAGGGAAATCAAAATCCTTTGATTTTTCAATTTTTTTATTCCTTTTTATTGTAAAATGGGAATTAGGAGCCTCTGGTTTCTCAAGTCAGCTTCCCTTGCTAAGCTCTCAATCCTAACTTTCTGAAGTTTTAGAAAAGCCTGAAAAGAAGAGAAAATTAGCATGGTTCCAAAAAGCTGCTTTTCCACAAGAATATAATCTGTCCTGTTGTACTATTAGTTACAGAAAGGATAACACTATGAGTTTAACATTACATTCCTCTAAATGTCAAATATATTTCCTTTATTTCCATGAGTTTATAATGACAGAAGAAAGAGCAAAACATTCTCCAGCCTTCTTCTCTCTTTTGGCCATCTAGATGTCACAAACAATTATAGAAGAAATGTACATACATTCCCATCCCTAGCACTTATGCCTAATTCTATTTGTGTGTTTATTTGCCTTATAGTCTATCACTTTTCCAAATACTTTTGGTTTTGTCTTGGTTTGTTTTGGTTTAGTTTGGTTTGTTTTTTTGGCTGTATCTGCTGTGCTGAGAGTGTACTCTTGGCTCTAAACTTCTGGTGTGGCTTGGGGAACCATGAATTGAACCTGAGTCAGCCATGTACAGCACAAACACCCCTCTTGCTGTTCTATCATTCCAACCTCCTATTCAGCTTTTTATACCAATGGCCCAAAAGTAAGGCACAGTTCTTGCACACAAGACTACTATAGTCTGGTAGATCATCAGGATACTTCATTACACTACAACAACTCCTCAGATATATGAGGGCACAGAACGTGAGATCCATTTTGCAAAATATCTAAGTTTGTTGAAGTTAAGTTTAAATGCTAGGGAAGAAATGTCTGTGTTATGAGCCAGAGAGATAGTACAATGATAATGCATTTGCCTTGCACACAGTAATATAGGATAGATGGTGGTTCAAATCCCAGCATTCCATGTGGTCTCCCATGCCTGCCAGGAGTGATTTCTGAACACAGAGCCAGGAGTAACTCCTTAGCGCAGCCGGGTGTGACACCTCCCCCTCCAAAAAAAAAAAAAAAGAAAGAAAAGAAATGTCTGTGTTAGGCCAGCTCCATGTTCTTGACTACAGCTCCAATGAGCATCTGGAAGAACCAGGGTTGAAGGAGCAGATTTCTGCCCCTGCCCACAAGCAAAGCCTCAATCTCCACCATCCCTCAGTGCACTACAAGATACCTCCAATTTTGTACTGAACTCGGCACCCTACTAACCCCAAACACAGAAGACCAATAGTATCTCAGCCCTATCTCCAATCACTATTCTTTCCAAAATCAACAAAAGTAACTGTGGTAGCAAGAAATAACAGAACCTTGACACAGGTTCAACCCCCAGCATCCCATATGGTCCCCCCCGCCTGCCAGAAGTGATTTCTGAGCACAGAGCCTGGAGTAACCCCTGAGAGCCACTGGGTATGACCAAAAATAATAGTAAAAACACAAATAAAAAAATAACGGAACCTTACTTTCAGGTAACAGTACATTTGTACCATAGATGCATTCCTTAAACCAGTATAAGAAGCTCTCCACAATTCCACAGTAATATCAAGTTGAAAAGGGATAACTTCGACAGAGAAGGAAGAGACCAGCATTCATCAAGCTTCCCCAGAGTTCTCCCTAATAGTGTGGATTCTGGGGGTTGGGTGCTGACAGTGAATTAGAAGT
The DNA here is from genome assembly GCF_024139225.1 of Suncus etruscus. Classification (NCBI taxonomy): domain Eukaryota; kingdom Metazoa; phylum Chordata; class Mammalia; order Eulipotyphla; family Soricidae; genus Suncus; species Suncus etruscus. Next base: position 13,008,833 of record NC_064853.1, read on the forward strand.
ATCTTGATGAAGTCAACAGTCAGAAATATCATTCTCACTGGGAATTGCTATACATAGCGTCAAACTATGAGTGTGTTGAGATCTCATTATTAAAACATGGTCAATTTGCTTATAAAGACATAAATATACTATCCTCCTCCCCCCACTCTTTTTTTTTTTTTTTTGGTGGTTTTTGGGTCACACCCGGCAGTGCTCAGGGAAACTCCTGGCTCCATGCTCAGAAATTGCTCCTAGCAGGCACGGGGGACCATATGGGATGCCGGGATTCGAACTGATGACCTTCTGCATGAAAGGCAAACGCCTTACCTCCATGCTATCTCTCCGGCCCCAACTCTTAAAATCAACATAACATTCATTTAGGTCATAACATCTTCAGAATTTCAGAGGTATAGTTTAACTCCTCTAACTGGATATAGGGCTTATCCCACCCAGCAGCAAATTTCCAGAACTGGCCCATCAACCAAAAAATCCTCCACTCACTTCTGCCACCCACTTCTCTTTCCTTCTGGTAACCACCATCATTTTCACCAAGTGCAGGAGTTAGTCTTATTATTATCTGCCAGTTCATCAGTTTTAATTATTTCAATTCCACATTTACTAAAGACCACCTAATAACTGGGTGTTTATCACTTTCTGACTTATTTCCTTTAACATAAAAAACTTAAATTCATGGGGCCAGAGAGATAGTACAGAGGTACAAAGGTGCATTAAGTGATTCTTTCTGTGTTTGTACACTATTCCCAACTCTTCCTGACAGTACTGATAAAGGGGAAACACTACTTGCAAAAGTTGTGTGCCTTGCACACAGCACATGGCCAACCCAGGACAGACCTAGATTTGACTCCCAGCATCCCATATGGACCCCAAAGTGCCTGCCAGGAGCGACTTCTGAGCGCAGACCCAAGAGTAACCTCTGAGCACCGCCAGGTGTGGCCTAGGAACCAAAATAAATAAATAAATAAATAAATAAATAAATAAATAAATAAATTGTTCTTTAAAAACAAAACAAGAGCAAGAAAAAAAACCTGAAATTCTACCTGTTTTGTTCCATAAGACACACTTTCATCATCTTTAATGGCATAGTATTCCATTGAGTAAACATATATATAAATATATGTGTGTGTGAAGTATTTTTATACTCAGTTTCCATATCAAATCATCTGTGATGGGTATTTATTTAGTTGGATTCTATGATTTGGCTACTATGAATAATACTATTATAAACACAAGGATGCCAACACACATTAAATTATAGCATTTCCATGCCCTTTAGAAAAACACAAAAACATATTTCAGGATCACGTAGTATTATCATCTTTATTTGTTTCTACAGGAGATTCCCATACCATTTTCATAAAGGCTGCACCAATTTAAATTCCCATTGACAGTTTACTGTGTTCCTTTTTCTCTATATCCTTCCCAATATTTGTTACTGCCAATCATTTCAATATAGGCCATGCTCAACAGCAGTTCTTTATTCCATTTTGATCCAAATACAAAAGTAAGAAAAGATATTCCAATGTGTTTCCTACGTTGGTTTTCTGTCAATGGCATTTTTTGTCTCTCACTCCATAGTTCCAGCTTCAAGCTCTTTTATAATGGTCAGCACTGGATTTGTGAAGTGCATACATACATTATCTGCCTTTTCCACTAAGGCAGAATAATGAATTCCTCCCTCGATTTTCTACTCTTCACATCCCCCAATTCTAAATAGGGGCCCAATAAATGGTTTTTCCACTTCAATATTATCCTTATAAATTAAAAAAAAAAAAAAGCTGTATTTGACCAAATGAAGCAAAACCACCACAAATGACAGCGACCAAATCAACAAAGGCTACTCACCAAGCAATGGACAACACAGACGTTTTTGGGATTCTGTAGCAGCCAGTTATACATATTGCGACATACAGCGAAGAGGTTGTGCAGACTCGGAGCCTGTCGGATGGGCCAGCTGCACTCTGAGACCTGAGGACACAGACAAAGGACAGGAAACCTCTTAGTGAATTCTCCATAGGCAAGGAAAATGCCAACAACTTCTACAAGTATTATTTCCCCTTTTTCAGTACTATCAGGAAGAGTTGGGAATAGTATGCAGAAACAGAGTCACTTAATGCACCAATTTTTGTTGTTGTTGTTTTGGTTTTGGGGTCACAACTGGCAGTAGTCAGGGCTTACTTCTGACACTCTGTGATCAGGGACCACTCCTAGTAGGACTCAAAGGGCCATATGGGGTGCCAGGAATTGAACCCTGGTTGGTTGCTTGCAGGGCACAGTACAGTCTTACCCATTGTATTATCTCTCCAGCAATTCCAGCAACTTTTTAATTAAAGTGTTATTTTTCAGTAAAGGTACGCAAACACATTTTGAAATGCATTTTTAATTTAACTAGACTAAACTATGTACTGGGGTTCCATTTTGTGAGGTCATACTGAATTCAATGTCTATTAAGTTGAAAATGTTTGGGCTGACCTATTTGATGCTTAATTCTAAGATTATTTTAGCATTCCCACACTTTCTTTAATTTTATCCCAGATCTCATGATAGCAGGAAGAGTTCTGCTAAGTGAGACAAAAATCCCTAAAAATGCTTATTCTTATGATGAGTTCCCATTCTCTCCCTCCCAAATTTAATTTTTTTATTTTAAACAATTTTTATTGTGACCAAAGTGAATTACTAATTTTCACAGTAATATTTAAGGTACATAGTGACAATAAATCAGGGCCATTCTCACCACCACTGCTGTCCTCCCTCCACCCCAGTTCCCAGCATGCTCCCAGCATGCATCCTATATCTCCCTCATTTGCCCCCCGGACTGCTAATGTAACTGCTCCCCTCTGTGTATAGCTTGTTGTAGATTGGGTATCGATTCTGTTGTCATTGACTTTGGGTTTGGTGCTCAAGTCTGATCAGTTTTCATTTCCACTCAATGTACATATGACTGTTTGGTCCTGGTACCCTCCTTTTAATTTTCCTTTTTTTCCCCCTCAATACATTTCTTTTTCTTTCTTTTTTTCTTTTCTTTTTTGGTTTTTGGGCTTCTCCTAGTGACACTCAGGGGTTACTCCTGGCTCTGCACTCAGAAATTGCTCCTGGCTTTGTGGGACCATATGGGATGTTGGGTCAGCCACTTGCAAGGCAAAAGCCCTACTACTGTGCTATTGCTCCGGTCCCAAAATTTTCTTTTGACAAAGTTGATAACCCTGAAGATTTTTAATCATAATTTTAGAGGAATAACCTTTAACATTTTCATTCATATAACACATATTCAATTAACATATTATAATTGAAGAGCAATGACCATGTTTCCAGATATCTGCCTGGTTGATAATCATGTGAGGTGGGTGTTAACACATTCTCTCTTTCCAGATGAGAAAACTGTGTACCAGACATTATCTTACCTGAACTTACACTGTTGACTAGTACTAGTACTTTAACCTAGTTCATTTGGATATAGATTATTGTTCCCTAGCAGTAAACTGGTTGTGATTCTCAGATAACCTTAACTCCGAGGCTTAAGTCATAATTGTTTAGCTATTTACTGATTTAACTAATAAAAAAAAATTACACACACAAATTTTGCTACTTCACTAGGCCTTTTATTCTTCATAATATATTGTGAATTAGGGGCAGAGTGGTAGCACAGTGGTAAGACATTTGCCTTGAATGCAGCTGACCCGGGACGGACATGGGTTCAAACACTGGCATTCCTTTTGGTCCCCGAGGTAAGAGTGATTTCTGAGCACAGAGCCAGGAGTAACCCCTGAGTGCCAATGGTGTGGCCAAAAAATACCATACAAACAAAAATAACAACATGATGAATTATTCCTATCATAACAGGTCATGATAATTGTAAGATAATTATAATTATACATATCAAGGACTGAGCTAATATCTGACACAGATAGTGTGATCAACCAATGATAGATAGTCTTTTGTCAGCTGACTGCCAATGCAAAACCCTTTGTCAGACATATAACTAAATTGGGAAGAAAAAAAATTAATCAAATCTTATATGGTAAGAAACAGATGGAAGGTTGAACCAGACAAATCCTAGGAGTTGGGAGAATGAATATAAAAAGACAGTGAGGGACATTTCAAGAAAATAGAGAGGAAGCAAAATACTGCTACAGAGGAATCAATAATTGAATGCAGGGTAGTGAAGAAGATGAGCAGAGACAGATGGGAAGGAGTCATAGCTGAATAAAAGAGAAGGATCAGGTGTCATTCTAAGAACAAATTTTAGATATATAGATAAAGAACTAATACACCAATACTACTTGCTTAAGAAACACCCAAAACCCTAATGTTAAACAGTAGAAAGGAAAATAAGAAAAGTCAGTTTTGCTCACCTCTTTTAGGTACTCTGAATAACTAGCTAAATATAAATAGGAAGTCAGGGCCTGAGCGATAATACAATGGATAGGGTTCTTGCCTTGCACACAGCCAATCCAGGTTTGATTCCTGGCATCTCATATGGTTCTTTGAGTCCCACCAGAAATAATTCCCAAGCACAGATAGAGCCAGAAGTAATCATGAGCACATCAGGTGTGGCCCCAAATCCCACCACCAATATATATATATATATATACATATATATATACACACACATATATATATATAAACACACAGAAAGTTACATATGATATCTGTAGAACTGAGAGCTAAAAGAAAGGGGAGAAAAATTTTTGAGGCTGCCAAGAATATTTTTAAGCTAGTTGGTAATATTTCTTATACAAGATGATTCTAAGATGGTAGCCAGGATCTTCCAAAATAACCATTTCCCTATACCTTTGAATTCCAAGGGTGCTCTGTTGAAATATTGAACCTCACTTCCAAATGGCCCAGATGACGTGCTAATGGACTTTTGTCAAATTATTCCCCTCTAACTACTTGTCATGATTCAGGGCTATTTCTTTTTTTTTTTTAGGGCTATTTCTATTACTCATTCCCACCTCAATTCTTCATTTCCAAGGAAATAAAATGATACATTAATTTTTTAAAGATAAATTGGGGTCAGAGAGATAGAACAGTGGTAGGGTGTTTGTTTGCTTTGCATGTGGCCGACTCAGAACTGACCCGGGTTCTATTCCCAGCATCCCACATAGTCCTCGAGCCTGCCAGGAGCAATATTTGAGGACAGGGCCAGAAGTAACCCAGAACATCACTGAGTGTAGCCCAAAACAAATAACCAAAACAAAAAAATCAGGAAGATAAGTTTTGGCAAAAAAAAACAAAAACAAAAAACAAAAAACCTATACTTGTACAAAATTGTAAAACTTACACTGTTTCTTATCTGTAATTTTTTTTCTTTCCCTATTGGTTCTTGAAAACCCAAGTGTGCTCTGGTTTCTAACACTTATTAGAACACCCAGAAAATAGTCAAATCCATCACTTTTATACTCATACATTTGTTCATTTCCTTCCATGACTGCTTTCACGCAGAATAACACAGTAAGCTGACACAGGTTGAGTCTTCACCATCTAAGATCTGATTAACCTCAGACAAGTGACTAACTTTTCCCACCTTCCATTTTCTTATGTGTAAATGAAAACAGACCTTACAAGAGTATGTCGAGCACAACATAAAGGCAGTCAGTGCCGTTGAGCTGGAATTCAAATTAACTGTTTGAATTTGTCTTCTGCTCAAATACTATGAGAAGAACACTGCTCTGTGAGAAGACAGACTATTACTTGTTTTTGTGACTGGAGTCCAAGATCTATGTGCTAATCAAATATGAGGAGCTCAGTGGCTATTTGCTCAATGAATCAAGGAAAGGAAGGAAGGAAGGAATGAAGGAAGGAGGGAAAGAAGGAAGAAAGGAAGGAAGAAAAGAAGGAAGAAAGGAAGGAAAGAAGGAAGGAAGGAAAGAAGGAAGGAAGGAAGGAAGGAAGGAAGGAAGGAAGGAAGGAAGGAAGGAAGGAAAGAAGGAAGGGAGGGAGGGAGGAAGGAAGGGAGGGAGGAAAGAAGGGAGGGAGGGAGGGAGAGAGAAAGGGAGGGAGGGAGGAAAGAAGAGAGGGAGGAAGGAAGGGAGGGAGGAAGGAAGGGAGGGAGGAAGGAAGGGAGGGAGGGAGGAAGGAAGGGAGGGAGGAAGGAAGGAAGGGAGGGAGGGAGGAAGGAAGGAAGGGAGGAAGGAAGGGAGAGAGGGAGGAAGGGCGAAGAAAGGAAGGGAGGAAGGAAGGGAGGAAGAAAGAAAGGAAGAAAGAAAGGAAGGAAGAAAGAAAGAAGAAATAAATAGAAAGAAAGAATGAAATAGAAAGAAAGAAGAAAGAAAGAAGAAAGTAGGAAAGAAAGAAAGAAATAGAATGAAAGAAAGAGAAGAAAGAAAGAAAGAAAGAAAGAAAGAAAGAAAGAAAGAAAGAAAGAAAGAAAGAAAGAAAGAAAGAAAGAAAGAAAGAAAGAAAGAAAGAAAGAAAGAAAGAAAGAAAGAAGGAAGAAAGAAAGAAAGAAGGAAGGAAGGAAGGAAGGAAGGAAGGAAGGAAGGAAGGATGGAAGGAAGGATGGAAGGAAGGAAGGAAGGAAGGAAAAAACTACTTCATTTGGTATTTTCTTCTCATCACAAGATTTGTCTCCATGTACATCATTTTAAGGGAGAGACAAAATAAACTCAATTTTGTTCTTCTTCTTCCCCTCTTGAAACCATGTAGACTGTGTGGGAAACTTGTTTTCCCAGATAGTATATTTAAACCTTGTAGAACCTGCTGTCACCCATACCAACACTAAATGTCAATAATTGTTATGAGTCCCGGCTAAGAGTTGTAGAAACTACTCCTAGCTCAATAGACTAATAGCTCCAGGAGCATTAAGTCAATCAAGTAAATAATATTAATTTGAAGAACTCCATAATTACATATTTACTTGATATATAATTATATACCATTAGGCAAAGATACAATTAGAATTTTTTTAAAGCATGTGCTTCTGTCTAAAGGGAAAGAAACACAAACATTCAGGCAAAAACAAAAGCAAAATAAATTTCTTAAGGAATTTAATTAATGGAAGCTAATTTTGGAGCCTTTGGGGGATCACAGTTTTATGTAAACATTGGCACAATCTTTGTAGCCTCCCCACTGTGAGCTTCTGTCTCCAGAGGATTTCCCAGCTCTACCAAGAAGCACCAAGATGACAAAGGGAGACCATAGGAATCATGATATTGCCTAGCAGGAGAGGCCAGGACAGCACCAGGTCTGTAGCTACTGGGTTTTCATGCTATCAATGAATGCCCTGGACAAGAAGGAAGGTAACACAAGCTTCCAGCTTGTTGAGTGTAAGTACCAAAAGTGCTACAGAGAGTGAGACTTAAGGGCCCTTTCCTGTGTTTTAAGGATCTGATACCGTTGGGCGGGGGGTTGAGGGCATTTCAAGCAATCATTAACTGCGGCAATTGCATTATTAGCAATGTCAGTGACAGCCACCACTTACTAAGATTCTGGTCTATGACTGACTCTGCTCTCAAAATTACTGGGTATGGTACACCAACAGAAAATTGGCCCAGGCATTTTGGAGATGGATACTCTTATTTTGTACTTTCTGTTTTGCATAGAAGAAAACTGAGTTTCAGATAGGTCACATGAGTTTCCCACAAGGAGAATCTAGAGGAGAGGGAAATCTAGGGTGATATTTTTTTTTTTTCAGTTTAAAATTGGTGCATTGTAATATAAATTTTTTTTGTTTGTTTTTGGTTTTGGGCCATACTCGGTGACGTTCAGGGGTTACTCCTGGCTATGAGCTCAGGCTTGGGGGACCATACGGGATGCTGTGGAATCGAACTGCAGTCTGTCATATGCTAGCACGTGCAAGGCAGATGCCTTGCTGCTTGTGCCACTGCTCCGGCCCCAAAATTTATCACCTCTTTGGGTTTTGTTTTGTCATCACATCTGATGGTTCTCAGCTCTGTGTTTGAGGGTCATTCCTGGTTGTGCTCAGGGATTGTGCAGTGCCAAGGATCAAACCCAAAGCATGCACTTGGGATCTTTAGGCCACTTTTCCAGCCCTTCTTTTTCTTTCATAAAAATAAATCAACCTCTTGTTTTGTTTTGTTTTGGAGCCATATCTGGCAGTGGTCAGGGGTTACTCCTGGCTCTGCACTTAGAAATCTCTCCTAGCAGGCTCAGGGGATCATATGGGATGCCAGGGATCAAACCTGGGTCCATCCCATGGAGCCACGTGCAAGACAAATGCCCTACCCATTCTGCTATTGCTCCAGCCCTAAATCAGCCCATTTTTAATTGTATCACTGATGATTAATTACTGCTTTCACTACATCTTACATTTGTGAGGTTGGTTAAGGCTTCAAGCGGTGGCTACACTGGGCCAAGATTAAGAAACTATATTCACAAGAGGCTAGAAATGAAGCTCCCCATTTCTCTGGATGCGAAGCCAGGGCCAATTTCCTCCCCTATTTCTCCTACCCTTACCCTGAGGCATGGTGCAGAAGGTGAGAAGATAACTAAACTGTAAATTCTCTCCTCTTTGGCAAACTCATCACCAACCAGCAAAGAAAAGCAGAAACCCTTAGAAACTGAATCAGCTTTCTGGAAGAACTCTGGAAGGATAACAGGAAATGGCAGCCTCCAAACAGTTATGGGCCCCTTAAGAAAGAAACCCAAGAGATAATACAAGTTCCAAAATTCAAACTGTGGCCAAAGGGAAATAAATCCTCAATGATCGTGTGGACCATGGGTTAGAGCAATAGTACAGTGGATAGGATGCCTGCCTTACATGCAGTTGGGCTGACCCAGATTCGATCATTGGCATCCCATAGGGTCACCTGAGCATCCCATAGGGTTGTCTGTATGCCACCAGGTATAATTCCTGAGTACAAAGCCAGGAGTGAGTCCTGAGCATAGCTGGGAATTAAAAAAAAGGAGGGGGGTATTGTGTGATACTGAAACAATAAAAAAAGCATCTTCAGAAAGAACCAGCCAGAGCTAGAGAGATAGTAGAGAAAGGAATACAGGGAGAGAGGAATGTAGGTAAAAGGGACTTGCCTTGCATGTACCTGACCAAAGTTCCATCCACAGGATCCTATATGGTCCTCAAGCATCATCAAAGTGATTCCTGAATGCAGAGCCAGGAATAGTCTCTGAGCATTACTGGATAAGGGCCCCCCACACATGCCCAAAACATGGAAAAAAATATAACCAGCTGGCTTTGGTTTTTCTGGGCTAAAAACTAGGAAGTTTCTGTATACTTTCCATCCCTGCTGGATAGATGGAGAGGGTGGCACCAGAACAGCATGAAAAGAGTGTGAGAGTTTTGGGGATAGGCAAGGTTCAATGAGTCTTTCTTCCTGTTTCCATGAACCTCTAAGAGCAACGCCATTAGAGTATAAAACAGTATAAAAAGCCATAATCCTTCTATGCAGTGGAGTCCCTGTAGATGTCTGACTGCACTTGCATGGTGGCTAGAAGGTTGATCAAGAACAGTGCAGGTGTGGTCATGCCTACACACTATAGAGATAACAGTTATCTCCTTAAAAGAAGATAAAAATGGGTGAAAGCAGATGGTTCAACTCTCTGCACCCACAATGAACACGTTTCTTTTCATTCCTTTTATTTCCCTTGGCTTTGGGGCTTCACTAGGTAGTGTCAGGGCTCTGTGCTCAGGAGTCAATCCTAGCAGGAATCAAGGATCAAACTCAGGTCTTCTTCAAGTAATTTTTATGCTCTACACACAGTTCACTCAGGTCTATGATTGTATTCTCAACTTTCATTCGTTGTTATTGTTGTTGTTGTTTGGTCTAGGAGAAGGAGATACCCAGAAGTGCTCCAAGGCTATCACTGGTTCACATGTCCAGAGATTACTCCTAATGATGCTCAGGGACTATATATGATGCTGGAAAGTGAACCAAGGTCAGCAGAACACAAAGTAAATGCCTTAACCCTTGAACTAACTCTCTGACCCCTAGTATTCACTCTTTTATTTCATCAAGCAGACACTCCTAAGAAGACTCCAGAAAAGGATTTTTAATGCCAGCTGAGCAGTTCTGAAGAGTATTCTAGCTCTTCATCTGGGAGAAAGGACAACTGCAAGCTTGTTTGGGGTTGAATCCCCAGTGAAAAGTGAGAGGAAACATAGAATCCATTTTAATATTCTGTTCTAAATATTAAGAAAACTGGTATATCTCATCATTCCATACAATTCCTGATAAGCTGGTAGCATCTAAGCATAAATGTAAATCAATTCTAGAAGAATTCCCTGTGGCAATGGAAAATCTTCCTGGAAACAGCCAGCTTCTGCCATCACCACCATATCCCAAGTATACATCACACAATAAATATAGAAAGCTACAGAGTTCAAACTGTAAAGCCAAGAGCCAGAGAGAACTGCAGAGTTTCTGGACTCCAGAGAGGATGTCATAGACCAGTCTGTGCTCTGCCTTTCCTCATATGGGGAGCTATGGCAGACTCATGGCCATGTACTCATTCAACCGAGGTTGAAAGACAAGATTGAGAAGAAAAGATTAAAATTGTCCTAGAAGATATGAACCAAGGAAACTTTCCTAAGTGTCAAGAATAGAGAGAAAGAACAGAATATGTCACAGGGGAATAGTGAAAAAAGAAAGGCTGAGGAGCTTGAAAGACCTTCATAAAATCAGGCTGAGAAGAGACTACAAAGGTCCTGGGACTGGCTGCCTGAGCCACAACTGAGACGAAGTAGCTGGCTCTCAATGTTAGCAGGAAGATTCGGGAACTCTCTGGAAGGACTCAAAAAGCAATATGCTCCTGCATATGGGTGAAAGGTTTTAAAAGCCATGTGGTATGTGAGATTACTCCCTGGGTAAAGTTAGTCTAACAATGATGATTGGGTGTCTGACCTGGAGGACTTTACAGGTGAGGGCAGTGATGGCTGAGAGGAGTGTGGTGATTCAAGGCTATGGAGAAAATATGAAGTTGGAGAAGCAAATACCTTCTATTCTAAGGCATAGTCTACAATTGATCCGGAAAAGAAATAACCCCCTCTGTCACCAGACCAAGCTCTCTTAGGCTTTGGAGTACCACCCAGCCATGGCCCTCAATCAGATTTCAGAGTAGATATCAGACCTCTTATTCTTCCTTCCAACAGGCTTAAGTGTCTTGAGAACAAAAATCAAATATTTGCTTATGTCGTTGGTGTTTAACTAGTTGTTGGCAGTTTTATTCTTCTGAGAGGCATTTGTGAGCCATGCCAGGCATTGCTCACAGTGGCAAATAATAAAAAATCAACATACTTCCTGCTGACCCTGGCAAGTCAGAAGAACCCAGTCAGAGAGCTGATGCTTAATATTCAGCTCCTGCTCTGCTGGTTCAAACTCATCACAAAATAGGCAGTTCCGCTAATAGATGCCTTTGTTCAACCATCTTTCTAGAGATGGTTACTTTGAAGAGACCTCTTCCGACATAGGAATGCTTCTATAATGATATTAAATCATTTACTTCACTTTCAAAGGGAAGATTTCCAGACGATGGCAGATCTTTGAGTGTCCAAATAAAGCTTTCTATGAAATAATGTGCGGGATGTTTCTCAGGCCTTCAATTATGAAAAGGATGGGCCTGACTAGGTCTCTAACCCAGAAATAGCTGCTCAGATTTGCATCTGAGATAGAAACATAATTCTGTTTGATGTGAGTCTCTTGCCTGAATTAAGCAATAGATAGAATAAGAACTAGAAGGGGCATTTAATTACAGAGCAAGTTAAAGAAATTCATTCAACATCTCCACTGCAGGGGCCAGAGCCATAATAGTACAGCAGGTAGGGCACTTGCTTTGCAGGCAGCCATCTGGGTAATTCCCTATGGTTCCCTGGGCACAGCCAGGAGTAATACCCGAGTGCTGAGCCAGGAGTAACCCCTGAGTACACTGAGTGTGGCCCCAAAAAAGCAAAAATAAAAACAAAAAAACAAAGACTCCACTGTAGTACTGGAGAGATGGCTCAATGAGCATGGGGACAATACTCCCCCAAACTGTACCTGAAATACCTCCTGAGTACCCCTGGGGTCCCACAACCAAAAAATAATAATCTCCAACATAAAAAGCAATTTATATCAACCTGAATCTAAGGATTTTATCAAAGCCCTGCTCCACTCCAAAGTGAGAATGCCTGGATTCCCTCTTGCTTCATCTGGACATGCTTTGAGAAAAGAGGGTTTGGGGGCCAGAGTGATAGCACAGTGGGTAGGGCATTTGCCTTGTATGTGGCTGACGCAGGTTTGAGCCCAGCATCCCATAATGCTCACCCAAGTCTGTCAGGAGTAATTTCTTAACGCAAAGCCAGAAATGGCTAATAAAACGAAAAACCCTGAGCACTGCCAAGAGTGGCCAATACAAAAAAGAGAAAAAGAAAAGAAGGTCACTAAGAAAACTATTCCTTATCAGAACAGATATTAGAGAAGGAAGGGCCTGAGAGGGGGATAAAGACAAAGCGTTTTATGTTTATAGATGCCTATATTGAAGTCCAGAGATGACCAAAGGCAGCTGTCCTTTGGAGCAAAATGTGCTCTGGCTGCAAAGTTGTGATTCCTGTCACATACTGCAGACAATAGGTTAAAATAACAATGCAGTTGCAATGATACCTAGGTTGAGATATTGAGATATTGAGACTAGGTTGATATATTCTAAGATGCATGAGAGAGAAAATGACCAATCAGAGTGAGTAAATCCAAGAGGTTAGAAGTTTAGGGTCTAGAATGATAGATAGTACAGCAGGTAAGGTGCTTGCCTGGTATGTGGCCAACAAGGGTTTGATGCTTAGCATTCCATTTGGTTCCCCCAAGCACCACCAGGAATGATTGCTGAATGCAGAGCCAGGAGTAACCCCTGAGCATTGACAAGTATGGTCCCAAAAAACAACAACAAAGAATATTGAGGTTAAAAGTACCACACTCCAGATCAGATTCAAGTCTAAGTCAACTCTCTCTACTCCTTCATCTGTCCCAAAATAGGACTATTTTTCTCCCTAGTTCAAGATGTCCTTCAAGGCTAATCCATCTTTTTCATGGAATACTTTCAACTCAGGAGAATGGTTGGAAACACAAAGCTTAGACTATCCAGGAGTTACTAGTGCCTTGGACAGGTTCCTTTACCTCTCAAAGGTAGCAGCCTTTGTTTCCCCCATTCATCCCAGAAGACTTCTGAGTGAAGTGAAGGCATGGGTGCAAAGTTCCTACTTCAGGAAGAAATCTGGGTACATGTTGGCTGCTGCCTAGTATCTGTCTAACCAAATCCACAGTGCAGGCAGTGTGCATGTTTGCCTGGTTATCTCAACATTGAAAACAGATTCCATTAGTGCTCTTGTGTCTGTCAGATCTAGCCATGCTGTTTTCTAACACCAGGATAGCAGGGCAGGGAAGGTGTCTGATAATATCCTGCAGCTTGTACCTTGTCCAAACTGCATCACCCAACAATGTGCCCTTACCACTGAGCAACCCAGCCCTGACTGATGGGAGTCCTCAACCCTACCACAGCACATGAAATTTCACGGACAAATTTTCCTGGGAAGGTTCCCATCCAGTGTAAGATCCCAGAACCCAGCGTCCTTACCCTGCTGTGGAACTTGGCAGTTCGATATGACTTGGGTGACAGATTGTACACCGTGTAGTGGTCAAGGTGTCTAGAATCCAAAAAGCTGCGAATGTCGTCCACCTGATTCCTGAATCCTATGTCAACGGTGTCCATAGGAAAGGACATCACTGGTGGAGGGGGACACATGGAAAGAAAGAAGTTAAAGGGGTCTGTGGTCACGAAGGGCACATGGAAAGGTTGAATAGCCAAAAACTTACCTATAATTCTGGAAGTCACATAAGTGAAGTCTAAATCTCCCTTGGTGTAGCTAAAAGCAAGAAAAGAAAGGAGATATGTTAAATGATCCCCAGATTTTTCTCTCTCCAAGGGTAAAAGAGAGGATAAAACAATGGCATGCACTTGGCCTTAGATGCTTATTAACAAACAGAGGGGAAAGGGTAGGAATTAGGGAATAAGATGGGATTAGAGGTGCCAGGATAGTGGGGGGAGAGTCACTGCATTATGGTGGTGGTAAAGAGCAGTAACTTAATGCATTAATGCCAGAAATCTTCAACAAGATTGCAAGCAACTTACTGAAACTATAATTTTTCAACTTCAATAGAAATGAAAGATAAATGCATTAATTTCAAGACAAAAAATTCTCAAGCATTGGGCCCACTGGAGCTTGAGATATTTTTGTTTGCTCTCCCTCTAGCAGACACTAATGAGAGAAGACACCCACATATGCATCTGTCCCTTCCAATGGCACCTCCCAATGTCCATTACAGATGGCACTTTATGAACCTCAAAATCACCAAACACAGTTTGGAAGTTAACAGTAATTGTTCTAGCCTCTTGATCTATGTGGAACTATTTCCCTTAAATTGCTAAGATGTATGGATGAAGTGATGGAGAGAGAATAAAGGACACTTTATCCACTCTAGACCCCAACTAAGACTCTTAGATAGCGAATGCTTTACCTTTGAATAAAAATAAAAATTGTTGCTTTAGGAGCTGGAGATGTGGTAGATACAAGGTATGTTAAGGTCTGGAGTTTGAACTCCAAAAACCAAAAAATAAATAAATAAATAAAAGCTGGCTTAACAGCTTTAAGCAAATGCTTGGACTTGATGTTTGACTATATGAATTGAAACAAAATATTATCATTTTGTTTGTTTGGGGACCACATCTGGTGGCGCTCAGGGGTTACTCCTGACTTGGTGCTCAGAAATTACTCCTGGCAGGCTCAGAGGACTATATGGGATGCCACAAATCCAACCCAAGTCTGTTCTGAGTCAGCTGCATACAAGGCAAACACCCTACCACTATGCTATTGCTTTGGTCAAGATTACTATTATTTTAAGTAAACCTCTTCATACCTAAAAATAAGAAATAATGAATGTGGTCTGCTTATACAAATTTTCTCCCTCCAAACAAATTTTAATGATCTAGAAAAAAATCTCCTATAAAATTGAAAGGTAAAAAGCCAGTAAGACAAAAGCCAAGTTCTATTTGGAGTATAACCTCTGAGTATGGCACAGTCAAATGGCACAAACATTACTGTTATCACTCAATTCTCAAAACCCCCAGTGCAGCAAACCTGAGCCAGAGTCTAGAAGGAAAGCAAGCTCAGAGAAGTTCATTCACTTGTCTTAGCTCATGGGACAAGCATGAGTAGATAGGCATTATACCACTAAGCTCTAGGCTCCAAAGGCAGAATCACCAGCTACCATCCTCTCTTGCCGAATGCTTCCCACCTAAGCTGTGGTTTCTGGGGGACTTGAGAGCAAGGCTGCAAGGATGATATCTACCCAGGACATCTGGGAGATATCAGCAGGTCCTCTGCTCCTGCACAGAGCTCTCCAAATGTCCTTACCTGGACACAGACTGTATAACCCGAGAAGATGTGTCTTTGAGCGTGTCCTTCAGGTTGTCCTTGAGGTTACTAAACAGTCTCCCAGCACCTCCTTTCACCATGTCGAAAAGACCACCTGCATAGCTGGGCTCCATGTCTGGAGACGAGGCACCTGGAAGAGAGGAGGAGGATGAGGATGAGATGAAGTGGGCTCCACTAGAAATGATCCCACCATACACAGAGGCCATATTTCCATCTTTAGTGGACACCCTAAAATAATGTCCATTCTTGGAACTTAAAGATTCTGGGGCCCGGAGAGATAGCACAGTGGCGTTTGCCTTGCAAGCAGCCAATCCAGGACCAAAGGTGGTTGGTTCGAATCCCGGTGTCCCATATGGTCCCCCGTGCCTGCCAGGAGCTATTTCTGAGTAGACAGCCAGGAGTAACCCCTGAGCATCGCCGGGTGTGACCCAAAAACAAAAACAAAAAAAAAAAAGATTCTGGTTGACAGCACTGTTGTTGGCTCTCAGAGATCAAACTAGTCCCTCACAAAGTGCCCAATTGGAATGCAGGCCCAATTGTAAGACTTTGTTTTAAAAGTCAAAACACCAGAAGTGTCTTCTTAATATTGTTTAGGCGAGTTCATCTTGGAGCAGTCATATTTTCATCTTGGAACAGATAAGAATGTGAAATGATTTTCTTTTTTGTTTTTGTTTTTTTGGGCCACAACTAGTGGCACTCAGGGGTTACTCCTGGCTCTGCACTCATAAATCACTCCTGGCAGGCTTGGGAGACCATATGGGATGTCGGGAATCAAACTGGATTCATCCTGGGTTGGCCACATGCAAGGCAAACGCCCTAGAGTTGTGCTATCACTCCAGCCCCAGGCAATGATTTTCACCTATTCCTTTTCACTCTTTTAGCATAGGTACTAGGTATTTTGAAATAGATGTTTTGAAATGGCCTGCATTATCCTCTTCCCAAGAGGTCTCTGTTGAAGAGCAGAAGCCAACTTAGCAGAAAATCCAGGGCCTTCCCTGTCTTTGAGGATGTGGGCTGTTTGAAATGGCTGTTCTTGGGCCAATCAGGCCAATCATGGAGAAATAGCCCATGAAGGGCCTTTCCAGCACTGTATAGGCCTGGAATGCAGGGTGGACATCAGGATTATTTTTCAAGTATTTTGAGTTCTCTCTTATACATTCATAAAATTGTACTTTTCTGGCTCCTTGTGATTAGTTCTAATCAACTTCAGCAACATCAACATTTTGAATCAAATACTTCTTTGGTTTGGGGGTGCTGGAGAGTGGGGGAGAGATACTATGCCCATAGGAGAAACTTTAACCATTTTCCTACTGCAAGTCATAACAATTATAATGTCTTTAGCCACCAACCAAAGTACCCTAGCTGATAACCACCATCCTGGACTATGATACATGAATAGAGGACGATTTGTTAGCTCAGCGAGACTTTTCATACTCATACTTTCAGGCCTGTGTATATGGTCATATACATCAAGTGCACATATACAGAGCATATACATGTGCTAAATGGTACAGTAAACATATATTTTATATATGCTAATATCTATCAAATGGAGGCACTACATCAATTATTCCTCAACTAAAAATTGCATCAATATGGACAGCTAGAGAAAGAAACATGTAAACTAAAATGTCTTAAGGGTCCATAAAGATAGTGAATTGGGTAGGGCACTTATTTAGCACACAACTGACCTGAGTTCAATCCTCAGTGTTCCAAAGAGTTCCTCAAGCCCTACAAGAAGAGAATCCTGAGCACAGAACCAGGGTTAAGTCCTGAGCATTTGCCAGGTATGGCTCAAAAAACAAACATTATGTCTAAAAAGAAATCAACCACGTCAATGTATAGGGGTTTTTTTTGTTTGTTTGTTTTTTCTTCACATCTGGTGATGTTCAGGGCTTACTCCTGACTCTGCATTCAGGAATTACTCCTGGAAGGGCTCCGGGGACCACAAGGGATATGTTGGGAGTGAACCCAGGTTCACTGCATGCAAAGCAAATGTCCTACCCGTTGTATTATACATTGTCCCCAATGTATAGCTTATGTTTGGAATATATTTGGGGGGCCGGAGAGATGGCATGGAGATAAGGCGTTTGCCTTGCATGCAGAAGGATGATGATTCAAATCCCGGCATCCCATATGGTCTCCTAAGCCTGTCAGGAGCAATTTCTGAGCATAGAGCCAGGAGTAACCCTAAGCGCAGCCGGGTGTGACCCCAAAACCAAAAAAAAAAAAGAAATATATTTCAGATAGAATAAATTCATCCTATGTTTGGGAGCAGTTAGAATGTAGGCAATTACATATATGAACATACATATCTTCATCGAGCAGGTGACTGGTTTCATCAAGTCTTACTGCAGAAGCCTACAAGTATGAATGCCTAAGTCAATATTAGGTGCCGATCTGAAAATAAGGCTCTACACATTATTGCAAACAACCAGTCCTGGAGGATGAACCAATAGATGGACACAAGGACAAATATCAAGGTCAAGCCCGACTGGCCTCTGCAGTGTATCCAGGACTCCACCTGAACTTGAATGTGAATACAATGTCACACGGTTGTGGCAGGAAGCATGTCTGCTATCCTTAACTGACAAGCAAGGAAATGGAGATGCAGAGATGAAAGCAGCTCATCAAAGGTCTCAGTTCTCTAGTGGGAGAATCAAAAATCCATTCACAGGGGGCAGAACAATAGCACAGCAGTAGGGCATTTGCCTTGCATGTGGCCAACCAGAGACAGACCCGGGTTCAATTCCTAGCAGCCTATATGGTCCCCTAAGCCTGCCAGGAGCAATTTCTGAGTGCAGAGCCAGGAGTAACCCCTGCATATCAGCAGTGTGAGCCCCCCCAAAAAATAACCAAAAAAATCCAATCACAAACCTGCATAACCCCCAAGCCTGGGCTGACCCTCCTCCACCTCCTCCTAGACAGCTCCATGACAGCCTGCAGGTCCAGTGACTGTGCTTAGGAAGGTCCTGGGCTTGCATATGTACTCTCACTGCTCTCTTCTCCCTGGGTCTCTACTCATACATGCACATGTGAACACACATGCCCGTGCATAACACACCTTTCACTATGGGCTGCTCTTGGTCGAAGGAATCCACACTACAAACACCCTCCTAAATCACTGCATCCTTCAGAAACCACCAAGGCAACCACAATGTGGTAGCAGGCGAAGCTACCCACAGGTCTACATTTTACACACACATACACACATACACAGACACACACACAGACACACACACACACACACACACACACACACACACACCTATCCTTCTGAACAAGATACCGGGATCAGGGCAGCTTCATAGGCCTGGCAAGAGCTACAAACCTGAGCATGCTCTCTTGGATTCAGGGTCCCTGGGAAACAGGGAATAGAGCACCCCTTTAAATACAACCCACTGTCTTCCCATCTTTCACAGAATACAGATAGATAATCTCTGCATCTTCAGCCCAGCCTAATAGTGTTCGGACATATTCCTACTCTAATGGAATGCTCTAATGCCAACTACTGGATTCACCAGAACTTGCTCTGACTTTCAGGCTCCAGCCAGGACAGAACTCAAGAGGTGTTGACCTAGGGAAGAGGAACCTATTGAGATTATCTAACACTAATTGGTATCGTGACTCACATGTTGCCCTCTGTGCATGGGGTCCCAGAAAAAATGGGAGTCACTAATTACAGTTTGTCTGTAACCCCCAGAAAACCTGGGGTACATCAGATAAGTGGGACACAGACAGAGGAGGAGGCAAGGAACAAATGTTGTCCTGCCAGTTCTCTTTGGGAGACACTCTGGCTTCAGAATGAGCAAAGTGAAGACTATAGGCACCAATTCCCCAAAGGCTATTTGGGCCTTAGTGAGCTGAGAAAGGCGGGAGAGATCCAGAAATGACACAGCAAAGACAGGACATAGTCAAAGAGTGATTGGCAGAAAATGGATACAGATTTACAACAGGGGTCAAGAAACCAGGATCCAGACCAGAGAAATCATACAGCAGGTAGGGTACTTGCCTTGCATGCAGTCAACCTGGGTTCAATGCCTGGCATCTCATATGGTCCTCGAAATACAACCATCTGAGTGCAGAGCCAGGAGTAAGCCCTGAGCACCTCCGGGTGAGGCTCCAAACCCCACACACACATACAGAGAGCGAGAAAGAGAGAGAAAACCAAGATCCACAGGCTTCCCTACACACATACCATGTAAAACAGGGATTAAAGACTCCTTTTTGGCCAACGGTCAAAGTATTAATACTTTGCAGACCTCGTCTTCACAACTCAGACTTACACTCTGCCTTGTAACACAAAGGCAGCCAAACATAATGTGCAAGTGAATGAGAATTTTGAATTCTAGAACAACTTTAATAGATGGTGAAATTCAGCTTTCAGATACTACTTTCCTTAGTCTGTGCTCTTTGACGAATCAAAGGTGGGGGTGCACCTGACAGTACTCAGGGCTTACTCCTAAATTTGTGCTCAGGGATCACTCTTAGAGGTGCTGGGGAGCATGTAGAATACTGGGGATAAAATCTGAGTTGGCAGCATGCAAGGCACTATGCTAATAAAATTTGTGTTTGCTCCTTCAACAGCTGTAGAAGCCTCCCCTCTATATTCATCAAAGGTCACAGCCTCAAGTCCAGGGTCCTTCCTGGGCTCCCCAACTTGAATCTACCTGAGTGTAGAGTCTTTCTTTTTCTAGGACCCAAGACCTTATTGACCCCTACCGAGTATCTGCCTCCACTGATATAAATTCTATGGAAAGTAGCATGTAAAGTAGCATGGGAAAGTCAGCAGCAAAGTTCTGAGGACATCATTCTTGCTCTGGAGTCCACTAACCCTCCACAATGCCACTTTGCCCAGTTCACCTTCCCTTCTTCTGTAAAGTCTCCACTACCTGTCTGGAGTTGCCACTCACACAGTTAGCATCAGCTTGTCAAAAGCTGGATGGAGAAGCCACAGTTTTTGTTGCTAGATTTGGCTTTTGAGCCCCACTCAGCTGTTCTTGAGACTTACTCCTAACTCAGCTCTCAGGGATCACTCCTGGCAGGGCTTGGACATCAAATCCAGGTTGGCCACAAGCCATACAAGGACCTTACACATTGTACTATCTCTCTGACTCCAAAAACCTCATTTTGACCTTATGGCCCCTTCATCCTCCTTTTCACCAAGGGGATATTTGGGGGAGGCCACACCCAGGAATGCTTAAGGGCTACTCCTAATATTGCTTTCAGGAATTACTCCTGGCAGAAGATAACCATATTTTGACCATTTGTGCAGATTCTAATTGAGATTACAGGGCAGAAAATCTAGGGGGATATTTTCCTCTGTGACAAGTGACCTCAGTGTCCAGAGTTCATAACAATAAAACATTTAAGAACTGGTCCAATTGGGGCCAGCGCGGTGGCGCTAGAGGTAAGATGTCTGCCTTGCCAGCGCTAGCCTAGGATGGATGGCAGTTCGATCCCCCGACGTCCCATATGGCCCCCCAAGCCAGGAGCGACATCTGAGCGCATAGCCAGGAGTAACCCCAGAGCGTCACCGGGTGTGGCCCAAAAACCAAAATAAAAAACAAAACAAAAAAAAAAAAGAATTGGTTCAATAATGGGCTGGAGTGAGAGCAAAGCAGTCGAGCATTCACTTTGCACGCAGCTCACTCGGGACAGATGCAGGTTCAATCCCCAGCATCCCATATGGTCCCCCGAGCCTGCCAGGAGCAATTTCTGAGTGCAGAGCTAAGAGAAGCCCCTGAGTTCCACCGGGTGTGGCCCAAAAAGAAATAAAAGGAATTGGTCCAATAACATAGATTTACACATAAATATCAATGCTGCTCAATAGAGGCCAGAATGAAGCATTAAAGCAAAGAATTTGCATGTGCTGATGCAGGATCTGTAGAAAAAGGCAAATACCCCCAAACTTCTTTTATTTTTTCTGATTCACCTGGTGTACCTGCTGTTGAACAGAAGCTCTTTAGACAAGTACCATAGCAAGGGCCATTATTTTAGGGCCAGGGATATAAAAAGAGGCGAGGAACCAATTTAGCAGGTAAAAGTGTATCCTTGAGAGACAGTTCTGGAGCTGGATAGCCTAGAGGTTTGAATAATGGACCAGAATTTATTACAGTCCCGTCAGTCAAAGGAAGTCTTTGAAGAGTATCACTGGCGATAGTGAAGAGGATTGTTGATGGAAAAGGTCCCCAAATACCTCTAGTCTCATGCCAGATTTGTTTTAAGCACCCAGTACCCAATGATTTCCGGGGACTCTGGGAATGGAAAGCATAGAGCCCCAAAAGCTCAGTTCCCTGCTAATTAGGCAACTTGAGGGTGGGAAGGACCCATGTTTTTTGCTCAGTTTCAGGAATGATCAATCAGAAAAAACACAGATGGTGAGGTGAGAGGCCAAAGTCAGGAAACCAGATCAACTTCTTCGCAAAGACTTGGTTCTTTCGCTCACATCACACCAACACCAAACTTCTTTTTGTGAGTGTATATGGGGGATGGGGAGGAGCATACTCAGCAGCGCTTGGGGGTTACTCCTAGCTCTACGTTTAGAAATTACTGCTGACAGGCTCAGGGGACCATATGGGATGCTGGAAATTGAACCCATCTGTGTCAGGGCTGACAGACCCAAGAAGCACTCTACAAAGCAGGGGCAGATAATACTTGCAGCCCATCTGTGCATGGGCTGGGGTAGAACAAGACAGAGATGATGAGCGTCTGTCAGCTGCACGGCCACCCATGCATGCATGCTTGTGTGTTCCCAAGCATTGTGAAGGATGTTCTTCTTGGAAAAAACACGAGAAAGGTAAATGAAGCATCCAAAAATCTTTATCTCAGAACTTCTGGATTCATTCAAAAATTCAGGAGGGGCCAGGCGATGGCGCTAGAGGTAAGGTGCCTGCCTTGCCTGTGCTAGCCTTGGACGGACCACGGTTCGATCCCCCGGCATCCCATATGGTCCCCCAAGCCAGGAGCGACTTATGAGCGCATAGCCAGGAGTAACCCCTGAGCATCACCAGATGTGCCCCCCCCCCCAAAAAAAAAATCAGGAGAAATTGGGCCAAAGCAATAGCACAGCAGATAGGGTGTTTATCTTACATGCTCTGAACTGGGTTCGATCCCCAGGATCCCATTTGGTCTCCTGAGCCTTCTGGGAATAATTTCTGAGTGAAGAGACAGGAATAACCATTTAGTATTGCTGGGTGTGACCCAACCCCCCAAAATATTTCAGAGGAAAGATCAGGAAGGAGCAAGAGTACAGCAGGTAGGATGTTTGTCTTGGGAAAACATGTAAATGACCCCACACCTTATTCCCAGCACCATATGTGATCCCAAGTATTGCTTAGAGTGATCCTTAAGCACAGAGTCAAGAATAATTCCTAAGTTCCACTGGGTGTGATCCTAAAACAAACAAAAACAAAGGAAAGGAAACATGGAAAAACATGATCTCCCCTTCTTCCCAGATAACCAGATTTTTTTTTTTGGTTGTTCTTTTTCGTTTTGTTTTATTTTTGGACCACACCTGGCAGCACTTCAGGGTGATACCCAGCTCTGCACTCAGGAATCCCTCCTGGCAATGTTTTGGAGACCATACAGGATGCTGAGGATCAAACCAGGTCTGCCACCTGCAAGACAAATGCCCTACCAGTTGTGCTATCACTTTGGCCCTGCAGATCTCCCAATTCTTTACATTTAACACCTCTGTGCCTTTGCAACTCAGACCTTCATAACTTGACTTGCTGATGGTAGAAGGGCTCCCCAACTTACCCAGCCTTTTGCCACCACCCTCAGAAAAAAGAAAGCACTCAGCACCCCACTAGAGATCTATCCTCTTTAAGCAAAATTGCTCCCTGGACTTGCTACCATCCCTGGCATCATTCCAGTAATCAGTGGAGGTTGGTATCAACATTTTGGGAAACACTGGAGCAGAACGTAGACCAGCCACTGAGACACTGAAATCCTTCCCTCTTCTGACATGGCTTCACATGTGAATCTGAGTGCTCAAGTGGACTCCCTCCCTCACCTCCTGCCTGGGACAGCTCACCAAGCAAAGGAAAGGGGGTTGTGGGGAGCTCCCCAGGAAGGAACTGTGCTTGCTGTCTCTCTGGCTTCATTATGCTTCACTAATTCTGACCAGACTGGCAGGGTTTTCACTGTAAATCATGACCGTGGAAATCCTAAAATAAAAACAAGATTAATGATGTGACCTCAATCCTGGCGTGAGGGACGGTTAATTGAAAATGGGGGAGTTAATTGAATTCTGAGCATTGACAGCGCTGGCAAGTGAATGACATTTCCTGAGACCAGATTCTTCGGCCCCAAATGTACCCAGATAACTCAGAGAAGTGATTGAGTGAGAGGCAAGGAATGACAAGCTGCTGGTATCCAGCTCTCCATACTCACAGGAGTCTCCAGGCTTGCTTTGGAATAATCACCTCATCTCAGTCCCTGAGACCAGATTCTTCGGCCCCAAATGTACGCAGATAACTCAGAGAAGCGATTGAGTGAGAGGCAAGGAATGACAAGCTGCTGGTATCCAGCTCTCCATACTCACAGGAGTCTCCAGGCTTGCTTTGGAATAATCACCTCATCTCAGTCCCTGAGACCAGATTCTTCGGCCCCAAATGTACCCAGATAACTCAGAGAAGCGATTGAGTGAGAGGCAAGGAATGACAAGCTGCTGGTATCCAGCTCTCCATACTCACAGGAGTCTCCAGGCTTGCTTTGGAATAATCACCTCATCTCAGTCCCTTGCCTTGTCTTCTTCATGCCTCACCCCAATGCAGCAGTTAGAACATACGTCTGGCAAGCACCAGGCTTGGTTCAATTTTCCACACATGTCCCCCACCACCAACATAGCCAGGTGTAGCCCTGAAGAACCCAAGTATCCCTGGTACTTCGGGGTCCACCAGCTTTGCATCTTTGGGCCTTTGTGCTGAATCAATGGCCAAGTTAGCCAAGAATCGCCAGTGGGATTTCCAGAACTCTTGAGCACCACTTTAGATGACCCTCTCCTCTCCAAAAAGGTATCATAGTTTTACACCACATCTCCATCATGTATTTGTCTACCTATCTTGGTGTTTATGCAAAGGTGAATGTGCAGAGAACAGTTGGAAGCTGACATTACCATTGGGCCTCGGAAAACAGCTGCAAGGCTGCTCCCTCCCAGCTGTGATGTCAGAGGCTATACACATGGCAGAGGCCAGGGGCTGCATTGCCAGGGCCTGTCTCAGCTTTTGTCCTCAATGTCACTGAAGCCTCTCGGGCACATTGTCACGTCACCATGTAAACGTGACGGTTTTTCTCTTTCACAGATGAAGGCGCAGCACACAAGGTCACACACCACGCAGCTGTTTCCCTCAAATCTTGGGTTCTTTACATGGTGTTGTGTGGTCTCTTACCTGTTTGTTAAAGGCTTAAAATTTCCAAGGGAAATGGTCAAACCCAAAAGCTTTGGTAGTGATCAGAGAAAGCCCTCCTGTGAATGAGCTATGAATATTTTTAGGACCAACTCTAAAAGCTAAAGAGAAAAAGGAAGAAAAACCTGTGACGTGTAGATTGTGGGGAAGGCAACGAGAGTGAAAAGTTTCTTTCCAAGAGTTTGACAGGGGAGAGAGGAAAGCCAAGGCTACTTTTGCTGGGGTCCCACACAGACTTAGGGATCCCACAAAAAGTCATGTCAGTAATGGAAATGCTCGGTTTCTCAGCTATATGTTCTCTAAAAATGGCCTGTTTTGGGACTGGAGCCATAGCATAGTGGTAGAGTGTTTGCCTTGCAAACAGCCAATCTTGGATGGACCCTGGTTAGAATCCCAGCATCCCATATGGTTGCCTGAGTCTACCAGGGGAGATTTTTGAGCGCAGAACCAGGAGTATTCCCTGAGCACTGCCAGGTGGTCCCAAAACAAAAACAAAACTAAACTAAAAGGTCTAGTTCATAAAAATAGAGTAGATCTGAAGTTACTAGAGATGTAGTGAGGGTAGTAAGGAAAATCCCCATCTTACTTAGAGATATAAACTTGGAACAGATGGTAAATAAGTCCTAGAGAGTGAATACACAGCATGGTGAAAGCAGACAAGAATATGGGATTATGGGGTACAGGTGGGAGGGTGTGTCCCCTAAACACAGCCATCCTGAGTTAAATGGCATTCCATATGGTCCCTCAAGCACCGTCAAGAGTGATTCCCGAATGAAGAAACAGAAGTAACCCCTGAGAATTGCTAAGTGTGCCCCCAAAAATGAATATGAAATTACAGTCACCCAACTTAATAAACATAAAAGAAATATACTACATGTGGTCACAGAGGTGCTATCACACCATAGCAATGACATAACTATATCATGATATAAACGTTTATTAGATATGAGGCCGGAGCAATAGCACCATGGTAGGGCATTTGCCTCGCATGTGGCTGACCCAGGAACGATCTGGGTTCGATCCCTGGCATCCCATATGGTCCCACCGAGCCAGGAGTGATTTCTGAGTGCATAGCCAGGAGTAACCCATGAGTGTCACTGTAGTGGCCAAAAAGACCCAAAAAATTTATTACAGGTCAGAGTGGTCGTGCAAGTGGTAGGGTGTTTATTTGCCTTGCACGCACTATCTTAGGACAAACCACAGTTTGATCCCCCGATGTCCCATGTGGTTCCCTAAACCAGGAGCAATTTCTGTGTGCATAGCCAGGAGTAACCCCTGAGTATCACCGTGTGTAGCCCAAAAAGGAAAAAAAAATTATTAGATGAGCAAAGTGGAAACTTTGTTTAATATGTGAAATATAGGTTAATTATTTTAACTCTTCCTTATAGTTGCATTTTTTGTTTTGCTTTTTGGTGTTTGGCCACAGCACCTGGTGCTAGGGGCTCACTCCTAGCCCACCAGGTGATCAGGGAGGAGTGAAAGATTGAAGATGAGATTTAAAAACAAGGTCTGATCTGCTCGACCCATAAAACAACTTCTGCCAGAGGGCCTGCTTGCTCATGCTGGTGGCTATAAGGTTTTATGCTCTGAGTGCCTGTTTCTGTGCTTTGACAATACATAGGATTGTCCTTCCCACATGACATATACAGGAACCAGAAGGTTCCTGCTTGCCTGGCTGTGACCTTGAGCAGCTTGAGCCCAAACTTTCTCTGCTCATCCCATCCCAGCAGGCTGTGCATCAACTATAAGAATGACCTGTCCACTTCACACCCTGCCCTTGCCTCTGATCTTCAGAACAGCCATCAAGACAGATGCTTGCCCACATCCAGATGAAAGAACAAGGCACAGAAAGGAATTAAACACTTCATGGGATTGTGCAGCTGATGAATCACTGAGCTGGGAATTGGGCCTTGAGCTCTGTCTGAGGCCCTGGGCTCAGCTGAAAGCATGGACTCTTTCCCTGGTAGATTCTTGCAGCAGATCGCTGGAGACCTCTGCCTTCAGCCAGTTAGACCACTTCTCTAGAGCTGTTTCCACATCTTCAGGGTACATGACAGAGCTTGGGCCTCTGGGATATGAGGCAGCCAGAAACGTGCCAATGCAATAGGGAAGCCACTGGCTTCCTGCTTCTCTGGGCTTCCCCATTCCCAAGACCTTTTGTGTAGCTGTCAGGGCCCATGCTGGAAATCTCAGTGCTCTGCTCAAGCTATTTGAACCTAAAAAACACCCAGGAGGACACAGCTTATGGCTGATTGGCTTCTTAGTGCTCAAGGGAGAAAGGGCCCTGTGCTTGTGCCTTTGATACTCAGAGAAGTTAACAATGGTCAAGGCTCTGGATAGGTTTTTGCAGAAGACTCAGAGCTCAAATTAGCTACTTGATTCTTGGAGTTCTTGTTTTCTTTTGTTTTGTTTTGGGCCACACTCAGATTCTCAGGGATCTGCACTCAGAATTCACTCCTGGTGGATTCATGGGAGCATATGGGATGTCAGGAATCCAATTCTAGCTTCATTTGAAAAAGTAGTCTGAGCAGCTGCCAGTAGGAAAGCCTCCCTGCTTCTGTGGACCAGGTAGACTTAGGCCATAGCAAGAGGTTATATTAGGGTCAGAGAGTTACCACAGGGCTTAAGACATTTGCTTTGTAGGTAGTTCAATTTCCAGTTCAATCCCTACCAGTGCTGATGGTTCCCCTAAGAACCACCAGGTTCAAGCATGAAGCATTCAGCCTACACAGGATAAGTATAGCCAGAAGAGACCTCAGGACCTACTTAAGAACTACTTAAGAAGCTTCCCCAAAAAAGGTCCCTAACTTGATTTAGGCATAAAAGCCAACCTGACAGCCAGAAACACTTTCACACCAAGACAGTGGCCAGAAAACATCACTTATCTCTAAAGGAAGCTGGGACCCTTGGAGAAAAGGTTGATTCAAGACAAAATTGCAAGAGGAGGCTGGCATGCCTGTAAGCCAGAGTCGGAGGCACTGAGTCAGTCAAAACAACTCAGGGCCAGTCGAGCAGGTTCTTACTAGCCAAATCATGGGCCTCTGTGTCTGAGTGAACTGACTCAGACTGCAATCTCCATATGCTGACAACAGGATTCCTCAGCAGAAGAGCACAAGAGAAAGAGAAGCTCTTTTACTCACGTGGGGAGAAGGGAGATTTGGGACACTGGTGATGGGAATGTTGCATTGGTGATGGGTGGTGTTCTTTACATGACTGAAACTCAAACACAATCATGTTTGTAATCAAGGTGTTTAAAGAAAATATTTAAAATAAAAAATAATAAAATAAAATAAAACATTTGGACAAAAAAAAAGGAGTTCTTGAAATGAGTGATCACAGATACTCATTGTTACCTTACAAAACACCTTTGAGTTATTTCTAGTCACATCAACGCTTCTTTATATCCATGTTTTAAATTACTATCTTTAAGCACCATGGTTACAAACATGTCTGTAGCTGAGTTTCAGTCATAAAAAGCATTGGTGAATGGGGTGTACTTTACATATGCATGTTTTTAATTAACAGGAAAGTTTTTAATTAAACAACATACAAATCCCTTATAAAAGAACCTATCAACATGATATAATCAAACTTGAGGTGATATAAAATTGTGCAGCTTCAGGGGGATTGGAGAAATCAAATAGCCCAAAGGCATTCTGAGAGCACAAGAAGGTTGACATGGAAGAGAAATTACCACAGGTAGGCACTAACCTTGCACGCAGCAGTATTAGGTTTAATCCCCAGCACCCCATATGGTCCCCCAAGCTCCACCAGGAGCAGAGCCAGAAATAAACCCCCCCCCAAAAAGTTTAAGCTTCTATGTTTTTCTGGAGATATGACCTTAATCATAGTAACATCTGAGCTGGAGCTTTGGTTCTGTCACCTGCCTACAAAGCTATAATCTTGAGCAAGTTAATGACCCCAGTCTCCTCCCTCATAAAATAAAGAGCATTATATATTCAACTCATATGGTAACATTAAAAATGAAAGAAAATGTTATTTGTTGGCTTACTTAGTAAACTAAAAATAAGACATTGATGGGTTTTTAACTCATGGCCAATGCCAAAGAGCGTACAATAAGAAGATCAAGTTCTTCCCAAAGAGAACACAGGTTCTCCACCTAAGGGTCTATTTATTTCAGCCAGCTGTTATTTTTACTGCTTTTGGAAGCACATCAGAAGTATCTCTGCTGAGTTTGAGCAAATGGCCAAGAAGTCCAGAATGTACCATTAACTGTACTATTACGTTCCCACAATTAATTGCTGGTCTTGGGTTATTTTTGCTGACATTTTTTTCCCAAAGAACCTCTTGGTTGCTAGGTTACCAACCTTAATATAAATAACTTCTTAGCATTCATTCTAATAAGAACCCAGGAGTCCAAACTGGGTCACATGAACTATCCACTGCTACCTGATGGACAAGAGCCAGTAGCTGCACATAGTGAGACTCCTCTTACTATAAAGAAAGGAAAGACCACAGATCCCAGAGCCCATACAGTCCCACTGCAAACAGCACACCTTTGAGAACATTCCAGTTTCCTGTAATTTCTGTCAATTCTAGGTTTAAGATTCGGATGGGATCCTTGGATTGCCAGTCTTCTAAGTGTTAGAATGGATTGAATGGAGAAAGGATTACCTAACTATTTTTCACAAACCACTAATATGAAAACTATCTCTTTCCTTTGGGGTTTTTGGGGGGTAGGTCCAGGAGGGTACAGGGGTACTGAGGAATAAGGCAGTCTTGGTATAAACCCAGGATCTTCAAATACCAAACATGTATGCCAGCCCTGAAAGCTATTTCCCTAGCCCAACTGCTCTTTTATCTCCAAGTTCCTCATGGACCTCTTATGGACCAAGAATATTCTGGGAAGAAGTTGTGGCTCATCCCATCTCCAAAGGTGAGTTTAAAGAAAAGAATAGCCATCAAAGAACATATTATCACATGCTAACATAAGACAAAAGTCCAATTTCAGGAGCATAAAATTATTTGCCCAGCTCTCCTGGTGGCTTGTCCAAAAAACAGCCATCCAGTCCCCTTGGGGGGAAGAAAGCCTTCTGTCCCACTCGGCATCAAACAAATTTGAGAATCCTAAATCCTAAGGAGTTTGTTTCTGGCCTAGAATCCATTTTCCCTACGTGAGGCACTTACTTTTGCTCTTCTAGCTAGAAACTGTTCCAGATTCTTTCGCAGAATCAATTCCTTTGTTTGTTTGTTTGTTTGTTTGTTTCAGTATTTTTGTTGGTTGGGCAAACCCAGATTGTGTTCAGAGATTACTCCTAGCTCTGTGCTCAGGGTCATTCCTGGCAGTGCTTGGGGGACCATATAGGACCGTATAAAACCATATAAAATGCCGGGGATTGAACACGGATCAGCTGCATGCAAGGCAAATACCCTCCCTGCTGTTTTTGCTTTAGTTCCACCTAAAGATCTTTCTCTAGAAGCTTCATTGCACCCAGAATGGTTCTCTCTCACCACAACCCCATTACCACCCACACACATTGCAATTCAACAATCATTAATTATCAGGAAACAAAAGATTTTCTAGTGCCTGCCGGCAGCACACACCCCTTCCCCAACACATCCTATGTAGGGTTGGAAAAAAGCATTTG
Organism: Suncus etruscus; assembly: GCF_024139225.1. NCBI lineage: Eukaryota > Metazoa > Chordata > Mammalia > Eulipotyphla > Soricidae > Suncus > Suncus etruscus. The sequence continues at coordinate 13,039,231 of NC_064853.1, forward strand.
ACCAGAGGATTATGCTTTCTTTGTAGAGTAACCTCTCATTGATATTAGTCATATGACCCACCCACCATAATGAGATTTTTGAAAATGTTTTCAAAAGAAGAAAAATAAAGTCCTCCAGGAGCTAGAGAGATAGTACAGCAGGTAACTCACTTGCCTTTCTCATGGTCAACCTGGGTTTGATCCCCAGCACCTCATATGAGATACTACCTCCCATCAGGAGTGATACCTGAGCATAGAATCAGGAGTAAGCCCTAAGCACAGCTGGGTGTGGCCCCAAATAAAAACAAACAAACAAAAAACAAAAAAAAAGTGATCCACAAAAGGGAGCCCATATGTGCCTGTGATGGTCCCCTGTGTTTGGCACTAGGCCATCGATTCTTCTGAGACTCCATCTACAACCCAAGGCAGTGACAACCAGGTCACTCAAGTCATGAACCTGAGACAAGCAGCACATTCAGCATCCCTACATGGGGCTGCATCAACCCCATCACAACCACATACAGCAAATTCTATGACCTGTGTTCCTACCTCGGTGCCCTCATCCAGAAGGAGATGCCCTTTAGGAGCAAGGCAGGAAAATGGGAAGACGAAGCAAACCTTTGCCAGCGCAGCCACCAGATAAAATTTTTCCTGGCTGGAGATCATTCTCAGCACATAGGAGGTAGGACCTGCCCCTTCATCTTGGGACTCATAACCTATTTAAGAACAACACTTCCTGCTCAGGTTATAATTACAAGTGTCTGATTATTAAAAGGAACCTGAGAGGGCTTTATGAAGTGTTAATGAGCAACTCCAATTTGTCTGGCATCAAAGTGGGGAAGGCAGTGACCTCAGGCCAGAGCTCGCTCAGATAAAAGGGTGACAGTTTCACCATTTGCTCTGGGATGGGACGTAGTCTTGTGTGGACTGTGTGTCCCGGATCTTGACACTGGAGAGTAACAATAGTACCTACCTCCTCCTCACATTCCTCAGAGAATCAAACAAGATCATGAACATAGTCATTCAGCCAGAACCACCCTTGTCCTGTAAATCATCCAAATGACCGACATAAAGGGCAAGAGAAGAGGCCACTGCTGAATGTTCTCTAGACCTTGTGAGGAAAATAAATGAGATTGTTCCTTGGACGACACCCATGCAAACCTGCAAGAAAGGTGATATTATTGACATAAAGGGCACTGTTCAAAAACAAGAGTCCACTGTGTCCCCCAGGTAAAACCAGAAGAGTCGCAAGCAGCCAATCCAGGACCAAAGGTGGTTGGTTCGAATCCCGGTGTCCCATATGGTCCACCGTGACTGCCAGGAGCTATTTCTGAGCAGACAGCCAAGAGTAACCCCTGAGCACTGCCGGGTGTGGCCCAAAAACCAAAAAAAAAAAAAAAAACCAGAAGAGTCTACAGTGTCACCCAACCTGGCATTGTAAATGAACAAGTAAAGGCAGGCTGCTTGCCAAGAAAAGGCAAGTTCCTATTGAGCCTATGAAGTGCTCCAAGAGCTGAGAGAGCTTCCAGAAATATGTGAAGGAAAATGATTGTTTAAAAAAAAAAAAAAAGAAAGAAAAGGATGCCAAAATGGGCTGGAGAGGACAGTGGGTAGGGCTTTGCCATGTATGCGTCCAATCTCTGGTTGACCCCTTTTGTCCTATATAGCACCCCAAGCCTACCAAGAGAATGATCCCTGAGCACAGCTGGAAGTGGCTCAAAAAAAAAAAAAAAAAAAAAAAAGCCAAAAGAAGGAGACTTGTATCAACTGAAATGCCACCTGTTGCCTGCAGTGACATATATGAGAAGGAGTTGGAACTGCTGGATACCAAACTCTATGAATTCTGGGTAGTTTTGAAAAAAGAAAAAAAAAAACAACCTCTGGATTTTTGTGTGTGTGTGTGTGTGTGTGTGTGTGTGTGTGTATGTGTGTGTGTGTGCGTGTGTGTACTGATAAATAAAGATCCTGTACCTTAAGTAAGTAACACATGCATGGCAAATAGCAGCCCCAAATAAATGACAGCTATTTGGGCCTCCAGCCCAAATATCCTAAATCCTAGTCTTTCCTGAAACCCTGAGGATGTCTCTGGGTACCACCACCCCAGGAATCTGTTTCCCTCAATGTGAAAGTCCAGGAGGAATGTAGCAGACAAACTCTATCCCAAATTAAAATAATATTTATTTCTTCTTCTCCTTCAATATATTTCAATGGCCATAAGGCTTTTCTGAGTCCAAAGCATTTCCCATGTTTCCCTTCGGCAAGACATGACCATGTGACTACATTCGGGTCAATACTCTCATGGGAAAACAACTCATTGAGCAGATGTAGAAACTGAGACACCACCCAGAGAAGGGTGGAGAAGCTTCAAAAGAATCCAAAGGTCATAAGTAAGAATATTATATTAGAAATAATAATATCAAAAAAGAAATAATAATATCAGATTAAACATGGAATCAAGAATAGTAGTAAGAATATTACTAAGAATATTATTAAAATATAATATTAAGGGGCTGGAGAGATAGCATGGCAGTAGGGCATTTGTTTGCCTTGCATGCAGAAGGACAGTGGTTCAAATCCTGGCATCCCATATAATCCCCCGAGCCTGCCAAAAGCAATTTCTGAGCCAGGAGTAACCCCTGAGTGCTGCCAGGTGTGACCCAAAAAATCAATATATATATAAAAAAATCAATATATATAATTTAATAACAGTAAAATAATAGTAAGAATATTAAAGGATCCTCAAGATTCCAGAGATCTCCTTAATAATCTCCCAGCAACCGATTTGTACCCAAATCTGGATTGGGGCATTTAGGTAAAAGATAAACAACAAAACCCACAAAACCAGCTTTGCCAAGGACTATTGGGGCATTCTCCATCTTGAAGACTGGCTTGCACCTTGACCTGAAATGTGCAGACTCTCGGCTTTCCTCCCTCATGTTCTCATGAATCTCTCTCTTTCTTCCCTCATATTTAAAGTAAAAATTCTCTAGATAAAACTAATCCTAAAGAGAGAGAGAGAGAGAGAGAGAGAGAGAGAGAGAGAGAGAGAGAGAGAGAGAGAGAGAGAGAGAGAGAGAGAGAGAGAAAGAGAGAGAGAGAATTTGGACTAATAGGATATGAGGAGAAGTAAGAGGTCAACTTGCAGGGAGGTTCTTAATGAAAAGGTTAGGAGGGAAGATAAATGTATTGGCTGGACATCTTAGCTACAGTACACAAATAAAGAACAGTCAGGAATAAGACTGGGGCTGGAGCAACAGCACAGTTGGTAAGGCACTTGCCTTGCATGCAGCTGACCTGAGTTTGAACCCAGCATCTTATATGCTTCCCTGAGCCTGCCAGGAGTAGTTTCTGATGCAGAGCTAGGAGTAACTCTTCAGCATTAATGGTTGTGGTCCAAAAACAAACAAACAAAGATAAATAAGACCTAGGACTCTTGTGTTTACTTTTTGTTTGTTTTGTTTTGTTTTAGGCCACCCCAGCAATGCTCGGGTTATTCATGGCTCTGAACTCAGGAATCATTCCTAGAAGTACTCAGTGAACATATTTTAAAATCAAATCTAGTCAGCACATGCAAGGGAAGTGCCTTACCCACTAACCTATCTCTCTGGCCCCTCTAGATGTGTTTGTTTGGGGACCACACCCAGTGGAGCTCAGAGACTACTCTCAACAATGCTCAGATGACCATGTGGTCCCAGAAATAAAAATGCAATCTGGCTGCCATCTCAGGTTTTTATATTACAAGAAATAAACCTCTGTTGAAACCAAGTTAGGCTGGCCTTTATTACATGCAACCTAACCAATGGCTTCAAAAGATACTGTAGACTTGGATGGAGAGAATGGAGAGATAGTCTAGGAGTAAAGCACTTGTCCTGCATGCAGTCAATCTGGGTTTAATCCCCAGTATCCCATAGAGTCACCCAAGCCCTTCAGGAGGGATCCCTGAGTGCAGAGCCAGGGGTAAGTCTTGAACACTGCCAGGAGTGGCCAAACACCTTTCCAAAAATTTAAAAATTTAATTAAAAACTTAAATATATATGTAGACAACAAAGAGAAAGGAGAACAAACAAGGTATGTGGGGAGGGTGGCGCTAGTCCATGGTCCAGGGTAAAATCCTCTTATGACTTGCAGGGTTCAACATCCTTTTTGGCACTCCAAGACAATCAACCCCAATTTGGAATATCGAGGACAGCTCGAGAAGCAAAAAGGACAGTGGCCAGCTGGAGAGAGTCCATAGGAGAATGACAAGAGCAATGAAAGGTCGAAAAAACCCATCTCAGGAGGAAAAACTGTAAGCTAGAAGGAGAAAGGTAAGCCCGAGGCCCAGGGTAAAGTTTCCAGTAACTCTAGGGCAGTAAATTGAATAGGGCCCCACTTTGCATTCCACTTCCCTCTCCTGTAACAAAGAATATGAGAAAAATCATTAAAATCCCTTCCTGGGTGGGATCTACAGATTCTCCTGCCTCACGGGCAAAGCCACCACCAGCCAGAATGCTGTTCAGGAAGAATGATGGGAACAATGTCCCACAATGCTTCTTTTCTGTAGTGACCTGGGTGCCCTCCCAAGGCAGCAGGCAGGCATTGGAAAGGGGTCATGTGGATGCTTGGGCTTCCCAGAGGAGCTGCTGAGTCTTGGGAGGGAGAATTAAGAACTGGAAAGTTTCCTGGAAACTCAGCTCCATCTGTGAGAGAAGTGGACCTGAAGGGTCCCGGATGTCAATACAGGCCAGGCATTTCTGTGATGTGATCCCCTTCCTGAGTCTCAGATTCCTCATTATAAAAGCAGTATAGGTGGGGCCAGAGTGATAGCGCAGCAGTGGGGCATTTGCCTTTCAAGCGGCTGACCTAGGATGGACCTAGGTTCGATCCCTGATGTCCCATATGGTCCCCCAAGACAGGAGCAATTTCTGAGTGCATAGCCGGGAGTAACCCCTGAGTGTCACTGGATGTGGTCCAAAAAAAAAAAAAAAAGATAAAAATAAAAGCAGTATAGGAAAACACAACCGAAGCCCACTGTTTTGAGATAGACCTTTATACACAATTGGAGGTGCCTCAGAAACTGGGGAAAGACTCTTATACCGACCAAATCAGTAGCAGTAGCAGTATCTGTACATAATGAGCAAAATCAGTATCAGTCTTGTATATTATGAGCGAGTCTAAGATGAGGCCAGAGCCTCATCTTAGGAAAAGAGAGAACGCAATCAAGGGAATGCGTTTCAGTGGCAAAAGACATGCCGTGATTGTATGAAACCTAGATTCAATTCCTAGCACTATCCTGGAGGATTGGGGGGTGAGGGGGCGGCTATGAGACCCACAGGAAAGGGGTACTTGGGTCATACACAACTTCTCAGGGCTGTTTACTGTTCACAGTCAAGTTCTATCCTGGGACCATATAAGTTGTAGAAAGTTAACCAGGGTAGGCTGCATGCAAGGCTCGTATCTGACCTACTGTGCTATCTTTCTAGACACTGTCATTGTAGTCAATGTCGTCGTCGTCGTCATCATCATCATCATCATTCATTCATTCATTCAAGGCACAGATTTTATCTGGTCTTACAAGGACATAAAAGATTTAGAAAACTCAGAACTAACATGACTGAGGCAAAGCTGTTTGGGGTGAAGGGTGAAGGATGGGAAAGGGTTCAGGCAGTTCTTGTTTACAGGAAGAATCATAAAACCTGCCCCACCTTTTCTCTAAAATCCCAACATTCTGTGTGACCAGTAAAAAAGCTTAGTTCTTTTACATTCGGGTTCTACATTCGGGGCCAGAGAGATAGCATGGAGGTAAGGCGTTTACCTTTCATGCAGGAGGTCATCGGTTCGAATCCTGGTGTCCCATATGGTCCCCTGTGCCTGCCAGGAGCAATTTCTGAGCCTGGAGCCAGGAATAACCCTTGAGCACTGCCAGGTGTGACCCAAAAACCACCCCCCCACACACACACACACAAAGTTCTACATTCATGATGCTGCAGGGGAAGTGGGTGGTAGAAAATATAGAAAAAAGCCCTACCTATGAAGAGAGTTAGGTTTACAAACCACTCAGCTTATCACTAGATTAGAATTCTCTAGAACTCTTTCTCTCCCTGACCTCTTCCCATGATACCTGCCCCTACAGTCAGTCACACACACACACACACACACACACACACACACACACACACACAGTGCCAGGGGTGGGGTGGGGGAATGAATGCATCAATGTCATTATCACTTATTTGTTTATGTTTAGGGCTACACCCAGTGGTACTCAGGAGCTACTTCTCCCTCAGAGCTTGGCGATCATGAAAATTCTAGCGCTCCGATCCAGACTTTCTTACATGCAAAGCATGAACCCATGGTGCCCGCTTTTCAGCCCTTGACATTAACATTCCCACTATAATATTACTCTCTAGTTTTGCAAAATACTCCCACTGGGGGAACTTCTCAAAGTTGAGAGGGCTCGCTCTGTGTTCGTTCTCACAACTGCATGTGCATCATCTACAATAATTTCAATACAAATGTTAGTTCTGAAAAGAGCTGAAATAGACTATATGTATGCAAACTTGCAGTTCTAAAATCAAAATGGATTGCTAAGCAGAAGCAAAACACATTTAACAATATAATGGGAAAATTTCTGCTGCCCTACTATCTGAATATTTCTCCTAGTATTTTAATAGAGTTTCTTCATTTTCTTCTCTCTCATTTTGGGGGGACATTTTCCACTACTTTATCTTCAAGCTCACTGATTTGACTTCAGCTTCTTCATTCCACCATTGAGCCCCTCGATTATGTTTTGTGTGTATTGCTCCCTCTTTTTGAGCCCCTTCCCTGGCCTTTGCAGTCACAATTGCTCCATGTTACATGCTTGGCTGTGGCATAAACACTTGGTTGAGGTCTGTGGGAGAAGGTGCATCTGTGGCATCAGCATCCCAATAACAGTAGAGCTGGGATTGCACACAATATAGGGTTGCTATTGGGGGATCACACTCCTGTCCTCATATCTGCAAGGCAAGTGCTCTTCTCCCCGCCCCTGGCCTCTTCATTTTTAAGATCATGTAACCTAATTGTTAATTTTCTATGTGGTCTTGGAAGATATATGTATATATGTATGTATATCTATTTTGAATTTGGGGGGCTTTTTGGTGTTCGAGGATCAAGATGGGGTCTACCACGCAAGACAAAGTGGTGCCTTAATTCCTGTAATCTTTTTTTGTTTTGTTTTTGTTTTTTGTTTTTTGGGTCACACCTGGCAGTGCTCAGGGGTTACTCCTGGCTCTCTGCTCAAAAATTGTTCCTGGCAGGCTCCTGGGATGCCGGGATTCAAACCAATGACCTTCTGCATGAAAGGCAAATACCTTTCCTCCATGCTTTCTCTCTGGTCCCCTGTAATCTTTTATTTTATTAATATCTTTATTTAAACACCTTGATTACAAATATGATTGTAGTTGGATTTCAGTCATGTAAATAATACCCCTCTTTCACCAGTGCAACATTCCCATCACCAATATCCCAAATCTCCCTCCTTCCCACCCCAATTCCTGTAATCCTTTTAATCTCCATCCTACATGCATATATATTTTTAAAACTATTTATTAATTGATTGATTGGTTGGCTTTGGGTCACACCCACTGGTGCTCAGGAGTCATTCCTGGCTCTACACTCAGAAATTGCCCCTGGCAACTGAAGGACTATCTGGGGTGCCAGGAATCAAACCAGGTCCCTCCTGGGTCCGATGCATGCAAGGCAAAAGCTCTACTGCCATGCTATCTCTCCAGCATATATATTTATATGAACACACCATAAATAGGTGTCTACATAATTTGTTCATTATTCCACAAATGTTATGCTTCAAATATCTTCTAAACATATTAAAAATTCATTGAACAATTACTTTTGAAGGTTCTTTAATAATGCCATATAAGCATATCAACATCATCTTAATAAATTCCCCATTTGGAACCCTTTAGGCTGTTTTTACCATTTCTTAGTATAAGTAAGTTTTTGATGAATTAATGTAACCAGTGGCAGCATAACTGAGAGGGTAGAGAATGACTCCCTGAATTTTAAAAGATTAGTGAAAAGAATCTCAGAAGTCATCAAAATCAAACAATTCTCTTGCAACAGACCTTCTTTACACATTACACATCACACAAACACACACACACACAAACACACACACACACACATCTCCTCTAAGCCATGCAAACCAAACACCAGTCCTCACTTTAGAATGCACAAATGATGGCAATTTCCAGTGCTCTTTAAAAAATATTTAAAAGCCATCAACCTTGCTCTAAGTCATCTCTGTCCTTGTCGACCCAAGTTGCAAACACATAAAGAAAAAACTTATTTTTCATGTTTTTCATCTTGAGAGGCTGCTGATAGGGTTCATATTCCCATTCCCAGAGAAGCACTGAGCTCTTTTCATTCTCATTTCTTCACCCACAAACATGCCTTCCTCCAAGCAAGTCTTCATGAAGTACATTGTGCTACCTCCACAAATGGCTGTTACTCGGCACACAGAGGACCCAAATATTTGTGGTTCCTCCACCAATATGCTGCCAGCATTCAACTCAGCTCCTGGCTGGGATGGTACCTGCCTTGCCTCACTTCACCCCTGAGAAAAGCTCATCTACACATCAGAGCCAGCTCCAGTATCTCGCCAAAGAACCCTGACTCCAGCAACTCACCTCTCATCTATACTTTTGCCTCACACTAGGCACAACTGCATGGAGAAGTGCTAGCAGTGTCCTTAAAGGAACTATTGACTATGTAAGCATTTGGCAATTGAAACCAATTATGAGTGTGTTTTGCCCTTTTGAAAGGGAAGGTGGAGAGTTTAGAGACAGAGAATTCCCAATGGGTTGGTGGTTTACATTATCGAGATGTACTCTTGGGAGTCAGGCTAGAGCTCAAGCATAGGATAGGAACATGGAGGTTTGATAATGGGGGTGGCAGCCCCACACTCTGACTCAGATTCCGGAAGTGAGCCTGTGATTTTACAACAAGTCCTTTCAATGTTGTCCTTTGAGGTGCTCTGATATGGACTTTGAAAATTTGCAACCAAGACTAATAACAAAACCCTGGAAAATATCCCAAAGTGTTTTCCTTTCCATTAGCCACAAAAGCTTCTCTCCAACTTTACTTCTCCAACCCTACGTATATTCCTTAGTATGACCCCAAAGATAACCTGATGAAGAAGGTCTCTGTTTTCTCTGAACTCCCAGGTACCAAATCACCTCTGTGCTTGTCATGCGTCTACCCCAAGTTTTCAGGTGCTAGCCATGCTCCCCTTTTAATCAGTTGCCTCTTCAGAACTCAGTTTCCTTTGTCTCAAAATGAGGCGACTGCCTGAGATTGATGATGGTCAAAAGTACTTGCTCCAGGACTCTGTAGTTCAGTCTAAAAATTAATTCTTTATGCAGGGGAAAGAAGTGAGGGGTCCCCCAGAAAGCAGGGCTTGATCCTCCATCTCTTTCATCACACTTGCTCTGGTATTGTCTATTTCCTATCCTGAGGATCTGAGATAACATGTATTGAGAAAAGTACTCTAGTCTCCATCACATTTGAAAGTCTTAAATCTAGGTCACCCATTAGCCTCCAAGATTCCTTGAATGCGGCCAACCTGGGTTCAAACTCTGGCACCCCATCTGGTCCTTGAATCACCCACTGCCAAGAGTGAACCCTAAGTGCAGAGCTGGGAAGGAGTAAACTGTGAATACCGCCAGAAGTGGCCCCCAAAGCAAAAACAAAACAAAACATGAAAAACTTTCACTGAAATTAAACTCTGTACTAAAAAGCCTTGTGTTTCCACAGTGGTTCCAGCAACTCTGAGTTGAGGCTGTCTAACATGCTAAAAGGAAAGCCCAACTAGCCAGTGATATCAGTAGCAGAGATAGGAAACATGAACCCAGACCTGAATTCTTAACTACAAGGCTGTCTCCTGGGTCCAGATGCAAGCAGGAACAATGGCATTTAATGTTTTGTCATCCTTACCTCAGAGCAGTGGATTTGGATTGAGAGTTACTTCAAAGAGTTTGGTGAATGAATAAACTTTAGAATGGACAAAGTCTATCCTAGAATCTGTGAAAAATGAGATATGAACTAGAACTTTTAGGATTTCAGTTGTCTTGAGGTAATTGTCCTGGTCAAACAGAACTATCATATCTCTTGGGCCTTTCCTCACCACTCCCCTCAGAAACAGAGCACTTTCTTGAAACCAGGGACCTTTTTTTTTTCACTGCAGACCTAATCATGCCCAAAACAGAAATGCTAGCTTGCTTCCTTTCCTCTTTGGCAAGCTCCTGAGTTTCTTCCTGCACTCTCAAAATTCTTAAACAGACTTTCCTGAACAGCCTAAAATGCAGCCAGTTTGTGTCAATAGAGAGTTCTGACAAGCAACATCCTACACATTTATTAGGATTAGATCGTGCCCACAAACTGTCTTAAAGCCAAGAGACAAACCCAGAAGGAATCTAACTAAGAGAATGCTTACAGACTTATAAAATGATGAGTAGAAGAGTCTACCTCGAGGAAGTGTCAGGATAATAAAATATTGCTAACATGACCTTATTATACTTCAACCTCTTCATACAAGTATCTATGCTAGGCCACTGGGGATTTTTCTTTTTTCCTTTTTTCTTTTAAGCCAAATTGAGCAGTGGGGGTGTTATACACCAACTTTTGTGATACGTTAATAAGTTCTGATAAACCACTGCCATCGGACCAGCCCTGGTGATTTTTCGATGCCGTCTCCCATTTGATTTCTCTAACAATCTGATGATAAAGGCATTATGTATTGAAGATAAAGGGCTCAGGCAGGTAAAATAACTTGCCCAAAGTCACAAAGCCAGTCATAGAGTCAAAATTGGAATGTGAAGCCACCACGAGCTACAATTCTATTGGCTCCACTGAAGTTCTGTTGCCATGGACCCTAAGAACATGGATAGCTACAATCAATCAAAAGTCAAAGAGGTCAGAGAAAAATTTATTCCTAGGTAAAAGACAAAAGAAAGATCTGTTCTTTTGATTTCTTTGTGTTTTTTCTTCAGTTTCTAAATTGTTTTCCCCTAAGCATGTGTAACCCATGTTTAAAGTCATTAAAACCATTCCGACAACAATGTAACTCAAGCAGAAGGCAACTTTATACGTTCCCTAGCAAAACATGATCACCATTATGCATGTCCGAGATTGCCGAAAAATAACCTAGATAACCACACTCAGTGTTGACAAGGATGTGGGAACACAGTAACTTCCTGGACTGTCAGTAGAAACAGCAGAATCAAGGGTCTGAGAGCAACCAGGCATGATCTAATAGCATGCAATGAAGCATAGCTATTCAGTTACACACATCCAAAAATGTATCCTAGGGGTGTATCACATTGACAATAGAAAAAGATCATGTGCCAAGATATTTACTGTCTATTAAGAGAGTAATTGGGGACAATTAATTTCAAAGAAGCCATTATAGCAACTAAGTAAAGTACATCTCTATATACTAGATAGAAAGTGATCCAACCTCTAATGTTAAGTGGAAATCACAATAGTCACACCTAAATCACAAGGATTGCAATATACAAAAGCGTATATAGGAATACACAAGCGTATATAGGAATACACAAGCATATATAGAAATATATATAGGAATTGACATGCATGTGAGAATATATGAATATTTGCAGGTGTCTATGTGGCTACACTGAGTATATACACTCAGACAATTCTGTGTGTCTGTACAAGAGCCGAGGGTAAGGTACTTGCCTTGTTTGCAGACAACCCACGTTCAATCCCAAACCCACCAGAAGTGATTCCTGAGTGCAGAGCCAGGAATAACCCCTGAGTATTGCCAGGTGTAGCCCAAAACCAAGAGAAAAGAAGAGAAAGGGAAGGGAAGAGAGGGAAGGAAAAGAAAGGGGAGGAGGAGAGAAGTGGTGAGGGGTGAAGGGAGGGAGGGGAGAAAGGAAGAGATGGAAAGGGAGAGATGGGTAGGCAGAGGGGTGAGAGGAGGAAGGTAGGGAGAAGGAAGGGAAGGGAAAGAAAGGAAAAGGAAGGGAAGGGAAGGAGAGAGAAAGAGAGGGGAAGGGAGAGGAAAGGAGGAAAGGAAAAGAGGGGAGGGGAGGGAAGGGAAGAAGAGAAAGGGGAAAGGAAAGGAAAAGAAAAGAAAAGAAAAGAAAAGAAAAGAAAAGAAAAGAAAAGAAAAGAAAAGAAAAGAAAAGAAAAGAAAGGAAAAGAAAACATTGCTATTAATTCTATCCTGAGGAAAAGATCAAAAGCTTTTGGGGAAAAATGGATTTTTAATTTCCTTTTTGTACCACAATCAGTATTATTTTAAATCATCTTTTCATGAACATGTGTCAATGCAATAAACAAAACAAAAATAAAATGGGGGGGGTACTGCTTTGTTTTGTCGCTTTGATTTCTGAGAGACAAGAAACCCAGCTCTCAGGGCGATGGCTTCCAAACAAAGCAACATATAGAACAACCTTCTATTCTCACAGCAAATGCTCACAAAACAAGACAGTGTGTGAAAGCTGCCCAGGCTGTGTGTGCCAGCGAGAGGCATAATGGAGACTTTCTCTCCTGGCACTCAGAGACAAAGAGAGGCCCCTGCACATTAGGCATTTCAAAGGCTGGATTTTAAGACGGATTCAGAAAGAGAAAGGCTGTTGTGCTTTTTGAGGTGACCCACGTAATTTCCCCAGCAGTGAGGGTCCAGTTTGTCCTGTACTCATCCCTCCAGTTCATCTCTTTCTAGAACAACTAATGCATCTTGGCCATGGTGTGCCCAGATCTCTGCTTCCTTTCACAAATCTGTCACCCACTGTGACAGAAGACCCCAACACAGGGCTGCATTGCTGCCTGCTGAGGCTAACATTACGCACCTCCGTGACATCTTCATTCATGTTTGCTTTTCGTCAGGGGCCAGAGTTGGCGATGTTCAGGGGCTATACTTGGCTCTGTGTTCAGGGGACCTATGTGCACAGGGGATAGAACTGGGGCCAGCTGCATGCAATGTAAACATCTCATCTTCCTTAACTAGCTCTCCAGCCCTAAAATACCATCCCTTTTGAGTTTGGGGTCACATCCAGTGGTGCTCAGGGGCTATTCCTGGCTCTGTGCTCAAAAAGTAATCCTGGGCTTTGCTCAACACATTACATGTTAAGCTTTGTGATTCAAACCAGGATCAAAGCTACCATAATTACATGCCTATATTCTACCCCTTAAAGCATCTCCTTTTTGTAAATTTTATTTTGGGGGGATTGTTTGTTTTGGTTGGTTGGTTGATTTTTGACCCACACTCAGTGGTGCTCAGGGGTAAGTACTGACTTACTGGGCTTAGGAATCACTTGTGGTGTGGGGGACCACATGGATATTGGGGAAATCAAACCCAGGTCAGAAGCACCCTACCTGCTTGGACTATGGCTCTGGTCCTAAGGCATCTTCTTAATGTCCCCTGTGTCACTGGCAATATTCAGAACAAACTCCAATAGAATACAAAAAGAAAAATCTTGCCAATAGCATGATAGTGTGAAAGTATTAGTATATTTGAATAAAGTTCTTTTAAAAATAAAGTAACCTGGCAATTCATGTTGTACTGTATAGGCACTGATCTCATCTATGATACAGAAATCCTGTCTAGAATTGAGAATAGCTGCGAATTCCTCATATCCAAGATGGACACAACAGCCAAAATTGTCTCTTTCAAAGCATCCAACTCTTCATCTGTTCTCACTCTCCCCTGCCTGGTCCAGTCCTGTTCATACCAGTGAGATACACTCCTTTCTGCAAAGGGGTCTCCCTCTTCTTAGGCCTTCATTTGTACCTAGAACTGATATACCCGTACCCAGCTTTCATTTTTTTTCTTTTCTTACTGTGTGTTAAGCAGTAAACTTTTTGTTTTGTTTTATTTGGGGGCCACACCTGGTGCTGCTCTAGGGTTACTCCTGGCTCTGTGCTCAGAAATCATTCCTGGCTGGCTCAGGGAACCATATGGGATGCCGAGGATTGGATCAAACCCAGGTCCATCCTGGGTCAGCCATGTGCAAGGCAAACACCTTACAACTGTGCTATCACTCCAGCCCCTACCCTTATTTTATAATTATTTTTATTTTGGGGGGGGGGTCACACCCTTCTCAGCACCAACAACTCACAGTTCCCTCTGCCCTCCTGCAAGCTCAGAGCTCATAAGCCTTTACCCTGAGTTATGCTTTTCTGTCCTACAATATAAGTACTGGGCATGGTCTCTGCCTGTGTCCCTGGTACTGAGAAAAGTGCTGGCAGTCAGGAAACACTTGTGAAACAAATGACCGACCGAAGCATCATCCCCTGGCGAGTGCTTTCAACCACATTTCTTGTGGCCCTGGAAACAGGCAGAACCAGAGATTCATTTTCTCATGCAGTTGACCTGTCCAAGGTCACAGCCTGTGAATGCAAAGCCAGAGCATCTTTCAGACTCGTGATTCTCCTCATTCCCGCCGTGTAGTGGTGCCCAAGAACTGGAGTGGCTAGAGAGGTGACCCAAGGGATAAGGCATTTGCCTGGCATGCAGCCAACCTTGATGTGAACCCTAGTTCCACCTAGTTCCTAGTTCCTTGAACAGTGATAAGAGAGATCTCTGAGAACAAAGCCAAGAGCAAGACCTGAACACAGCCAGCTGTGGCTCAAAACACAAAATCCCAAAAGGGATTTGTTTAGCAGTGGTAAAAAGAGACTGATTACTATGTGGGGAGGGGGAGGAGGCTGAGGGACTAATTCAGTGTATTTAAAAGTGGTATGAATTTGAACTGCTAAAACCTATAGTCTTGTAAACTGATGGTAAGTTAAAAAAATTTTTTTTAATTTTTAAACTTAATTGATTGGTTTTTGGATCACACCTGGTGGTTGTGCACTCAAAAATCACCCCCCTGGCAGGCTGGGGAACCATATGGGATGCCTGGAATGGGTCTGGCTGCATGCAAGGCAAATGCCCTACTGCTGTGCTATCTCTCCAGCCCCAGTAAAAAAAAATTTCTTTTAATGACACATAATGGGGTCAGAGTAATAGTACAGTTGGCAGGGGCGATTTTCTTGCACACAGATGACCTAGGTACAAAATCTCCAGCATCCCATATAGTCACCCAAGCACCACCAGAAGTAATTCCTGAGCCAAGAACCAGAAGTCGTCCCTAAACATCCGTTAGATGTGACCCTAAAACAAATTCATATAAACAATGCCTGAAACCATTGACAATAGACGTATTTACCTAGGGTTTAGTGATTGGGATGGAAGGAATGATGAGCTTTCCTAAAGAGAAGAGCCAGGAATGATACCCCAGAGCTAAAAGTTTTGCTCCCCAGTTGTGCATTCCTCAGGCAAATCCTGACATCGGTTCCCTCAAGGCAGGAGACTGCTGGAACTTCTCCCTTTCCACACGCAGAGCACTTGGCTAATTGATACAGCAGCGAGTGAAATCTTAGGTAGGGGAAGTGCAATTACCCAAATTGGAAAGTGACACCAAGCTTCACACCTAAGTGACCCACAGGCCGCCCAGTGGGATCTAAGTCACAGGCTCAGATGCTCACACACCCCCAAACCCACAGCCCTATGGCATGGGGTGCCAAGGTTCTCCAACAGGATGACTCACTAATGGGGAGCCAGGGAGGAGGCCCAAACAGGAAAGGGAAAGAGGAGGCAACAGTGGAGCCGCAGGAGGGCCAAAGAGGAGAGAGAAACAAGAGAAAACAGGAGGCTTGAGAGCACTGGGGGACACTCCCCGCCTCCCAACACCAGGATGCTGGCTCCAAAGCTTCTGCGACAAAACATCAGCACCAGGCAGGAGAGTTCTGGGGGTCAGGGTGTTCTTCAGGCTCAGCTAGTTTCCATGGAGACGATGAATAACTGCCTCTCCAGAACCACCTTGTCTGCTGTCTGACAAACGCCTCCATCCGCCAGCGAGGACCAGGGCCCAGGCCCCTGCAGGGAGAAGGGGCGCCAGGGCGGGCTGGCAACTCTCTACCCGCTGTGGCTGGCGGCCTCAGCCCTGGCCTCAACCCAGGGAGGAAAGAAGGTTTCTAATGTCTCCCCTGGTTACCTTATTCCTCCCCATGCAAGCCTGAAGACAGGCAAGCAAACTAACTTGGGGGTGGAGGTGAGAGGAAGCACTAAAGCCAGAGCCAGAGTTTTGGGGGTGGCAGTGGAGTGAGCCCCCCACAGGCTGTCTGCAGAGCACTCAGCCCCCCCTCAAAAAAAACAGCAGGGCACCTTTGCCACCTCTCTGGCCAAACCCAGATGCTGAGGCCCATGGGACCTGCTGAGCCTGGGGCTCAAACCCTCCAGCCCAAAGCCTACCACAGTCCTTCCTGCACTGCTTTTCTGAGCTGCCTCTTGGGGCCAGCAGCACTTTGGGGAGGCCACACCTGGCGGCACTCAGGGGTTACTCCTGGCTCTGCACTCAGAAATTGCTCCTGGCAGGCTCAGAGGACCATATGAGATGTCAGGGATCAAACCCAGGTCAGTCCTGGGTTGGCCACATGCAAGGCTAATGCCCTACCACTGTGCTATTGCTCTAGCCCCTAAGGAGGAGGCACCAGCTTTGCTCTGACTCTGCCCTCATTTCTCAAACCCCCATGCTCCATTACTTACAGTTTCCTGCTACAGTCCCTCACTAAACCAGAAACCCCAGGGGCTCCTACATCTATGTTGGTAGGGAACTCCCGGACACAGTTGGGACCACCTGACCCGCAGCTGCATTGCACCAGGGGTTCTCGTCTCTCAACCCTCCCTCAAGCTCCACAAGAACTTTGGTGAGCCCCAGGCCCCTCTATCTCTGGGTGCCCGATCCTCCTTTTTACAAAGCCTACATATTTATTTTATTTTATTTTTGGTTTTTGGGCCACATCCAGTGATGCTCAGAAATCACTCCTGACCTAGGGGATGGGAGGGTGGGGGTAATCGAACCACACTCCGTCCTAGGCTAGAGCATGCAAGGCATACACATTACGGCTTGCACCACCACTCCGGCCCCTTAGCCTACATATTTTTACTGCATCATTATAATGATGAAGTCTTTACTAATATGCCGTATTACTATTAGTAAATTTACCAATAGTAAATTAGTAATAGTAATAATTAGCTGTGTTTTTGAGGACCAGCTTGGGGTTTCTACCATTATGACAGGAATCCAACAGTGCCAGAACCTCCCAAAGGCAAACCCCATGCTCTCCAGTTAGACCACATCCCTGGCCCTGTTAGCAGGGTGGGTTGTTTTAGGTTTAATTGTTTGGTTCATTTTGGGAACCACGCCTAGTATGCCTGATGCTTGCCGCTCCATGATCAATCCCAGCTGGGTTCAGGGGTCCAGATAGAGCCAGGGATTGAACCAGGCTCAGCTGAATGTGCCTGGCAAGTGCTTTTGCCCAGTAGTATCTCTCCCTAGACTGATTTTTGAAAAGAGAGCAAACTGAAAGCATTTTTGTGGATCTAAAAATGACAGGTACCCTGAGAACCACATTTCTTCCATGATTCTCCCCTGCCTCTCCCACTCAGCTGCTCACAACCTCCTGTATATGGGATGCCAGGGATCGAACTCAGATCAGCTGCATGCAAGGCAAATGCCCTACCCACTCCAGACCCAATTTCATTCTTTTTTGTTTGTTTGTGTTATGGTGCTGGGAATTAAACTCAGGACTTTATAGATACAAGGGGTGCTGGACCACCTTAGTCATTTTTTTTTTGGTTTTTGAGTCACACCCGGCAGCGCTCAGGGGTCACTCCTGGCTCTATGCTCAGAAATTGCTCCTGGCAGGCTCGATGGACCATATGGGATGCCAGGATTTGAACCACCGACCTTCTGCATGCAAGGCAAACGCTTTACCTCCATGCTATCTCTCCAGCCCCACACCTTAGTCTTAAAACATGTGTCTTTCACAGCATCCCATTACTAAACTCAGAAATAGTTTATAGCATAAGCCCCAAGTACAAAGCTGTGATGTGCCCAAAATCGTGCCCTGAGACTGCAAGCCCTGCATTGCAGTGGTGGCAGCCTCCCACATGTGG
The DNA here is from genome assembly GCF_024139225.1 of Suncus etruscus. Lineage (NCBI taxonomy): Eukaryota > Metazoa > Chordata > Mammalia > Eulipotyphla > Soricidae > Suncus > Suncus etruscus. Next base: position 13,057,220 of record NC_064853.1, read on the forward strand.
CCTTGGTAGGGTGACCAGTCCTGTGAGCACTGCTCATTTCTACTTCCTGGGCCTTTGTAAATCCTGCCCTGATGCATTATGGAAATGAAAAAAAAGGCCACTGTGGATGTAAATAATGGCCCACGGTATGTCAAGCAGAACAATTCAAAGGAGCAGAAGTTGCCAAAGCTCTTGGCACCTGCCATGAAAGCTTTTCATTCCTTGGACTGAAAAAAGATGATGTATTGGTCACACCAAATCCTGCTCTGTCCAAAATCTCCAAGTGAATTTCCAAAGGTGTTTACTATGATTGTTTTTTTCCCTGAGTTATACATTTTACCAACAACTAATAAAGGGTACAATCTTGCAAGTCAATAAAGGTACAAAGAGGGGCCAGAGAGATAGTACAGTGGGTAGGGAACTTGCTTTGTATGAAGCTAAGCAAGGTTCTCTCCCCAACACCCCAGTGGTCCTCCAGACCCAACCAGGAGTAATTTCTAAGTACAGAGCCAGGAGTAACACTTGAGCATTGCCAGGTGTGGCCCAAACACCAGGGGGAGGGGGAAATGATAGAAAAAGAAGCTGAAGCTATAGTACGAAGGTAGGGTGCCTGTTTTGCCTACAGTTGACCCATGTTCAATCCCTGGCACTCCATCTGGTTCCCCCAAGTCCCACCATGAGTGATCCCTGAGTATAGAGCCAAAACAACAAAGCAGTACTGAAAAAAAAAAAACAGATGATACAAAGAGTTTTTACTATTAAACTTAAAGGTGGTTAAAATCCAAATCTTACAATATTGATGAAGAAACACAGATCAATAGAAAAAAAAAGCCACCTACTGTTCACTGTTTAAAAAAATCAAAACATTTTACTATCTTTATTTTTTCCTTTCATCCGTAAAAAAGTTGTCTTGAAGATTAATCATATGGTGGATCATGGTTTTTGGGTTGAGAAATCACCGCCTTTTTGTATGTAAGCTAATTATGGCTTTAACCTACCACATTCCAGAACTCTCCAGGGTCCAGGGCTCAGTGTTCATTATCCTTCTCTCCCCTCCAGTGTCCTTGCCTAGGAAGATGCAAATTATTGAACCGGTCTAGCTTTCTGCCAACAGTTTCATTTCTTTTGAGTCTGGCCTCATTCCATACAGAAATCTAGCTCTGTGTTTATTTTTAGGTTTGGATGGGCATATTTCATTATAAATGCCCTTTTTGAAAATGCAAAACCCATTCATGCCTTCACTCGCTCAATCCGTCTTTATCGGGCTCCTAATATGCCAAACAGTCACTAGAACACAAAAGTGACTGAGGCACAGCCATGCTACGACATTTCCTTCTGGCCTTGAGAGAGACATTGGCTGGGTGCTACCACATTAGGCACTCTCTGCCAGGCACTATGACAGGACAGACAGGAGCATTAGGGGAACAGGGAGTATGGTCATCTCGACCCACCTAGAGGATTTGAGGATAATGAAGCTGAGTCCTGAAGAATGACATGGAGGCAACTTGGAAGAGTGGCTATGGAAAGGAAAATGCTAGTTTGAGTTGGAAAGACAGAGGAGATAAGAGGAAAGTGTCAGGTAGTGGACAAAGAGAGAGTACCATGTGCTTTTGTTACCCATGTAAGAGTGCTTAAGTCCAGGGCCCGGAGAGGTAGCACAGCAGTAGGGCATTTGTCTTGCACGTGGCTGACCTAGGACATGATTTGATTCCCTGATGTCCCGTATAGTTTCCCAAGTCAGGAGCGATTTCTGAGTGCATAGCCAGGAGTAACACCCTGAGAATCACTGGGTGTGGCCCAAAGAAACAAAAAAAGAAGAAGAAAGGAAGGAGAAGGAGGAGGAGGAGGAGAAGAAGAAGAAGAAGAAGAAGAAGAAGAAGAAGAAGAAGAAGAAGAAGAAGAAGAAGAAGAAGAAGAAAGAAGGAAGGAAAGAAAGAAAGAAAGAAAGAAAGAAAGAAAGAAAGAAAGAAAGAAAGAAAGAAAGAAAGAAAGAAAGAAAGAAAGAAAGAAAGAAAGAAAGAAAGAAAGAAAGAAAGAAGAGGAGGAGGAGGATAACAAGAGGAGAAAAAGAGGAGGAGGAGAAGGAGGAGGAGTAGGAGGAAGAGGAGGAAGTGGAAGAGGAGGAGGGAGAGAAGAAGAAAAGAAGAAAAGAAGAAGAAAAGACGAAAGAAGGAAGAAGAAGAAGAAAAGAAGAAGAAAGAAGAAGAAAAGAAGACGAAAGAAGGAAGAAGAAGAAGAAGAAGAAGAAGAAGAAGAAGAAGAAGAAGAAGAAGAAGAAGAAGAAGAAGAAGAAGAAGAAGAAGAAGAAGAAGAAGAAGAAGAAGAAGAAGAAGAAGAAGAAGAAGAAGAAGAAGAATGCATAAGTTGAGGAGAGGGCTCAGTGGTAAAGAGCACCTTCTGGCATGAAGGAAGCTACAAATTCAATCCCCAGTGCCATCATAAAGTGAAAGCCTCACGCCCCAATCCCAGGCCTAGGAGCAAACACTGACACAGGAAATAATCCACACATGGTTAGGGAGATAAAACAGGTTTAGGAATTTCTACCACAAGCTGTCTGCCAGCAGGTAAATATGCCAGAAGGCAGACATTTCAGTTGTGGAAACAAAACCAAAAAAAAACTCCCTGAGACCTGAGAACAAGGAGCGTAAGGGAGCAATCCAAAGGTATTTCTAGTCCTTGCAAAAAAATTCTTGTCCAAGGGCAAAGAAAGAAAGATTATCCTGAATAGAATGAAAACCGGTTACTCCAACACCATTATAGGTATCAAAAAAAGATGCTGTCAGTTCTACTGCTTTGGGGCCCCAAGTAGGCAATCCCTGGCACAATGCCCATTCTGTGCAAACCTAGCAATTAAAGGCATATGAGTATTGTGACCTCAATGTTCTAAGTCCCAGTGCCAGTCCTTGACAAGCACTAAACCAGGATGTGCTTGAGCACCAGAGTTCAGTACATGTGACCCCAGCTTTGAATGGGTGCCAGGCTGGCAAGCATTACAAAAAATGTGAGTAATTCCTGGTCATTACAACCACAGAGACAGAGGAAGAGAAGATGGGGAAAGATCCTTCATGGGGCAGACAGTCAATATGACTGCAGGAGATGACTGCAGAGTTTTCTAAATCTCCACCCATAACATCATCCACAGTGTCACAGCAGGATGTAACCAGCTTTCGCCAATACTGTTCTTGCTCTGGCTCCTTCACTTCCTGCTCTCTCAATGGCTTCAAGTCAGGCCTCTGGCACTAGGGAGAAGATTCAAAGGGCTGAGTACATGAGCACATCTAGGAGCTGTGGGATCAATCCCCAGCACAGCCTGGTCTCCAAACACCACACTGGGGTATCACCCCCAGCACTGCCGGATGTGATCCTAGACAAAGAAAGAAGATACTTGCTTGGTTTCATGAGGCTCCAAATGAACAATAACTATGTTCTTCAGTTCTCTGAACTGAGTTTTCCTGGTCCCAGGGAGCCAAACACATTTACTGCTCAGTTCTTTCAGGTTTTAAAGTTTTACAGACTTTGCTCAGAGCATCTTATTCACTGGAGAGTGAAGAAAGCCTGGGTAAACTCAGGTGATGTGCTCAACTTCTCTATTGCCTGGTTTGTTCCACTAGAAGAGGAAAGAACTATTATCTACTCTGGAAGTTTTGTGAATGGAGCAAGGGAGATGGTCAAAGGACTGAATGCATATTTGCCTGAGGGAGGCCCAGGTTCTGTGTCCAGTACTTACTGGAGTGACTCCTGAGCACTAAACTGGAAGAAGTTCCTGAACCCACTTCCTGCAAATGAAACAAATTAAAATAATAATCTTTTTGAGGTATCTAGTAAAATTATTTTTTGTATATATACATTACAGAACTCAAGGCAGGATTTAGAATCATTAAGTAATATAATTACTAAGCTTTCTTGAATAATGTACATATACATGAATACAATTGATTGTATTTTTTTTTTGTGGTTTTTGGGT